>NW_028327171.1:46121462-46431223 GCF_987537825.1 Furipterus horrens | reverse complement strand
CAAAAAACCTCCGCTGCCTTGCGGCATACCTCTTCAGGGGAAAGGCTAAGGGAGTAAACCCCGACAGAAAATCCGGAGCCGGAGTCCCTAAGGCGGTTTGACGTTGTAGTCAACACCGGCAACTCCTGCGGCGCACCTGAACCCAAGCTGTATCGACTCCGTCTTTCCCTTGGACCCTTCAGCTGCGAAGAGAGGGGGGGTCTGCTGCATGGGCAACAGCAGACCCTCCATATTACCCTGCCCAGGCTCTGTAGCTTCAGCGTCATCGCAAGATGTCGATTCAACACGGGAGGAGACAGATACCATGTCACTCCCGAGTCGGACTGCACAGCCATTCTCGGCGGTGCAGGTAGACTCTTAAGAAGCTACACCATCGTCTCTCGAGACGGACGGCTGCCGACGACGACGACTAATAGGCAAGGACTGAAAATTGCCATTCTATTCATTTGTTTTTCTATGTCTTATAGCTTTATTGTCCCTCCTGTCCTTTCTTACTGCCTTCCTGTGCATCTTTGTTTCTGGGCATTTTTTTTTTTCCTTTTTTTTTTTTAGTGATATGCTTAGATTCCCTTTCATTTCCTTTTGTGTATATTTTGTAAGGGTGTGTGTGTGTATCATTGCTGTTATATAAGACATCTTAAAATTATAACATTCTTTTTAAAACTAACAACAACTTAACTTTAGTTGCATTAGGAACTCTACTCCTTTACAACTCCACCCCCTATGGTTTTTAATTGAATATTAGGGTGACTTTGGTTAATAAAATTATATATTTGTATAATTCTATGATACATCATTTGTATACTGTATTATGTGTTTACTACCCCAAGTCAAGTCTCTTTCCATCACCATTTATCCCCATTATACCTTCTTCTACCTCTACTTTGTTATTGATGTCACAAATTAATTTTTATGTATTGTATATCCATTAACATAGATTTACCATTTTTGTTTTTGTCATTTAAATTTTATGCATCAAAGTTAGTGTAGTGCAGGTTACTGTATTTGTGTATTTTTATTATAGAATCTTATATTTTCATATGGCTTTGTGTTGCTGTCTACTGTGCTTTCATTTCAACTTAAAGGATTGTCTTTAGCATTTCTTTACAGCTGTTCTAATAGTAACGAACTCCCTCAGCTTTTATTTATCTGGGAAAGTCTTAATTTCTCCTTCATTTTGGATGGATAGTTTGCCAGATACAGTATTCCTGGCTGACAATTTTTTCTTTTACCAGTTTGAATATATCATCCCACTCTCTTCTGGCCTGCAAAATTTCTGCTGAGAAATCCACCGATAATATGGAAACTCCTGGGTATGTTACTAATCACTTTTATCTTGCTGCTATCAAGACTGTTTTTGTGCCCTTGCTGGTGTGGCTCAGTGGATTGAGCACCAACCTGTGAACCAAAAGGTCACCAGTTTGATTCCCAGTTGGGGCACATGCCTGGGTTGTGGGCTGGTCCCCAGCCAGGGAGGTGTGAGAGGCATCCGATTGATGTTTCTCTCCCTCTCTTTCCCCCTCCCTTCCCCTCTGTCTAAAAATAAATAAATGAAATACTTAAAAAAAAATTGTCCTTGGCCATTAGACACTGGGGTTATAAAGTATCTCAGTGTGGTTCTCTTTCTAGTTTGAGGTTTTTGAACTTCTTAAATCTACATCCATTTCTTTCCTCAGATTTGGAAAGTTTTCCATCATTATTTTTTCAAATAAGCTCTTTACCCCTTCACTCTCTTCTCCTTATGGATTCCTATGATGTGGATATTGATACACTTTATAGTATCCCGTAAGTCCCTTAGCCTCTCTTTGCTTTTCTGCATTCTTGTTTCTCCTCTGACTTGATGATTTCAAATGACCAGTCTCCAAGTTTGCTGATATTTTATTTTGCCTGTTTGTGTCTGCTGTTGAATTTTTTAAATGAAATTCTTGGTTCAGTTATTGCAATCTTCAGCTTTATTATTTGTTAGGTTGTTTTTTATAGTTTCTGTCTCATTATTGATTCTCATTTTGTTCACACATCATTTTTCTGATTTCACTTAGGTGTCTGTGTTCTCTTTTAGGTCATTGCGTATCTTTATGACAGTTATTTTCCATTCTTTGTCAGGTATTTCATAGGTCAGCATTTCTTTAGGGTCAGTTTCTAGAATTTTATTTTGATTCTTTGAATAGTCCCTGTTTTCCTGTTTCTTTGTATTGCTTGTACCTTTTTCACTGGGATTTGGGCATTTAGAGAAACAAACACCTCTCAGTCTTTGCAGACTAGCTTCATTCAGGGGAAGACCTTCACTAATCAGCCAGGCTGCAGGTTCTAGATCTCTTAAACCTTCTTTGATCTCTTTCTCCCCCTGGCTTCTGACTGTGTCAGTGCAGCTCTAACATACTTTACCTCTGTTTTCAGCACTTTCCAAACTCAGGAGCCAGTCTTGAAAGCACTCTACATCAGGAAAAACAGAAACCAATCTCTTAGGCAGGCATCCCCTAGACCAGCTAGAATGTTGGACTCATGGTCCAGTCTCGTGTTTCTGTTTTACAGGGAGGAGCTCTGATATGAAGAATTGCTTCTCATTTGTTCCTTGCTATGCTGTGTAGGGGAAGGAGCATGAACAGGCTCACCAAATACCACAATTTTCCTTCCCCTTTTTCTGGAATCCCTTCTTGGTTTTATAATAGCCTTGGTGCTATAGCTTCTAAGCTGCTCTCTAGGGTTCTCACAGAGGTATTTCAACCTGTCTGTTTTTATTAACTTGGTATCTCTGTGGAGGTTGGAGGACCTGAAGCTTTCTAGTCCATCATCTGACTAATGTCATTAACCTTTGCTCCTTTTTAAGAGCAAGGAAAACCTCCCTAAAGTCACTCAACAGAGTTCTCCTTATACCTCATTGGCCATATCTTCCTCATGGACTTATTCCCAGCCAGTCATAACAGGGGAGTGTAATTATAATGACTTGGCTTATCTTAATGAGAATTCATGCATGAGGGTTGGTAAGGAAGTCCTCTTCTTAATCCCATCCCCACTTGGTACCTAAACAAAACAGCTTCTATTTGTAAGAAGAAAAATAAACCACAAGGTAATAGCTTTTGGGCAGCAACCACCGTGTCCACCTTAAATGTTAAATTGTTGATTGTGTCTTTTAGAGCTGAAGATATTCCTCTGAAAATCTTGGCCCATAATGGCTTGGTTGGAAGACTTATTGGAAAAGAAGGCAGAAATTTGAAGAAAATTGAACATGAGACTGGGACCAAGATAACCATCTCATCGTAAGCCACTCATTCAAATTCATTGTGCCTAGTAATGGAGATTTTGAGCATTTTCACCTGCTTTCCTATAAAATGGGAATGTAATTATAAGTGATATAATTATCTCCAAAACCATAAAAACAAATCTATAAATAGTTGCCAAACATATTTTACTACAGATGTGATCTTAAGTCGTTACAAAGATTTGAGATAAAATAGCAGGTATTCTGCACCACAGTGTGTGATGAGGGAGTCCAGTCTTCTCCCCACCTTCTCCACCAATACTTGGCTGTGGTCCTCTGGGATTTTTTTTTTCCTTTTGAAAAAAGGAAATTTCTCTTTTTCTCCCAATGGCCAGATTGCAGGACTTGAGCATATACAACCCTGAAAGAACCATCACTGTGAAGGGCACAGTCGAGGCCTGTGCCAATGCTGAAATAGAGATTATGAAGAAGCTACGTGAGGCCTTTGAAAATGATATGCTGGCTGTTAATGTAAGTGCCTAATGCTTTCCTCTCCTGATTTTCATATGAGTTTTCAGGGAGAACCCATGCCTCTCCAGGAATAATTGTCATTCAGATAGTGAAGAAAACCTTAAAATAGCTGTGCAGAATTACTCCTGCTTTCTTGGGGCAAGAGCATTAAAATAATCAGGAGACCAGTTAGTAAATTATGATAAATACCCTGGACAAAATAGTGTGAAATCATTAAAGTAACTGAAGATTTTATTTTATTTTATTTTTTAAAAATAATTTATTTATTTGTTTGTTTGCTTATTTTATTTTTAGAGAGAGAGGAAAGGGGAAAGAGAGGGAGAGAAACATCTCTGTGTGGTTGCCTCTAACTCGCGTCCCCAACTGGGGACCTGACGTGCAACCTAGTAATGTGCCCTGACTGGGAATCGCACCAGCGACACTTGGCTCGCAGGCTGACACTCAATCCACTGAGCCACAGCAGCCAGGGCTTAACTGAAGATTTTAAAATGAGGAATTGTCTATAATAATAATGTCAATTATGAAAAGAATATATTAAAGTGTATATAAGTAGGGTTATAGTTATGTAAAATAATATGGGTCAAAATGACTGGAAGGCTACATATAAAAATAAAAATAGCTGATATGTTAGGAAAGGGGATTTTTTTTTTCACTTGCCAGTTTTAAAATTAAATACTTCTAAATTAACTTTTGATTTTTATCGCCTGCTTTACTGATCTGCTCTTTTAGATGACCCAATAAATGTTGTCAACCACCTCCGCTCTAAACTCATAACAGGCTGATTTGAGTTTATCCTTCCTGTTATTGCTGTCTAGTTCCCACTCTATAATAGGGAGATACTGGTCCAGCATTAGACATTTTAAAAATATTTGTCCATTGGCAAAGCTCCACTCAGTAAATTGTTAAATTTTCTATGATAATGACTTTCTAACATATACAGAAGAGGAAAGGATACTATGATAAGCCCTCCTATTTCTGTAATTCAGCTTCGACAGTTATCAACTCATGGCCTGTTCTGTTTCATCTGAGCCATCACCCACTTCACCACCCCCCTTGGAGATCCTGCAGCAAATCCCAAACCTGGTATCATTTCACAGAGGAATAAATGCTGACAAAGAGCTGTATAGGTTAAACCCAATTCCATTACTGCAGCACAGCCCACAGTACATACCCTCTGACTTGGGTCAATACTGCATCTCCCGCCTTAGCAGCCCACATCGTATGGCACTTAGAGGCATGATGAGGAGAAGACTCCAGTGTGACCTTCTCTCCCCATCTGTGTGTATTGTCTGTGGAAGTATCGTTCAGTCATCTCATCATCTTCTTCTGGGCTCTTGACATCTCTTTCTACAAAAGTGTCTGGGTGCGCCAGTCATCTTCACCCCAGCCGGTCACTGAGATTTTTTCATGTCTGTGCCAATGTCACACATTGATAGGTGAATAGAAAAACTACTAGGTTTTATATAATATATCAAACTGGGTAAAGGCTAAGGATCTTGGCTCTACTATTCCAAACATTCTAAAAGAAGGCAAGTTACTAGGTGACCCTAGCCACAGATCTAAAAAAATAGACAAGGTTTGGGGAGACAAGAGGTTGGGGAAGGTTGGACACAGGCCAGAGTCGGTGACTACACCTCTCAGCCTTCATAAAACTGTGCAGTTAAACTTCAGCTCCATCCCTTTTGCGGCCATCACTAAAGCGCCAGTGGCCAAAATGAAATTCAGTCCCTTCTGACTTCTGACCAGAGCAAGAACTGCAAAGGCATGTTGATACACCTTCCCACATTCACAGGAAAGTCATGTCTTCTCCTTTTTCCAAAGAGTGAGGCAGAAGTACAGTGTTCATCCAGACTCATCCGAAAGAATGATGAAGTTCAGGTTGTGCAAGGACATTAGAAAGGGCAGCAAATGGGCGGAGTAGTCCAAGTTTACAGAAGAACATATGCCATCTACATTGAACTAGTGCAGTGGGAGAAGGCTTGTGGTACAAGTGTCGGTGTGGGCATTCATCCTGGCAAGGTGGTGATCACTAGACTAAAGCTGGACAGAGACCACAAAAAGATCCTGGAACATAAAACCAAATTTTGCCATGTAGGAAAGGAAAAGGGCAAATACAAGGAAGAAACAATTGAGAAGGTGCAGTAATGTAACCTGATACACAACTTTCATCAAAAAACTGTTAAAAAGGAAAAAAAAAAAAAACCACCTTGATTCTAGCCTATGTGAGCATCCCCATGTTTAAAGGTGAAAGAAACCAGCAAGACGATCAGAAAGCTGGCAGCTAAGTGGTGAAAAAGCCAGAGCTGGGAGCTGTCCTGATCTGCAAAAGGGAAATTATATATGTGGTGCCCTAGTGAAGGGCCTGATCTTTCCCTGGGTAGTGTTAGAAAAAGACTAGTAATCCAACATGTTTAAAGTATCCATTCAACAAATATTTATTGAGACCTTACTATGTACCAGGCACTGCGCACACAGCACTGAGACAGTCTGTCCACAAGGAAATTACGGTCTGAAGGGGGGAGCGGTACCTGGACAGGTGATCTGCATACCATGGGATGAGCGCCCTTGTAAGGAAACGTAGGAATGTCAGGAGAGCGCAGAAAGGGCCTTTGAACTGAAACTTTTGGGACGAGAGGAGGCTTCCTAGACAAGAAGACACCTTAGCTCAGGTGAGGCGAGGAGAGAGAGAAGCACACTCCTCACAGGGTGGACGAAGGGTGCCCGGGCCCAGAGTTGAGAGGGAACAGAATTGGGAGGCTTGGGGCTGTGGCGTCAGCAGGAGAGAGGCTGGTGAGGCGGCCTGGGTCCCAGGGAGAGCCTCGTTTCTGTTAGGATGTACGGGTACTCTCAAAGGTGGCAGAGGAACTTCGAAGGAACACCATGGCCAAGCTGAGGTTTGGCGAGCCCGCCCTAGCAGCAGGGTTGGGGAGGGGTCCACAGGGCCAGGGCAGAGCTCATCAGGAGTCACTGGTGCCATCCAGACCAGAGATGGAGGTTAACCCAGGCAAACTGGGACTCCAGTCTCCTCCCCTCATCTTTTTCTCCATTTCTGTTCCCAGCAACAAGCCAATCTGATCCCGGGGTTGAACCTCAGCGCACTTGGCATCTTTTCAACAGGACTGTCCGTGCTGCCTCCACCGGCAGGGCCCCGAGGAGCTCCCCCCGCTCCCCCCTACCACCCTTTCGCTGTAAGTAGCTCAGCATTCAGGGGCTCACTCATGCCCTGGGCACCTCCAGGCAGCAGCATGCCTCTGCTCTGTCGGATCAGAGCTAAAGCTTTAACTTGGAGGCCATACTCATAAGTGATTGTAGGATGAATCCAACGTTTCTTAGGACTTCATCCTAATAGACAGGTTAATATTATTTAACCCTCCTCTAAATCTGTGCTCTTAAACATAATATATGTCTTATCTAGGAAAGAAAGAAACTACTAGCAAAGTCATTAAATATAAGCCAATTTATTGTCAGAAAGGATTTGTTAGCTCAAATAAAAATCTTCATGAGTGTTGTTTGTTTATTAAAATGTTAGGGTATCTCTTTCCCACCTATGTCTACAATGCAGATGCATTATATTTTAATAATAGGAGTTCTTGAAAGAAGTCCACAGTGTTTGTTTCAAAATACTTACCACAAATGCCTGGCACTTAGTGGGTTCTCAATAACTATTTATTGTCTGAATCACAACTAATAACAAAACAAGAAATGTGAATTTTATGAGCTTTCTACTTGTTGCTCCCACTCAGAAACATTATTCAGAATCAGCACATTACCAAGTTGGGGTTCAGGGTACTTGACAGCTTTTTTTTTAATTCCAAGTTCTCCATACATACAGCTTATTTTTAAAGCAAACTCTCTTTTTCCCAATGTTTATACTGTTTCCATGGGAAGAATCAGGTTGGTGAACATTATCACCCTAGCCACTCCCTTCCTTTAAAAGGGAGTTTCTGGTGCAGGCATTGCAGGGTGAGAATTCCCAGAGTATCTGGAGAGAGACAGGGAGAACCCACTCTGCTCTTCTGCCAGCAACATACTGACTTGAATTGGCACCCGTGTCCTTCGTTGCAAGAACTTGACCATTTCTGCAGTCTTGTTTCTATACAGATCTTCTGAGTCATTTATAAATCTTCATATCATTTCTTTAGAGTGATACCCGTTTTCCCTTAAACTAAGGATAGGGCCCAACATGGAGCCGTGTGTGTGTGGTGTGTGTTAGAGGGAGCTGGTGTGTGTGCATGTGTTAGAGGGAGCTGGTGCGTGTGTGTGCATGCGTGTGTGTGTGTGCATGCACGCATGTGTGTTAGAAGGAGCTTGAGGTGAGGCAGGAGGGACTGTGGCTGCTCCCAGGAGCATAACAGCTGTGAAAGGGCATGTCCCCATGTCTGGCTGTGAGACGTGAGAATGACCGAGCTTGGTACCATTCCAGGGCATTGAAACCCACCTCATTTCTTAGGAGAAAGACTTTGTATGCTGCCTACAGAAGGTAACATGACGCCAGGCTGCCCCCTTCACCTAAAAAACATGAATGGTGGGGAAAAAGGTATAAAACAGGTCACTTCTAAGATGGATAATCTAAAGTAGGGGTCATTCTTTTTATTTCCCATCTTTTTCTTAATGATTTGTAACAGCTGATTCCATTCTAAGGCTGTTCACCATTTGTCACGTTGTAAATGTCCAACAGCTTATCATGTTGCTTTGCTTTATTTGTGGTGCCCTGTGCCATAATAATATGAAATAAATATATTTTGAAACAAACTATTGCATGAAGTAAAATGTAAGTGTTTCCCTTCAGCTTTCCTTCTCTTAACCAGGTTTTACCCAGCAATTGTTCTCCATAAGTACAGCGCATTTTAAACATATTTAAAATGTTTTCTCAGCATATCTAGCATCATATTATTGAAAAATACAAATGGAATCATGTAATACTCGGTGAATCACAAATTATTTCTTTACTTTTTATGGATATCTCTCCATATAGCTAGACCTAATTCTCTTTAATAGCTACATAGTATTCCATTGGATGAATTTTTTATTTTTTATTTTTTTTATTGGATGAATTTACTATACGTGGTTTTCTAACCAGCACACGATTTTTAGACATTTGGGTTGTTTCCAGGTTTTCTCTACTACAAAGAATGTCAAAATGAATATCTGTATACATAAGTCTTTGCACAAGTGTGTGAGTATATGTGAAAGTAAATTCTCTTAAGATTGCAATTACTACATCCAAGTGTAGATGCAGTTTAAATTTTTACAGATTTCCCTTCAACAGATTTCATGCAGAAATTTGAAGAATTACGGTAGCTTTCAAGGAACTGGTATAAGTGACCTATGGACATGGGCAGTAGGGTAGGGGTTGACTGTGGGAGAGGGGGGAGGTGGGTGGGGCAGGGGAGAGCAATGAGGGACAACAATAAAAAAATGAAAAAAAAATTAAAGTAGCTAAATAAGTGATATTTCCCTTTATGGATTTCTTGCCTTTAATGTCATGCTAAGGAAGAAGCCTTCTCCCATCCCTGTGTTTTCTTAGAGTAATGTTAATTGCTGGTTTGGGGGAATTACTGCTTATGTTTATGTCTGTAACACAAAGGGAATTTCTTTTAACTTAACATTGAGATAGGGATCTGACTTTGTTTTTTCCCCCAGATGAATAGCCAGAATCATTTATTGAGTAATGCACCATTTTATCACTCAATTTGAAATGTCAACTTTGTCATACACTAAATTCCCACTTAGTGATTCCTGGACTCTGTTCCATTATTCATCTTGTTTTTACACTGCAATTACTATAGTTTTATATTCTCTTTGACAGTTTTAACAGCAGGGTTATCTGTCTCTCAAAGAATGAATTGGAAAGATGACTACCTTTACTAGGCTTGGGAAAATTAAAGAATATGTAGGTGTTTTCTGCTCCTTGAAGATCTGATGAAACTTATCTGTGAAACATCTGGGCCTCTAGCACTTGTAAGCTTTTTGATTTATTAATAAGTTTTTGACATGGTTTGGTTAATTTATATTTTCCTATTAAAGTATTCCTTCCAGCTGCCTTTTTATAGGTATTGGCATAATACCGTACAAAGCAGACCACTGCCTTTTAATTCCTAACATTGTACAGGGGTACGCAAAAGTAGGTTTACAATAGTGAGTATGTGAAACATAGTTTTTTCTTATGCTGTTATTTATTAATTATTGTATTATCTATTTGTATTATAACTGTAAACCTACTCGTACCCACTGCTGTATATTTGTGTTTTCTCTCTTTTTTTCTTAATTGGGTTTACTAGGACTTTTTCCATTTCTTTATGTTTCTAAGTAGTTAAGAATTTCTCTTTTGCTATCTTGCAATTGTTTCCTGTCCTTTGTACTTGGAGAATGTTATTGGAACATTATGATTTTTTTGGCCTTGCTCATGCATGATGAATTTTTTAAAACCCTGGGCATTTGGAAGGAGGGACCTTCTGATGTGCTCAAAGTTGTGTTTACAGCAGTAAAGTCAGGCTGCTAATTTATGGCTCGTAACCTCTACATAATGTTTTTCTTTTCTCTGTATGACTTAAACTTTCAAAGCAGTTTACTGTTTGCCACTGTGATGATGGTTTTGTCAAGTTCTTTATTTCTAACAAATTTTGTTTCATGTGTTGGGTCATCTTATTCCAGAAATGATCTTGAATTTTAGTCCAAATTAAGGTTTCTTTTCTTAATGAATACACACTGTCATAATCTACAGTTATTTAGAATTAATTCTACTTTTACTCGATTCTTTGCTCACGGCAGACAGCTTCTTGCATTACAAATCCTTAAAATTTTTTGAGTTATAAGTTTCTGTTTGTTTGGAATACTTCCTCAAACTTTTTTTTTCAAGAATAATTAATAAATAAGTAGTATAATCTCTATACCTTTCTGCTGAAAATGCCTTTCTTTTCGCCTCATACATGAATGAAAGTCCAACTGGGTGTTTAGAGATTCTAGGGTCCTAGTTCCTTTATAATTTTGAAAACATTCCGCGTTTTGCTTTTCAGATAAGCATGTTACCAGCCTGATTGTCTTTCCTTTGTAGGTACCTTTATTTTTCTGTCTGTAAGATGTTTGCCTTCTGTGTTATTTTGTCTTTGCCGTTGGAATTCAGACATCTCAATCTGAGTCCTTTGATCTGAAGATTCAAGTTTTCCTTTGGCTCAGGAAAATCTTTTGCTTCGATGATTAATTTTAGTATTGCCTCTCCTACTTCCACAGCATTTTCTTATTCTGCTGTTCCCACTTTATGGAGAGTTGATCTTTTCACTCTCTTCATGTCTCTAATTACCTCTTTTTGTTTCAAAGGGGTTAATCTTCTAATGCATCAATCGGCTTTTCAGAAGTGTCTGTTCTGCTATTTATATGGTTTCTATTGAGTTTTTACTTCAGTAATTACGTTTTTAACTTCCAAGATCATTCTAGTTCTCTGATTGGTCTTTTCTCATAGCAATCTACTCAAGCACTGTCCTCTTGAGTCTCACTAGGAAATCAGGCAGACTTAAAAAAATGAATTCTCCCTCCTTCCGGAATTAATTCACTGGGGTCATTTGCTTGCCTTGTTCCCCTCTTTCATGCTGTTGATTCTCCACATACGTCTAATGAACTTTAATTTCCCATTCATGTATTTACATAAACTTAACAGAGCTCTGATAGCTAAACCTATTAGAGCTTTTTCATAACGTGCAGCATGGGCCCCACCTGAACCAATGGATTCAGAATGTTCCAGGGGAGCAATATTGGGTGCAGCTGTTAAAAGCATAGGTTGCAAAACGAGACAGATCTGTGCTCAAATCTTGGCTCTACCTCTTGCTATCCTACAAGTTTCTGGTTCCTGTCAGCTCCGGAGGTTATCCTAGGAGAGTGCACAGAGGTAGATAAACAGGAATGTAAGGAGGGACTTTGACAAACTGGGGTAGAACGGTGCCCCTTCTGAGTCTTGGAAAGCTCTGCCCATGACACTGACCCCTCTGGCCATCCACTGCCCTTCCCAGGCCCATGTCTGTGTCCCTGGTTCCTAAGACAAGCACCTGCCCTCCTGCAACATGGCATGATTGTCATCATACTAAAGCTACTTGAACTTGTGAGCATAATTTGTACACCTGACCCTTCCCTCTCCACTCCCTCTCCCCGACCCTTCACTCTTCCCTCCCCAATTTCTTCACGCTGCAAAAGGTGACCTGTGTCATGCATCAGATGGTCATACACAGCAGCTTGGAACTGAGGACCTGACAGCTCTTCCAGGAAAAGCAGGCCCAACTGTTTATAATTCCCTTTCTAATTTTCACAAAGAGTGTTTGATATATACCCCTCTGCCTACCCACGGCATAGTCAAGTCAAGTGTAGAGGAAAAGCAGACACTAGTTCCCCTCACACTCAGAATTTGACCTGAACCATGGATAAGAATAACCACGCCTCTTGCCACCTGTCTGTGGGCAGGGCATGGGGCACCCCTGGCGGCAGCACCTTCACCATCACCCCCCTGACCCCATCCATAACATCATGCTGCATTTGAAACACTCAAAACTAAAGTAGCTTCTCTGTAATTAAATAACTGGGGACCCTCACATTGAGACAGCGGGCTCAGCTGCCATATTGGGGTTGGGGGTTCCACAGTGACAACCCCTCCTTGGGACCTTGGTTCATCAAGTGTTCCCATTAAGGAGAACACTTATTCAAGTTGTCAACAGGTGACTTCTGATCTTTATGACTAAACATGTTTTGAAAATCCTTTTCCCCTTGAGGTTGTAGATGCCATGTAAGCTTGAGTGGATAGGAAATAGAAAATATGCTTTGATAAGTCACGCGTTTTATTATAAATGGTCATTTAATATTCATTTAGCTGCACAATGCCTGATAATAGATTCTTCCGTTCTTGTGACATTGCTGAATGCCATGTAACATCCTTTGGTGGCATCCCTTGTACTTGAGTCAAGTCCATGTCCAAACAAGGCCCACAAGGCCCTGTGTGATATCACCCTGTCTGCCTCCCCATCGTGTCCTATTTTCTTCTCCACTTCTGCTGTATGGGCATCCTTTCTGTTTTTCAAGCAGACCAACCCCATTCCTAGCTCTGGACCTCTTAGAACCATGCTTCAAATGTCCCCTCCCCCCTACTCCCCATGCCCTGCATAAGGTTCTACCCCCTCTCACGTCCAAGACCACCTCCTCCAGGAGTCTTCTGGGATCACTCCCACTAATATTGCCCATAGCCCCCTCATTGCCGCAGCTCCCCTTCCTCACATAGTCCTGTTCATTTTTTTCACAGTACTTGTCTGCCTCCCCAGTAGGACGTAAGACCCATGGCGGCAGTGTGACCTTCTCTGTTTGAATAGCTGTTTCCCAGCACCTAAAACAGTGCTTCACACATAGTAGGTGCTCAAATATCTTTTGCATGAATGATGATTGAATGAACCCTCAATAATAGTATAAGATCTAAACATTATTTTAATCCATTTGTGGGTGAGGCTCAGCAAGGCTAAATAAAGGATTCCCACCTGCAAAGAGCTCTGTGATTCAGTCTCAGGTTGGCTGACTCAAAACCAACTTGTGTACACCAGTGGCAGAGCCTGGGGTACAAACGAGCTCCTAATTGCTGAGTTCAGAGTTCTCTCTGCACCATTTTCCAGCTGTAGTAACTCGTGAATAAAAAGCAGTAGAACTAAATTTAATAAGTGTTTATGTTGTTAGTATTTGAACCCAGAATTGCAGCCACACTGTGGCCTGTGTAGCCTCACGTGACTTTTTGTGAGGAAAAGGCAAATTACAATTCAAAAAAAGTTATTTCTGCTATGAGGGCTAAAGGAAAGGTTGTCTGGGTAAAAAAGGAGCAGAAGCGTCCTTTCCCCAAGATAGAGCAGAAACCCTGCAGGAATTCTCCTCCCACCCTCCATGGCCTAGGACAGCCCCCCAGAGCAGGGACCTGCACAGAGACGGGTCTGGAGCTGATGTTTTTCTAGAAAGGCAGGATCAAGTGAGCCAAACCTGTTTGTTCCCTTAGCTTCCTTTCAAAAATTGAAGGTTGCCAGGAGAACACTAGTCTCCTAGCCCCCTCTTGTGTCCACGAGGTGTCACTGCAACCTCTTTCTAAGTCACAAAAAGCGGAGGCTTGTACTACAGCAATGGGTTCCCTTCCATAAGCCCCTGAAGTGCTCTGGGCACCTAGAGCACCCTTGGGAGACACTCCCCACAGTGATTACATCCCTCTTCCTTTAAGTACAGTCCACTCTCCAAGCTCAAAATGAGGAACAGTTTCATTTTGTCCCTAATATGATAATAAGGTGAAGTTGTGATCTGGAGCTCAGAGTCCGGCTGGGGGTTCAGGAAATGGCAGATACCATGAGATGTACTCGAGGGCCCTCAAATGAAAGCTAGGTCCCCTAACTCCCAAACCACATCTGTGTCTGACCGCTGTTGGAACGATATTTCTGGGAGGTCATCTTGCAGGGCGGGCCTGAGGGATCTGTGCTGAGAGCTGTCACCTTTCCTGTAATGAGTGTGTCAGCGTGCACTTGGCTTTGTGTAAAATACTGTTAATTAGACTTTGGGACTCTAGCCAATGTCCTGCCTATAAGAATATACAAAATCAGGCATATTCCTGTTTTATAGAACTATTGTGAGGATTAATAGAGTTTCAGAATAAAGTATCACAAAACCTAGTGCCCAGTAGGTATTCAGTAAAAAAGCAGCTCCTTTTTAAATGTAGTTTTCCTAATAGCTCTGTTTCTTTCTGTCTATATCAGCCTTCCTGTCTCCTGCTTCCCCTTCCCCAGACTCACATACCATGTATTTATTCATTCTCTTTCTCTCCTCTTAGTCTCTTTTTGAGTTTCTGTTTTCTCAATCTCTCCATTCTTCCTTAAAAAAAAAAAAAAAAAAAGATTTTATTTATTTTTAGAGAGAGGAGAAGGAGAGAAACAGATTGGTTGCCCCTCACATGCCCTCAACTGGGGGCCTGGCCTGCAATGCAGGCATACGCCCTGGCTGGGAATCCAACCAGCAACCCTTTGGTTTGTAGACCACACTTAGTCCACTGAGCCACACCAGCCAGGGCTCATTCCTTCTGAAACGCTCTGATGGAGCTCACTGATCTGACTTCCCAGGAGTATGTTTGCTTGTTCTGTGTAAGCCTTGGATATTGTCCCTGCGCTCTCTGTCCCTTTGGGGGGGTGTGGGAGCCCCTGTGCCCAAACTTACACTCGTTCCCGTGGTAAGTTCCCAGGAGTCTAAAGCATGGAAAAGAGCTGCAGAAAAGGTGTGCAGACATGCCAGTGTGGCCAGGTGATGGTGCAGAGAGCTATGTTGCACGTGGTGATCTTGCTGCCCTGAGTTTGGTGAGGGTCCCCGAGGGCACCGCTGACTGACTCTCTCTCCTGCTGCAGACGCACTCTGGATACTTCTCCAGCTTGTACCCGCCTCACCAGTTCAGCCCATTCCCGCATCATCACTCCGTAAGTGACCCTCAGTTCAGCCCCATCTGCCACTTTTTCCTTCTCTGAGGCTGGCACCATGTTGTCCTTGGCAGGCTAACCGGTGAACGGGTTCGTGTGAGTGCTGGTTCCTATGGTTCCAGGTCTCCCTGGGGTGACATGTCACAGGGCATCAGCCCACCAGACTTGCAGTGCTCCATTGCACTAGAGGGTCTTCAAAGCGCTGGTGCTGTCCCATTCACAGTCCTGTGATGCTTACAGTTCTAGAGGTGGTGAGAAACTGGTTCAAATGAGTGGCCAACAGGTCAGCTTGGGAGTTGTTGGGCTAAAGGCCAGTTTTCAAAGATCTTTGAACAAGGTTCAGCAAATGGGTTCATTTTATTTCTATATACTCGTAGAGCACCAACCCCTGGTGGCCTTGCCCATGTCTGAGCTGTCACCAGACGGCCTGGTCAGGGCAGGGTTAGTGGCCATCTTGTTTTGAATATGGCACCACTGAAGTGAAAATGCCGTTTCTGGTACAAGACGGATGGGGCAGCTTCCCCTTCCCTCTGGCAAAGTGTCTCCGAGACCTGTGCTCAGGCCATGCATGTTTAATTGATTTCCTGGATGAAGGCAGGCAAAACACATACCACATTTGCATGTGGCAGAAAACCTGTGAATGGACAACTTTCTGTGTCCCAACAAATGCGGAGAGGCTCAAGGAGTCTGCATTTTGATGGTCATGTTGTGCAGCCTCCCGCCTGCAGAGCCCTCGGCCACAGTCCAGTCCATGCACCATTTTGGCCATTTTCTTGGTTGTGGCGCTACCCCACCACATGGCTCATAGTAAGTATGTGCTCATTAACTTCCTGAAGGAGCAACCGCTCTGGCGATGTCTTTCTGTCTTGTCTTGCCCTTCCAGTACCCGGAGCAGGAGATAGTGAATCTCTTCATCCCAACCCAGGCCGTGGGGGCCATCATCGGGAAGAAGGGGGCGCACATTAAGCAGCTGGCGAGGTTCGCCGGGGCCTCCATTAAGGTAAAGCTGCTCTCAACAGCCGTCTGTATCCACCCCCCTTCCACCACCACCTCCCACCCATGTCCCTGTTCCTTCTGTCTCACCTGAGGATGGCAATTCCTGGCCATCCAGGGACAGAATCCCACACTATCTGAAAAACCCGGGCCTCCAGAACTGTTCCCATCTGCCCTTATCATTACCTCCCTTATTCTTCTTTTGTTCAACTAACAACTAAGTTGGAAAAAAAAATATGAATATCAGATGAGCCATCCCAGTTCTCTGGGTTACGATTGTCCTCCCACTGAAAGGCTGGGGATTGTTCCCACACTAAGGGAGTGAGCTTAAGTGGAGTATCAGATATACTTAGCCGTTTTCAGCACTTTGATGCTTTAACGCTTCTCCGCTTCATAAACCCTTGAACTTTGAAAAACTAGTTTGAATGACAACCTCTTTCAGAGCGATGGGTGATAAACCATAGATAAACAAAGAGCTGGTGGCTTAGCCTGATATGAAGCCCTGGGGCTGCCCAGAGAGGCTCAGGAAGGAGGGCCCCCTGATTTATGGAAGTGGTTGTGAATACAGGCGTAGCTGCAGTTACACACCACATCCTGCCCCCTCAAGCACAATGTGAAGAGTCCTCGGAGAAGCTGAAAGGGAAGGATTATTCAACCCTGGTCCTGCTCCAAGCCCAGCTATCAGCTCTGACTCACAGGCAGAATGCTGAGCACGACCCAAGCCGCGTGAAACACTTTCCGAAACAGAGTTTCTGTTGTTACGTAAAATAATTTGCTACCATGGGACAACCCGGAATTCCAAACAAGAAGTCTCATGACTGGGAGAGAAAGAAGGCTTACACTTTCTCTCCAAGCAGAGTTGGAACTTCTCCCACCGCAAGTGTGCTGGGGGAAAAACCAAAACCAAAACCAAAACCAAAACATTCTGAGTAAGGCAGAACGGAGATTGTAGTGAGACCATGGAAGAATTGTATTTAGGTAGTAAATCATTTCCCCTTCCAGGCCTCATTTATCCCACCTGCGAAGTGGATAGACTGGATGAGAGCCCTCAGGTGTGGGGGGGACAGGGGTGGAGCACATGGGGGCCTTTGCACACAGCAAGCTTGTTGCAGGTGAGACCCTGGCCCAGGCTGTGGTGGGCCGGGTAAGGTGCAGAAGACACTGGGCTGGCTGTACCCCACCCGCCCTTCCCAGTATTCATCCTGTGCTCTGAGATGCCACACAGGAGATAGAATGAGAGGATTTCGGCTAAAACGGACCTGAGGGATCATTTCATTAAACCCTCCCTTTTTTTCCCATAAGGGATAGTCAGAGAGGTATAGGGACACAGCAGGCAGGCAGGTGGCAGGACTGGCTCTCAACTGTAAATTCTGCTGGGCTGTGGGACGTGGAGCACCCACTGGGGCTAACTGCAGTGGTAGCTCTCCATTCACCATCACCCATGAGGAGTGGGGCTCAGAGATGCCAGGAATCCAGTGAAGGCCACAAAGCTAGAGAATGTGAGCACCAGGATTTGACCAGGTTGTCCGATTTCTGGTCCAGTGGTTTCTCACTGCATCTGCCTGGGGGCTATACCAGAATCATTGCCTACAGGCCCTCATGTCCCAGAAGGTTGAGTGGTAGCATGTCACATTGCTGGTGACCTCTGTGATGGGCAGAGACAGCAGGGCTGCTGACCAGGGGCACAGGCTGGGCTCTGCAGCCTGGTGGTATGTGGGGCACCTGTTAGCCTGGGCCAACAGCCTGCTCCCTCCTTAGCCTCTGCCTCTGTCACGAGCAGTAACGAAGAGGAGAGAATACCGGGGAAGCCAAGTATATATGAGAGAAGTCTCCTGCTTTTTAAAATCAACCTGGTTTTTGCTAGATTCCCTTCACCCCGACAGATTTCAGAAAGCACCTGTCTCTGCAGCGAGGCCTCACTCCAGAGAGCCTCCTGCTCTCCAGTCTTCGGAGGCCACAACCAGGGGCACGTTTGATGCTGACAAGCAGGGAGAGAGCTTTACACTAACTAATATGTGGGAAGGGTGGTGGTGCTGAAGCCGGGAAGGGGCACCCCAAGAGATGCTCTGGTGATAGGTAAGAACAGAGCTCCCATTCCACCCCAGTACGGCACAGCGTCCGGTCCGCAGGCTCCAGAACCCCCACATGTTTCGGTGGACACTGTCTGCTGGGGACACCCAATGCCTGGTCTTGCTCCAGCCCTGTGATCTTGGCAGTCACCTCAGCTCTCTGGGTGCCATCTGCTTCCGTCATAAATGGGGTCTGTATCCCTGGTCCTCTAGGGGGAGCTAGCCATGCGAAACTGGAGTTGCGTGGTGCTCTTGGACCTCTGCTCTGGGCTGGTGGATGCTCGGTAGTTGAGAGACAGGGAATTTCTTGCAGAGTCTGAGGAGGCAGCCATGAGCCACTAGAAAGTGGACTGCACGGCAGAACTGATTTGGTCACCGCGGCTCGCGCATTGGCCTTTCAGCCTGGCTCCTGGCCGCACCTGCGCTCGCTCAGCTGTGACGGGCAGCCGACTGCCCCTGGGAGCGGAGGGTTAGAACCACGGTCGCCTTCCCTGCGCGCTGCCTCCAAGTTAAGGCTTCTGTGGACTAACCCTTCCTCCCCTCTGGGCCTTGGGTCAGTGGCACAATCTGTACCTCCCTTTGCCTAGAGCTTTTGGCTCCCTGGGTGAAAGGAAGCCAGCCCCTGCTGGTGCTCGGGGCAGGGCACAGGCAGTAACTCCTGACCTGTTGCCAACTCTCCATGGGTGGCCAAACTCTCAAAATGGACACCGGGCACTATGGTCGTGACTTCCAGAGTGCCCCCAGAGTGGAGGCAGCAGGGGTCAGATAAAGCAAAGGCGGAAGCCCCGTGATCTCTTGCTAGGATGTGTGCCATCCACCGAGACAAAGCGGGTGGGGAGGGGCGTGGCCAGGCAGCAGCATTTTCCCTTCTGTGAACTGCAGATTGCGCCAGCGGAAGGCCCAGACGTCAGCGAAAGGATGGTCATCATCACCGGACCGCCTGAAGCCCAGTTCAAGGTCAGTGCCAAGGGCTACCTGAGCCCTGCAGGCACGCGCACAGGGCAGCCTGTAGGGGGTAACCGAGGGACCTTCAGCAGGCAGCAACCACCCCAGAGGCATGTTCAAGGCTCTTCTCTGGAGGCCCAGCCTCCACTTCCCGTCCTGCTGCTGACCAGTCACAGACTTACCCTGTCCTCCCACCTCCAGGCTGTTCCCTCCGCTTGGAGCGCTCCATCCCTTCTCCCCCTTGGAAAGGCAGATTGTCTGTCGGTGTCCAGTTCAAAGGACTGTTGCTGATCCCTCCGCCATGGTTTTGAGGATGGATATCTGACTCATTTAGTCATGCCTATCCTTCACGCTACGAGGGCATAAATATGGGGTGCAAGGGGAAATAGCACGGTGTGGTGGGTGCATGGGGTCTTTTGTTTGGTTGATTGGTTTTGGGGCCTTTTTTTCCCTCTAGAAAAATGATGACTTGAGTTTTCTAAAAGTCAGAATTATTTATAAAATATAACCCTCACCATTAAAAATGTTTAAAATTTGTCTGAGAAGGTAAAACTAACACTTATGGAAACCATTCAAGAACACTAACCCATACAATAGAATATTATTCAGCCGTAGAAAGGGATGAAACACTGATACGCACTACAACATGGATGAACCTAGAACATGTTGCACTGAGAGAAGGCAGACACAAAAGGCCACGTAGTACAGGATCCCATTTATGTAAAATATCCAGGAAAGGCAAATCCAGGTAGACAAAGGAGCAGAACAGTGGTTGCCAGGGATGGGGATAGGGAGGAACTGGGATTCAATGATAACAGCGGTTTTTATTCGGGGGGAAGGGATGGAAATGCTCTTGATAGTGATGATGCTTATACAATGAAGTGAATAGCTGAAAAGCATTGACACGTACTCTTTAAAATGGTGAATTTTAGGTATTTTAAATTATATCTTAGTTTTTAAAGATTTTTTTTTTAAGAACAATAACCTCTTGGCTACACTGGCTTTGGAGTTAGATATTAAACAGCAAAATCAAGCTCCTCAAATCCCATCACCACCATCCTCATCTCCATCCTATAATAACCAGGCCTGAACATAGCGTGCTGGAAGGAAGTTATGAATTCCCCAAATACATTCAAGCAAACGTTTGTAGGCGCTAGGGGTGCAGAAATGATGTGTGGTTCTGCTCCCTCACCCCCTCCCTTACCCAACATATAGTAAAAAGCTGCCTGGAGGGGGTGATGGTGTACAAACCGTGAAGACACGTGGGCCCTCCTGCACACTTCGCACGGTGCGGCCATGGGATGTGGCCTACACCCGAGCCGAAGCAGGGCACTTGGCCTCCCTGATTCTGGCCTGAGTGAGTTTGGGGCTGGGGTATGCAGTTGCTGGGCTCATGAATTCCAGCAGCAACACCGCTGAAGCAGGTAGGTAGACAGCTATGAGATTCATCAGTCATGTGTTGTTCTCAGGCTCAGGGACGGATCTTTGGGAAGCTGAAAGAAGAAAACTTCTTTAACCCCAAAGAAGAGGTGAAGCTGGAAGCCCACATCAGAGTGCCCTCTTCCACAGCTGGCCGGGTGATTGGCAAGGGCGGCAAAACCGTAAGTGTGCTCTGAGCTGGCTTTGTCTGCGGGGCTGATGCTCTGCCCAGCTCGACTTCCCCTGGACCCGCATGGGCTCTTCAAGGACACAGATGTAATTGGCACCACTCCAGAACTGAGGGCCCCAAATCCACGGTGCTACCTAGAGCCCAGTGCATGTGCCCAAAACACAAGGGTCCTGCGCCCAGGACTGCCACCTCTCAGCTCATGCTGGGGAGTGGCCTCCACCCCCTGAACACAAGGAGGCTGCCTCCTGCCCAGTTCATACCCACATAAAGCACCAGAACGCTAACAGGGAGTAGAGTCCCACCCAAAGTGCATCCCCCTGGCAGAACACCATCTTCCCTGAATTTCATGCTCCAGGACCGCTCCTCATGCTCTCCTGACAGCTGCCCCTAGACGCCCTACCACTCCCTCTTGCAGATCCTCGGTCTTGGTTGTTTCCCACACCTGGCTGCCTGCTCCCGGGGCACTAGCTCAGCAGGAGGGTGGTGGGTGAGAAGGAAATCGTTTTTAACAAAATAAGGATGTTTTTTAACCTAAAGGTGGCAGTGCCACAGCATCATTTGAAAAGCATCAGAGAATGAACTCTGCAGCCTTTAGAGACAAGCCATCTGTCAGACCTGGGTGCACAAGTGGCCGCGTTAGGTGGCAGGAATTTGGGAGCGCTCTATGATCCTGAGTGAATGAGTGAGTGAGTGTGTGTGTGTGTGTGTGTGTGTGTGTGTGTGTATTTGCTGTTTTCTTTCCATAAAAACCCTTCAAGGAATCAAAGCCAACCTGCAGATACAATGAGTCACCTGTATGCGAAGGAATCAGATTGCTTGGTCTGCATGTTAGCCCCTGTATCCAGGAACGTGATCAACATCCAAGGGCACACACACTGAGCTCTAGGCAAGTTGAAAGCAGATAAGACCACAGGGAAGAGAATCCTGAGTCCTTCCATATCCAGAGACTGTCAACTGTCCACCCTGTGTGTGCATGCTGAGCACTGTGACGGCCAGGGGCCGTGGCGCAGACCTTGGGAAGTGTAGCCCCATGGAGACAGGCGAGGAGTGCCAGAGCGCAAGAGATGGGGTTTAGATAAGGCGAGATCAGCATGGGCTGCGGGCTTCACAGAGGCAGGCCTGGGCCCAGGAGTGGCAGGGAGAAAACAGAACAACCCAAGGTAGGAGGAGCATAAGCAAGACTCAGAGGCCAGAATGACAATGAAGAGCAGGGAAGAGAGCAGAGCATCCTTGCAAAGGAAAGTTGACTTTGTCGGCTCAGGGTTGGCACGCAGAAGAGCATGTGTAGTTGAGGTTTTCGTCCCTGAGTTATTGGGAAGCCCGGGGTCACTGTGAGCATGTGCAGGAACCACAATGAGGGAGTCTCCAGAGTGAAAACTCAGCCTGAGAAGCAGCTCCATGGACTCAGGGGCAGACTCTGTCTTCCTGTCATGGAGCCTCCTCTGGTCCAAATCAGCGTGGCCTCATGTGACCAGGGCAGGGGTGTGCTAGATTGCAGGGAAGGTGAGCAACTGCCAGCCTCCTTGCCCTCCATCACCCACTTCTTCCACGTCCTCCAGAGCCCGCTGTTCTCTCTTTCCAGGTGAACGAACTGCAGAACTTAACCAGCGCAGAAGTCATTGTCCCTCGTGACCAGACGCCAGATGAAAACGAGGAAGTGATCGTCAGAATTATTGGGCATTTCTTTGCTAGCCAGGTACCTGTGCTATGAGGGTCTAGTCTTTTGCCAGTCCCTGTCCATTTCTAAGCTGTTGGTGGCCTGTCAGGTAGGCCACAGCCCCTGCACACACACACAGCCCTGCCCCAATCCCCGCCCCCCACAGATGGAACCCCTCTCTGGCTCTCGGGCACAGCCTGCAGGCAGGGTGGTTGCTCCACACCTGCTCAGCACGGCACCCCCGAGGCATGCTAGAGGGACTGGAAGGAGAGTGTAGAACTTGGGAGTCAAGGCCAACACACTTCAAGCCCCCTGAAATGCTCTGGTGCGAGATCTCGGCTTCCCTCACCCTCCTCCTCAGGCCTCAGTCGCAGCCTTGCTCTGCTGGGAGCCACACGCCAGCAAGGGCCCGCCCCCACAGGTTCCCCAGCTGGGCCCCGAGGATCAGCCTGGGTGCCGCAGTCACCATTCAGGGGTAAGGGCTCATCACAGGAGACCCTTACATCCCTCACTTTTCCTTCTCCATCTTGCTCTGACCCGCTCCACCCCCCCACCCCCCCCACCACCCAAGCAGGACGCAGCTGTTTCTCTTTGCTTCGGAAGGCCCAGTGACTCCACATCATGTGGTGTAGTTATTTTTGATGCTTTTTGATGGTTGGGTTTTGGGATGGAGCAGTCTTAGTCCTTGTCCTAAACCAGCGAAGGCAGTCCACGCCAAGCTTACATCGAAGGCCTGAGTGGCCAGCTTGCTGTCCCAGGCCTGGGCCTTTGCCAGACCTGACCATCGCAGGAGAAGCACCCGCCCGGGGGTGGGTCTGAGCCCCCAGGTTCCTGCAGTTCCGCTTACAGGAGGCTCCCTGCAGTGGGAACACTGGGGTGGGGTGAGCGGTCGAGTTTGGGTTTCTTCAGTTATTCAGGGTGGAGTGTCTGCTGCAGTTTATCACTTCTCCATCGCACTTAGTATCTTGTTTCTAAAATTCTTCCTGGTAACGCTAGAAACGTGGGTGCGCAGCATTGGAAGCTGAAGCGCCGGAAGTTGGGAGGGGACTGCTGTCGGACCTCTGCAAGGCTCTCTGGTCACTGGTTCCCTGCTCCTGCTTCCTGGCCTTTCTAGTGACTCCTGGAAACTTTTGGGGCTCCATCCCCTGTCCTGTACCCAGCAGCCTTGTGGTTGGGGTGGGAGGAACTCTGCCACGTTACCTCCAGGCAGAAAACGCCTGCTGAGACCACCTTTCCCCAAGCCCCACCCCCACACCACCCCCCACTGCTCATCCTCAGAACTGGGTTCCTTTTTCTCTCCGCCCCCGCCCCGTCCCCCCCCCCCCCCTTGTTGCAGACTGCACAGCGCAAGATCAGGGAAATCGTACAGCAGGTGAAGCAGCAGGAGCAGAAATATCCTCAGGGAGTCGCCTCACAGCGCAGCAAGTGAGGCTCCCACAGGCACCAGCACAACAACGGATGAATGTAGCCCTTCCAACACCTGACAGAATGAGACCAAACACAGCAGCCAGCTCGGGAGCAAACCAAAGACCATCCTGAGGAATGAGAAGTCTGCGGAGGAGCCAGGCTCTCTGCAGAGGCCCTGAGACTCCAAGCGCTGGGCCGGGCTGGACCGGGAGGGCGGTGGGAGGCCGGGGGTCCCCGCCCAGCCTCCCGCTGCCCGCCAGGGCCTCTGCAGGCTTCCCAGCCATCCACCCCACCATCCACTCGGATCTCTCCTTAACCCACCACGCTATCCCTTTTAGTTGAACTAACATAGGTGAATGTGTTCAAAGCAAAGGAAAATTCACACCCTTTTCTTTTTTTTGTGGAAAATTGTCTCTGTACATGTGTGTACATATTAGAAGGGGAAAGATGTTAAGCTATGTGGCCTGTGGGTTACACAGGGTGCCTGCAGCGTTAATATATTTTAGAAATAATATATCAGATAACTCAACTAACTCCAATTTTTAATCAAGTATTAATTTCCTTTTTCTTTTTAAAGAGAAAACAGGCTTTTCTAGACTTTAAAGAGTGAAGTCCTTCTTTTGGGAGGTCTGATGGGTTAGTAAGGAGCTTCGAGGCCACCCACACAAAATTCACCCAAGAGGGCCATCTCGTCAAAAGGACACTCACAGCAGTTCTGGATCACCTGTGTATGTCAACAAAAGGGATACCGTCTCTCTGAAGAGGAAACTGTCTCTCTTCATCCCTGTCTAGCTCACACGGCCATTTCTCTTTGCTTCACAGGTTTTAAACTGGTTTTTGCATACTGCTATATAATTCTCTGTCTCTCTGTTTCTCTTTCCCCTATCCTTTCTCCCTGCCCCTCTTCTTCTCCATGCGCATTCTTTTTAATCCCCACATCCCTCTGCCTCAGTTCCACTCTCTATGCACCCCACCCCCCAGGCAAAGCAGTGCTCTGAGTATCACATCACACAAAAGGAACAAAAGCGAAACACACAAACCAGCCTCAACTTAACACTTGGTTACTCAAAAAAACAAGAGTCAATGGTACTTGTCCTAGCATTTTGGAAGAGGAAACCAGGAACCCGTCAAACAAACCAAACAAAGAAATTCCGCCAAGGGAAGAATATATTTTGTCTTTTTACATTTTGGTGTATAAGCCATCAATTTTCAGCAAAATGATTTCTTTCTTTAAAAAAAAAATGTGGAAGAAAATAGCAATTTACATGAGGTCGTTGGCCCAGGGCGTTAAATTTACAGATTTTTTTAACGAGAAAAACACACAAAAAAAGCTACCTCAGGTGTTTTTTACCTCAGCACCTTGCTCTTGTGTTTCCCTTAGAGATTTTGTAAAACTGATAGTTGGAGCATTTTTTTATTTTTTTAATAAAAATGAGTTGGAGAAAAAAAATAAGATATCCGCTGCCAGCCCGGAGAAGGTGACAGTCCAAGTGTGCAACAGCTGTTCTGATTGTATTCCGCTAGCCAAGAACCTACATGGCCTTTTGGACAAACCTTGAAAATGTTTATTAAAAGAAAAGATGACAAGGAAAAACAGAGAGAGAAAATGTTGGAGATGTCCTGAATTTCAATAGGGTACGCGCCATTAGGGCTTTTTGTGCTAAAGGATGAACATGTACTGGTTTATGTGAACAAGCCGTTTTACCACCAGACTGCAATGCCCGTTTCCTCTACTGCAAACAGTGTTCTGTGACAAAAACAAAAACAAAGAAAAAAAAAAAAAAGAAATATATCCAGCTAACAAGATCCTGGTGTCATGGTGTCTTATTTTAACAAGCATTGCCCACCCCAAAGTGCCAGCAGAGTTCAGCTCTGAGGGGCCTTGCGGACATGGGCAGTGAGGAGGTAGCTTTTCCTCGGGGGTCTTTGGGAGAAGCTAAGTGTGGTCCCCAGACAGGTAGCATCATTATCACCTGCGAACTTTTTAGAAACGCAGATTCTTTGGGTCCACCTTGAGTCAAATTCTGGGGGTGGGGCCCAGCAGTTTGTTTCAGCAAGCCCTCCAGGCGACTTCCATTTATGCTCAAATTTGAGAACCACAGAAACCAGAGGGATGAATTGGCTGCATAGCAAGCTAGGTAAGACCAGCCCCTATTGTTGATGAACTTTAAGCCTGGCCAGGGAAAGAGTTAATCTTCATGAAAGAAAGGGGGAGGACAATATGCCTGGCCATTCAAGGGAAGAGGTACTTCACTCCTCCCCAGAAGCCCAACTGAAAGTATTCCAGGCCTGAAAAGGTTGGAGGAGAATGGTCCTGCTCCCTTTAGGAGCCCTGTGTTCATAGATCGGTGGGGTCTAGCAGAGATGGCTACTAAAAATCCAAGCAATCTTAGGAATGAAGAGCTGGGTCTTGACTATCAGTGGTGGTCAGTTGGGCTTTCAGAGGTGACCGTTCATAGCCCAGCAGGGACAGCTGGAGGTGAACTAATGGCTTCCACAGCAGCCACCTCCTGCTTCTGACAAACTGAGGGCTCCTAAATCACGTAAAATTTGTTCCTTACCTACGCCCCATCCCTACGCCTGGTTTTCCCATTATTTTCAGTTTCTGTGATGCTCATTTTACTTTTAAAAGTTTTCTGGTGTGTAAATGCCAGCTGTTCGTCTCACTGCTGTGATTAGCATGAATGTGGGCAGGAACATACTACCCCTTCATGTGATCATTAGAAAGCCAAGTACCGATGGCTCCATCTCCTCTGTTAAACAGACTCAAGCCCACTGCCCTCAGGAGAAACAAACCATAGGCTGATGGCCCGAGAGAAGCCATGGGGGTCCTAACAAACACGGTTATTACTGAAAACTGTTCCGTGGGTTGAGTTGTGCATGTCAGATGAACAGCCAGAGAAACAGCACATCTTTAAAGGAAGGGCTTCAAATGTAGGCTTAACAGCTTGGTAATGAATCTGTCAAGATGGAATCAGGGTAGGAGAAAGGACAGAAACCTCCAAAAATGCACCCTCTTGGCTCTCTGCTGCTCAGGTTTCCTTCCTTGGCCTTTATCCCAGGTGGCAAAATCTGAGGTTTAAACTCTAGCTCCTAAACTGCCCATTTTCAAAATACTTGTCTCTGAATATATGAGAGAAAGACAGGTAAGGAAGTGCTAACAATGCCTGATCCACTGTGGTAAAAAGCATCTAGTCCCCAGGGTTGCAGCAGTGCTGGGAAGCCGCGCAGAGAGGCAGAAGACGGGAGCAAGACCAGCTGGCCTAGTTCCTCAGCAAAGATGTTCTCACAACCCTTTTCTTTCTTTAAAAAGAGAAAAAAGTGATATTATTTATTTTTAGAGAGGGGAAGGGAAGGAGAAAGAGGGAAAGAAACATTGATGAGGACCAGGGACAGAACTCACAGCCCAGGTATGTGCCCTGACCGGGAATCAAACCAGTGTCCGTTTGCTTTGCCGAACGACAACCAATCGAGCCACCCCAGTTAGGGCTCACAACCCATTTTTGAGACCCCAGGTGCTGGGTCATTTAGCACTTGAGTTCAAGCACTTTGGAGCTTCCTGAGGGCCACATGAGCATTGAGCATGACTTACACAAAATATAAGGAGAGGTGCTAAATGGAGACTTGGGCAATAACAATGGTTTTGAAATTCATTAGCCTACACGACCCAAAATGTCCCTCCCTGCTCCCTTGGATAGAACCCTTAAAAACCCATGACCCATGGGGGTTTTGAATTTGCTAACATCTCACTAGATGTGGAGAGTGGGCCTGACTATCCCTCTGTCCTGGTTAATTTCTCTCAAGATGCTGGTTCCTCCAACGTGGAACTCTGGAAAGGAAGGATGAGAGAGGCTGGCTGCAGGTTAGAATGTTTCAGCATAGAGGGAGAACTTACAAACATGAGAAAAAGGAGAATCAGTAGAAGTTTGGAGGGATTTCAACAAAGAACCAAAGGAAATAAAAATGATTAGCCCTAGATAGGAAGAAGGCATTTTGACAGGACAGGGGGCAATGGTGGGAGAGCACACTGGACTTCTAAGGGAAGCAGGGAAAATAGATCACCTGACTTCAACTTGGGATCTGAATCAGTGACTGAGTAGGTAAGAGATTTTATAAGGATTTGAGTACATCCCAGGGCAATAGAAGCCCACAGCTGTATTAGACTATCTTAAATTATACATGCACCCAAATCTCAGTCTTGGGACCTAATGGAGATTTCTTTGGCCCGCTACTGCTAATGTCTAGTAACACAGGTAGCAAATTCCTGATGTTTACTGTCAGTTGTTGCTGCTGCCTCTTCTTTCCCCTCAACATTCCTCATCTTAAGGGACTGATGAGTTAAAATTTAAGACTTATCCCACATACAGGTTAACTTTCTATTCTCACATCAACCACATAGTTACTGCCTTCCTAGAAGCCATGAGTGTTCTTAATCTCTCTCAGAAACAGCCGGCACAAAGAGAAAAACTCAAAATATATATTTATATTCTAGCTTAACCTCAATGCTCCCTGTATTCTCTTGTAAAAGCAGTGATTGGTCATGGATCCAAAGCACTTAGTTTGTTTCCAGTACTGCATTTTAAGGCACTGCCTTATTTCTCGGATGTAGCCAACAAATAAGAATATTCCTATTTGCCTCGAATAACCTCTAGTGATCGGGGCAACGAAAAGGCAATTTGTACATTTTACTTGGATCTTGTATTAGTTTCCTGAGATTGCTGTAATTACCACAAATTGGATGGATTAAATCAACAGAAATGTATTCTCTTACTGTTATGGAAGTAGAAGTCTAAAATCAAGGTGTCAGCAGGACCATGTACCCTCTGAAGGCTCTTTCAACTTTGGTGACTCCAGATTTCTTTGGCTTGTGGTAGCATCACTCCAGTCTCTGCTTCCTTAGTCTCATTGCCTAGGCTCTTTTAGTTAAAAAACAAAACAACCCAAGAAACAAAAAACCCAAAAGCCAGAAACAAAAAACAAACCAAAAACCCTCCACAAACACATCTCTTAATGTCTTTCCCTTTTTCGCCCTCCTTTCCATTCTCCAAAAATAAATAACATCTTAAAAAAAAAAAAAAAAAAAAAAAGCCACATTTAGCCCTTGCCAGGTAGCTCAGTTGGTTGGAGTATCGACCCTGATATGCCAAGATTGTGGGTTCAAAGCCCCGGTAAGGGCACATACAAGAATCAACCACTGAATGCATAAGTGGAACAACAAAATTGGTGTTGTCTCCCTTCCTGTCTCTAAAATCATTAAGTACATAAAGATTAAGAAAAAAATGAGCTACATTTAATAACTGCTGAAAGAGGGTGATGGTTACGTATGTCTTATAAAATTTAAATCAATGGAGATTACAAATAATCATCCTGTGCCATAAGAAATAAGTCAAAGTACCAATGAGTGATTTTTTCCCGATTTCTTCTTTTGCTGTACATAACTTTAACTCAGACATTTTAATTCTAAGAACTTCTAAGAGAATAACCCAAACATTGTGCAGGACAGTATGTCCAACAATACTAAATTAAATGAATCATGTTACAGCCACATGCTGGAACACAACACTGTGATTAAAATATCAATATTTATTGACATGAAAACATGGTCAAGAGAAAGTGGAAAGGGTTATATAACCACATATATTGTATCAGTCCATATCAATAAAAATATATACATGCACGAAAAGACACAACACACACACACTTATTCACACACACATAGAGGGATATATATCAAAGAGCAGGATTTAGCCCTGACTGCTGTGGCTCAGTGTATTGGGCATCATTCTGCAAAGCAGAAGGCTGCAGTTCGATTCCCAGTCAGGGCACATGCAGGCCAGGTCCCGGTTAGGGCACGCAAGAGGCAACCAAGTGATGTTTCTCTTGAACATCAGTGTTTCTCTCCCTTTCTCCCTCCTTTCTCCTCTTAAAATAAATACATAAAATCTTAAAAGTATATATATCACCAGGATTTATACCAAAACGTTAAGCATTAGTTATTAACTCTGGGTGATGAGTTTGCAAAATTCCTCTTTACCTTTTAGCAGTTTATTTTTCTACTATGAATACCTATTACAGATACAGTTAAAGAAAATGTAAGTGGAAACCAGACATTAGGATCACCATATGATCTTGAGGCAGTATGTGTGCTTGGGGATGGGGTAGGGGAGGATTCTCCCCAGTATATAGTTGAAGTAAATGTTTTCGAGAACTCTGTGTTGCTTCTGACATTTTCCAAAGTGTCTCCATATAACATTTCCACAGGTGTTGACTCACTGTCCAAGTTTTCTGAAATGCTAGATTAAGACATTAATTCATTATGTTTGCTACACATCACATGGTACACATATTCACTGGGTCACAGAACCCTTTGTTTTACATCCTACATAGAAATAATAGGACTTTTACTTAACATTTTAGGAAATGCCAGTGTAAGTCCCTGAAGAATAAGTATTTATACTACACATTTCTGCTGAGCTTCTGCCCAGTTTTCTTTGATTGAATCATATCAAAACAGCCCCATATTTATCATATCTTTGTAGTCTCAAGCTTCATAGTTTTACATATAATTTGTATCTTACTGTCAGTTCATGTAGAGCAGTGTTGTTCAAACTGTGGATTTCCATCCACTAGTGGGTTTAGAAATCAACTTGGTGGTCATAATGCACATTAAAAAATAAAAATAAAAATAAAATTCAGAGGGTAGTAAGAATAAGCAATGCTTTTGTAAAACTTGTGTTTTGCCCTGGCTGGTGTGGCTTAATAGACTGAGTTCCTGCCTGAGAACCAGAAGGTCGCTGGTTTGAGTCCCAGTCTGGGCACATGCCTGGATTACAGGCCATGTCCCCAGCTGGGGGTGTGTGAGAAGCAACCACACATTGATGTTTCTCTCCCTCTTTTTCTCCCTTCCTCCCACCCCTCTCTTGAAAAATAAATAAGATCTTTAAAAAAAAACCTGTGTCTATATATAATCACATTATATGCATGTCTGTATTGGTCACAATATGAAATACATTTATTACTGTCGCAATTAAAAAAAGAAAGCCACTGAATTAAAGAGATGAATTTATTGATAAGTAGATAAAATCTACACCTATTTCAAACATCCAAACCCTTTACTTGTATATATTAGGTAAATTTAAAGAAAAATACTAGAGCAACACAGTGGGCGAGATCTCCTAATTACAAACAAGTACCAAATGTTTACTGAGTCCTCAGAGATTTTCTCAAAGAAACTATCATAGAAGAAATTAGATTGCCAATTAGTTCACAAAAGCCAGTTTAAACAATGTAGCTGAACTACGTACTAAGGTTATTACTTAAATTTCTCTACCTTGTTTATTTATTTGTATCACAGCTTCAGTTTATCTCAAGGACACATTCTCCCACACCCACACCTTGGTCCCAGCCACAGGCAACTCCTCACCATGCAGGCGGACACCCACCATTTGACAGGGCAGTCCCCATGCTGTGCCTCGGGTTTCAGAGGAGGAAAGAGCAGAAGTTCTAACAGCCTGGGGTACCTGAGGTAGAATACAGGGCTCTCCAGAGCATCTTCCACATGCCCCGAGTCTGTTTCCCTCCCACCCACATCCCGACTCTGGTACAACAAGGTCAAACATGAGAAAGACATTTGCTCACCAATGGTTTCTTTTTTCCATTTTAATCAATTTTTAGATTGCCTACTAAAACAAAACAAAACAAAACCAATGGTTCACTCCACCTTTTTGCAGACCCCCCCAAACTACTAATAATATTTATAAGATGTCTCAGTGGCTTTACTTTTCGTGATTTCAATATTGCTATATATTGCTATATAATGTTGATAAAATTAATAGCTGGGTTTTGTTTTTTTTTAATCACTGGACTACTTTTCTTATACACTGTTTAGATATAAAAATTCTATTATTGACAAGTTTCTCTACCCCAAGACACAAGGGAGTGCCTAAGGAAGCATGACCTAAATCAGTTCAGGAATTAAGTAGGATGCCATTTCTAACTTAGCTCTCTGTTCTTATCAATTTCATTTTGTCCTGGGAGATTATTAAGAGCTATCCTGGGGTGGGCAGGGCAGGGGTGAGCAGTGGGGAAAAACTTGGGTCACCTGTAATTGAACTATACAATTTTTTTAAACGAGAAAAAAAAAGAGCTACTCTGAAGAGTACACAGTAAGGGAAGGCTCAGTGTAAGCTGCCCTATGAAGCCCCTCAAATGCTTGTAATGTAATACAAATACATTAACCCCCAGCTTCACTCATATGGACAGGATACAAACTGCCATTCCTGACAAAATTTACCCCACATGGAACAAACGTTAACCAAGGTACTACATTCTCAGGTGAAACCAGTGAGTGCCCAGTGGGAACCAGGTTTTTAGCATAACTGCTGACCAGTAAATTCTTTTGGCTGCCTGATCCCGGTACTCACTTGCTGGCCCCACTCCAGCAGCCTTGGAAACGGAACAGAAGCTGCAGGAAGGGCTCTCCGTGCAGCCTAAGCTTGCGGGAGATGTAGCACAACCGGCTCATTCTTGAATCATCACCTAAGCACACGTCCTCTGGTTTGGCCATCAAACGGGCACAGCAGTTTCCATCCGCATCACAGGCCCCAGGTCCCACACCAAGACCCGTACATGTCTCAGGGAGAGCTGGCCTTTGGCCTGCAGCCTGGGGCCCTCCGGATGGCAGCCATGTTGATTCATAACTAACTTGTGCCCAGTTTTTCCAGTTTTATCTCTTGCTTTTGTGTCCCAGGACAAGGTTGGGAGCTTAGTTAGGGGAAGGGTCAGAAATCATTTCAGCATATACTTTGCGGGTTCTTGCCAGGCAACCTTTTATTACATTGGAAAAGCAACACTAGGCACTAGATCTTGCAAAATATGTTCTGATGAACTCTAAACTTTCTGAAATTAAAAATGCATAACCACTGTAAAGTTTTTAATTAACAAAAAAGTTAAATACAAACTTTCATATGCAAAATAGATTATTGTATAACTGGTAACCTCAGAGCCAAGTACTAAATTGTCTTCCACAAATTTCAGTAGGGGTGGAATGCAGGGAATGTAAATCCTAATGAGTACAAAACTTAATTTTAGCATTCTGTATAGAAAAAAAAAAAAACTTGGAGGAAAAATAGCTTTAAATTCAATTGCATCTTTTGAAATAAACAGCTCAGGCCAGCCCTTACAATTCTGAGGTTTATATACAGCCAGACCTGGGATGAAAATGAAAATTTAGGGTTTTACAGTTACTTCAAATCCAGTTTCAAGAATAGCAGTCACCTCATTTCCAGAAAGAAAAGTCTTTTTAGATGACCGTGACACTCTTCTGAAGGTGTCTGGATAGCCAGAGTTCCTTGACCACAGTCCCACTTTTCCATGGCACAGTGCCAATGCTGTGTCTCAGGCTTCCTCTGAAAGGCAATCAGGGCCCTACACACGGCACTTCTCCTGGCATTTTCAAGCCTCAAAAAAAAAAAAAAAGACCTCCAGCTTCAAGTTGGCAGTTATGGCTCCAGCGTTAGAGAAGTTAATTAACACTTACTTCCTTTCTTCCTCCCCCACGGAGTTCCCCACCTCTTCAGCATGGAGTGGCAGCTTAATTTTCTTTTCAGAAATAAATAGTTCAAACAAGTATTTCAGAGTTAGCTGTAAAAGAGCAGCAGAAACAGCCACTGCCCATTATATTTGCAAATGGGTGAGCGAATGAATACACGTGAACAAATACAGAAAAAAACAACTCATAGAATAAATCCTGCACTTTACACATTCACGGGAAAAAATCTTCAAACTAAAAGTATTAATTAGCGTTTGTTCCTGTGTGGGCTGAACAGTCCGGGGCTCTGAGCAGGCACAGCCTTTCAATCAGGTTGCAAGCAGCCCTCCACACACCAAGTCAGGGTGCCAGGGTGCAAGGGTCTTCATGCTCGTCTGACAGCTCTGGACCTGTGACAGCACAGGTGATGCAGGGACTTTTTAACCCACAATGCATGAGGTATATGAAAATGTCCCTCTGTGAAAAACCACCAGTGGCTAAGGGACTGGGTGGGGCATTCTCACAGCAACTGCTGATGAAGGATTTCCCACACCATCTTCTTCCGGAACAGAGGCATCTGGTGCTGCAAAGAACCCACCAACAACACATCCGTTACACTTACTTGCACCGCATCAACAACCTTAAGGTGCAGTCATATAAATAAAGTAGGCTGCTCATGTCCTTTACGTAAGTGCTGACTTTTTCATTTTTTACATCCTGGTACAGACTTAGGAAGCCATAAAAAATGAGGTTTGTAATGTTTATTATAGTATAACTAGTATTTTTACATGTTAAGGAAATTCAAAGCAGGGTAGAGAATTATATAATAGAGTCCAACAACCTCATAACAAAAAAAATGTACCAAAAATGGGACAATAGGTAACTTTTCTACTTAAAATTAACATATTCTGCTTTTTTATAAGAAAAGTAAAAACAAATCCATAAATTTCTTTCTGCTCTATGAAATGTTGTACATTGACAATACTGTTTAAATAGCCACTTCTCCCCTTAAAATCCCATGTCATTAGGTTCAGAAAAAATAACTTATTTAGAAGCATCAAAGAATGAAATGTTTTGCTTAATATGTTATTCTGCTTTAACTGATAATCACTACATGTGGCAATTTTTAAAGCATCAATATACAAGATAAATCTAAAATCACGTGTAATTCAACTAGTCCTCTTTTTGATGCAATCAGAAGTTTGCACCCTTGAGGTTGTCCTGGTGTCTCATTAAAAATAGCTGGATATAGTACTTTACTATAAAGTGATTTCTTACCTGGAGGGACCTAAAAAGTCTTCGTACATGGATTTGTGCACTTTAAATAGCTCAAAACATGTTGTTAAAAACTGTACCTTTATTCTGAACTAAGCAATAATGAGTGCCCTTATTTCAGACTGGAATTGTATTAATTCAGCATGGGAGCCCTAGTTATATCATGTTGCCCCAAAGCTTGGAATGGGGGTATCAGTCCTATTATGCGACAGGTACAGCTTGGTAGACAACATCTATCAAAATGAGATCTTTTCTTGTAAAAAATGTTGAGAATCCCCTATTACAAATATAAATTCTCAAGAGTTCCCAACATAACTAGAACAGAAGGGGAAAGCAGTACTATTCATAGTCACATCTTTGTCTTAAGATGGTTTAAGTTCTCACGAAACCTCATCTCCCCTTGCTGTTACATATTCTGATAGGCCTCCTTCAGCTAAAGATATTGGTAACAGACAAACCAGTGTACACTGGAGCTGAAAGAGAAACTGACCCAACAGTTATGCAAGACTAGGTAGGATAAACCTGGGAGCAGATGCAGTGACAAACCCCATACCAGCAAGAGTATGGCTACAGCCAAGGTTTACAGCAGTAACAACACAGCTTCCATTATTAAGATCTTAATATGTGCCAGGCACTGGTAACCTGCTCTAAGCTTATCTTGTTTAAGTAACTGGATGAGGACGGTCTTCACTCACCTGAGTAAATGTGATAGGTTTGTCCCTAGACATATAATCTGCATATTTACAAGTAAACATTCCACAATCACTCCCATTCAACTGTTGAGGAATCTCCTGAAATTACAAAAAAAGAAGGGAAGAAGAGGTAAAATTTCATCAAATACAAACTCCTCTGACTTTTTCTAAATATTACTGTGGATCAACAATATTATAATGTAAATGTTAAATGTGCTATTAAACAAACACAATTAGTCTTTATGTGGCATTAAAAATCCAACCATGACATGGAGCATGTGACCCCACAGAAAATGTTTTACAGAAGGAAAGAGAACAGCTGAACGTCTCTTCCCTAGCCAGAACAATAAGACTACTGCTTCGGACCCCTACAGCTACAAGCAGGAGAAAGATTAAAAAGCCTCTTGATAGGCTTTAACCAATTAGAAAATCTTGCCTTGATTGCTCAGTCTGTCTTGAGGCAAAAGGTATCAAAAGCCAAAATCAGCAGATTCCAAATCCACACATTCCCCAGGCTCAGTGCACTGATCTGGGCCAGCTGCTTACACACTCTGGCTCTCAGTTATCATAAGCACAAGGTAGTAAGAGTGTAAGAGTGTCTGATGCCACTGCTGGAAAACGCACATACACCCACACATATGCTAGGTACTTCTCGCTTTTGTCCCAAGGCCAGCATCTCTTACAGATGGGTGAGAACTATAGGTGCCAAGATAAAAATACAGAGAATTTGGGTGTTTTTTTTTCCTTTATAAAAATATTTTATTTACTTTTAGAGAGAGGAGGAAGGGAGAAAGAGAGGGAAAGAAACAACAATGTGTGCAAGGAACACTGATTGCACACCCCCAACTGGGGACCGGCCTGCAATCCAGGCCTGTGCCATGAACGGGAATTGAACTGGCAACTGCCTGGTCCACAGGCCAGCATTCAACCACTGAGCCACACCAGCCAGGGATTATGTATTTTTAGAGAGAGAGGGGAAGGGAGGGAGAATGAAGGGGAGAGAAACACCAATTGGCTGCCTCTCGCACTCTGAAATCCAGGCACATACCCTGACTGGGAATCAAACCAGCAACCCTTTGCTTTGTGGGATGATGTCAAACCAACTGAGCCACACTGATCAGGGCCTAACAGACTCTTCTTATATCCTTGTTCTCACAAGAAATTTTCAAAGCTTATCTAATTATTCCACGTAGAAATAAAAATGCTTTTGGTTACAGACACAGGTTAGGGCTAAAACTGAATTCATGTAGCTTACTTTAAAAAAGAATCCATTAGGCCCTGGCTGGTTTGGCTCAGTGGACTGAGCGCCGGCCTGCAAACCAAAGGGTCACTGGTTCGATTCCCAGTCAGGGCACATGCCTGGGTTGCAGGTCAGGTCCCCAGTTGGGGGTGCGCAAGAGGCAACCAAACATTGATGTTTCTTTCTCCCTCCCTTCCCTTCTCTCTAAAAGTAAATAAATAAAATCTATTTTAAAAAAAAGAAGAAGAAGAAGCCGTTAGGACTCAAAAAATACACATTTTTCAACCCTGAATGAGATTCCAATCTGGCAAGATCCAAAGCAGTCACAAATAGCATTTCCAGATAAGTTTTTTTTCTCCCCTGCCCCCAGATAAGTTTCGAACAAGAATTTCAAATTTTCATTAGGGCCAACCAAGAAAAGTAGCTGACATGAACTTACTGAGTTTTTTAACATTTACCATTCAAGCAAGAATATAAAGGCTAAGAAGCAAAAATCTTGGTTAAAAGACTGAGAAGTGGATCCTTCTTAAGATGTAAATACACTTCAGAAGAATGCATGCCTAACGATGTGTGTGTGAGGGGAAGAAGAAAGGAAGTAAAATCTAAGTAATATGCCCCTGACAGTAGATGCAACAAAGTATTTGAAATACAGATGGTCATCACTTACATGTGGCTTCATGCTGTAGTGTGTCCATTCTAAAAGATTGAGATCAGTATTTCTTTTGGTCTTACTTTCATCCTGTAAATACTGACTACAAAAATAAAACAACAAAGAAAGAATACATTGATGAATCCCTGTGAAGATATTATAATTACAAAAAACTCTGTGATGTTTAACATGCCATTCTTGAATTCATCTCCATTAGTTTTGGTTTTAATTTTTAATTTTGGGTTTGGTTTTTTTTCTTTTTGCTTATAAAAACTATACATGCTTTAAAAAAAATTAAAACATATATATGTAAAATGTAAAAGATCGCATTATAATCACCCCAGAATTCATTAAAATTAATAGTTTGCTGTGTATTCCTCTATTTCTCTACTCCACTCCTGTATATACAATTTAAAAATATATATTTTGTTCTATTAAAAAAAGAACTTCATTTTAAGATTTTTTTTCTCACTTAGAAACAGATAGAAAACAAGACAACTGATTGATTGGACTCTTAAAAAAGAAAAAGCCATTACCACAAAAAACAAAGAGCCTTGGCTGGTAGCTCAGTGGAGTGGGCACTGACCTGAGAACCAAAGGGTCACTGGTTAGATTCCTGATCAGGGCACATGCCTGGGTTGCAGGCCAGGTCCCTGGTTGAGGGTGCACAAAAGGCAAACCACACATTGATGTTTCTCTCCTTCTCCCTCCCTTCCCCTCTCTCTAAAAATAAATGAATAAATAAAAAACGCAAGACCCATTCATAATTTAAAAAGAAAAATAGATAAACAAAGAAAGGCAAGAAGACTATTCTAAATTAAAAGACATAAAACACATGCATGAACCCTGATTGGCTTCCTGGATAAAAAAAAAAAAAAATCAGAACATGAACCATATATTACATATTACTGATTGCTAATTTTCTTAAGTTTGATATTGGCATTGTGGTTACTTAAGATAATTTCCTTATTTTTAGGAGACATATACTTAAGTATCGGGTGATTAATTTCACACAAATCTCAAGGGGGGGTTCAAATTTAACCCAGACCTGTCGGTGCTCATCCTAACCTCCAGAGAAGGTAAACTAGCTTTATAAGAAGGCATGCACTTTCAATGGGAGCAGCAATATCACCCCCAAGGGGGTGAAAACTGGATCTCAGAAGGGAAAAATCAGGTATTCCCATGGCCTGTAGCTCTCTAATACTCAACCTAACAAATAAAAGGTCTTATTCCTTAATATTATTTTCTCTTGTAATGGAGAAATTAAATTTTTCTTGGGAGGTGGGGGTGCAGTAGGGAAGTAGTAATATTTTTTAAAGTTGAGAAAAGCTGGAATGGGGTTATCAGAAAAAGGGAGTGGGCTTCAGATACCCACAGGAGTTGAGCTCTTCATACTTTAAAATATATTCAAGCCCTGCCTGATGTGGCTCATTGTGTTGGGCATCATTTCACAGACTGAAAGGTCACCAGTTCGATTCTCTGTCAGGGCACATGCCTGGGTTGTGGGCCAGGTCCCTGGCTGGGGGCATGCAAGAGGCAATGAATAGATGTTTCTCTTGCATCTTGAAGTTTCTCTCCCTCTCATTCTCCCTCCCTTCCCCCTCTCTCTAAAAATAAATAAATTATTTTTTTTTAATTCAGAAATATGAATATCATAAAAGTATGTTTTTTTTAATATCCTGTTATAAGCAGTATACAAGTTTGCTATAGTATTCCAATGAGAACATTTCTATGTATGTGATAATATATGTATATGTGCACACATAGGTTTGTACATCACTACTTTATAAACAATTTGGTGTAACTTAGGATTTAAAAAAATTTCTCTATAATTTTTATTCAAGATAAACACCCATGAAGAAAAACAATAATTAAAACATTACTGAAAGATAAATAATTGAACTAATTATTAACTTTTCTTCTTATCATTCATTTAATAAGTTCCTTACTGAAGTATCCTAGTATCCTTACTAAAATTAGTATCTTAGTATCTTAGTATCCTTACTAAAATTAAAAACAGGAACCTGCATTTGCTTCCAGTAAACAGCAGTTTCAAAACAGACTTGTCTTACGGATTTGCTTCCCCACTGTGAAATTCATGTCACCATTTTACCTAACTATGCTTCGAAGCCAGATTTCTAGTAATTATTATTTGAAATAGTTGCCTACAAACCATATAATTTAATTTAAAAATTACCTCTGGGTTCTAAGAGATGAACCCAACTATCATGGAAAGCACAGAGACATGAGTGGGTTTAAGAATTCAGAGGAATAATATTTCCCAGCTAACAGTTCTTTAGAACATTCAGAATAATGTATCAACTCCAAAGAAAGCTAATTCAAATGACAGGATTCTAACAAGACATATTTTACCTTATAACACATGACAAACTTGCTTTCAATGAAGCTACTAAATAAGACTTCTCAGTTAAGATCAGTTATTGGGTTATTTTTAAACAAAACGACAGATTCAAGTCAAGTCCTGAACAACTGGGAGACAGTCTTCACTACACACTAGACTACTAGGGTTAGACAGAAGGCAGACCACCTAAGAAGGGCACAATGAGCTAACAGTGAAGTTGTGTAACCTTTACTTACAGGAGAATCTCACAGATCCTGTTGCCCTTTTGTCCCATAGAATCCAGATATTTAAGACATTTTTTTCTTAGGTCTATCACCTATAATGGAAAAATGCAACATCCAGAAAGAATTACAACAGGACTGAGATTTTATATCTAAGAAGGAAAAAGCATCTTAAAAAAAAATCAATACATGTACCAACATGATGGATTTCTAAGACAAATTTTTTATAAAACACCAGAGATAATATGGGCTTCATTTCTATAAAATGTATACTCATATACCTCCATTTCTACAGAAAGTCTTAGAAGCTCAATCCCCAAAACATTAGTGGTCCTCTCAGAGTAATGAGATTTCTTTTTTCCTTTTATACCTTTATTTTTCTACAACTAACCTGTACTCTCTTGTAAACAAAACTTTAAAATAACCCATTTGTACTAAATCTCTTTACTGTTAAAAATGAAAGGTACTCAACTACATCAACTCTCTTCTATCTTTCCAAGTTATTCAACTCAAGAACTAAGGGACTCTATGGAGTATGCCTTTAATCCATAGTATGGACTTTCAGTGGACAGAATAGGGTAGCCTTTGTTATTTAAGAAAATGGTAATTATCAAAACTCCAACAATTAACCCTCTCAACTCACCACCAGGCTCCAATGTACCTTCCGATGAATAGGCACCAGAATTAGGTCCTGTTCAAAGAGACTGACCCCTTTGGTCCATCTTTTCACTGCTTGGTAACCCCCAGACTTTAATTTGGGATAGAAGAAAGTACTGAATGCATGAAGTACTGGATAGCCTTGTTTTTTATTTCTTTCCACCAGAAGATTCATGTAAAAATTAATGACCTGTAATACCAAGAGAGTAAACATTGGAACATGGCAAGTATATGATCAAAACTAAATCTCTAACCTAACTGAATTAGGACTCTTAGACGATAAGAAGCCTAAGGAAGGAAAGGTACTAGAGAAGGGAATAAAAGGACTCTGGTATAAGATGGAAAATAAAAATGATCAGTACAAAGTGGGAGGGATTAAGAAGGAATGAAATTGTACTGTTGAGAGATATTAGTAAGAGTCAAGGGAAGGAACTCAAGGAGGAAGTTTGCGATAATGAAAAGGTGTATGTAACTATACCACACAAAAAATATGCAGAAACAGTAACTGGAAGTAAATTTTACTATATATAAATTATATATCAATTAAAAAATATCAACTGGAAGGAAATATACCAAAATATTAATATTTTATTAATTTTTTAGTGGTAGCACTTTTGAACAATTATATTCTTCCACTTTTCCTGTATTTTCTAAAATTTATGTAATAAATGTATTCCACTTAGATACTAGTTTTACAAGTATGTGTTTAATATGGCCCTGGTCATGGGAGGAGCAGTATGAAGGCAAAGAAAGAAAATGCAGGGACTGAGCAGTTGGGTAAAGGACCAACTGGAAAATTGGTGAGAACTAAAAGCTAGCTTTAGCTAAATATGTAAGGATACAAAATTATAATTAGGCAAATTTTTGCAGTTTTCACTCAAATGAAATAAACAAAAAGACATAAAGTACACATATAGTCATCAATATATCCCTTTATTTAAAAAAATAAAACAGCTCCTATGAGAATTTGTCTAAAACAAATTGCTGCTTTCTTCCATTCATCAACTGCACCCAGAGTGTATAAAAATGCCACTGCAGATTAGTAAATGAAGTGGTGGAAGAAATGAAGCACAGATGCAGAAGAGGGAAACAATGCTAATTAAAGACAGCAAATAATCAGAATTAATCATCTAAGGTTCAAGATGTTTTGTTATTAGATAAAACAAAAGCTGCTTTACCAAACCCTTACGGTTAAGTATCACTTTGGTTATGGACAGTCAATGGTTAAGTGTAATGATGTTACAGAGGTGGGGATTGGCAGGGGGAGGGAGGAGACAACTTACTTCATCATTGAGCCAGTGATAGTTCTTCAAGGTCTGGATATCTCCTCGAGTGATTCGCAGTTTGAAAGCACTACTTAGGATCTCATCCTGTGGACCATGACCTAATGCATTACTGATTTCCTTTTCCATGTCCTGAATTAGAAAGTCCAGAGGTTGCTACTTTAATATAAAACCACTATCAGACACTGAAAGTCTGAGACTGAAAAAAGCCAATTTCATCTCTGTAATACTTGACCCTTGAGAAAAATACACTGTCAAAGATCTACTAAATTAAAGTATGAAAAGATTTAAACTTATACTACAAGACAGTCTAAGGATTATTAAAAAATTTTAAATTATTAGCTTCTGAAAATAATAATTTGGTAATAATATTTATATTTAAGGTATAGTCTCAATTATCGCGCTAACATTTATTAAGCACTATAAACCAAACATGGTACAAGGTGCCTGAAGCACATCATTAATCCCTGCTTGTTGCAAAAATATCACCATTTTATAGAAGAAATTAACACTCAGAGAATTTAGGTTACATGTTCAGTCATAAATTATTAAAAGGCAGAGCCAAAACTTGAACCCAGGAGTGTGTATCTTACTAGCCTTTGGTCCTTTCACAGTACTTTATTAAAAGTATCTTAATACTTTCCTTATTTCTCTCCTAAACTTTTATTTAAAACATCAAAGTAATGAAATTATGACACCTAAGAGATTATACTATCCATTTTGAACATGAGGAGAGTAAGCTAACTGGCAGTAATTGGAAAACTAGGCAGCAATCCAACAACTGAGTCCTTACTGAATAGATGGCTTCATATAAAGAATTATAAAGATAAATGCATATTTAAGCTACTAGACTGAATCTATAAACCCAATAGAAATTATTTCAGCCAAATGTTAATATTGCTTCCCCCAACTGCACACAATTTTGTAATGTTATGGCTTTCTCTCTCCACCTGCATGCCCAATATATAACTCGTGCTCAAGAGATATTCACTGGCCCTGGCCAGGTAATCCAATTGGTTAGAGTGTTCTCCCAGTGTGCCAGGGTTGTGGGTTCGATCTCCAGTTAGGGCACATGTAAGAATCAACCAATGAATGCATAAATAACTGGAACAACAAATTGATGTCCCCCACCCCCTCTCAAATCAATTAAAAAAAAAAAAAAAGAGACAGCCTTGACTTGCATGGTTCAGTTGGGTGAGCATCAGCCCACAAAGCAAATGGTTACTGGTATGATTCTTGGTCAGGGCACCTGTCTGGGTTGCAGCTGGTACTGATTGGGGCACATTTAATATACAACCACTCTTTCTCCTCCTTTCCCCTCTCTCTAAAAATAAATAAATAAAGTCTTAGAAGAGAGAGAGAGAGAGAGAGAGAGAGAGAGAGAGAGAGAGAGAGAGAGAGAGAGAGAGAGATTCACTGAACAAGACTAACTACTACCTACTAAGACAACAATGAAGAAGGAGCCAAGATATGGGCTCACCTTTAAAATAAAAGTTTTTCACTGCCTTCATTTTCTTGTTTTCTGTAAATTTTTACTATTTTCAAATGTAATTATCAGTGAAAGGAGAATTTTAGTAAACCATAATCACTTTAAACTACAATGAACTCATTCCTCATGCCAAACCCATACTATGTAACCCAAAATATTTTAAGATTAGAAAAAGACTCTACAAAGAATTCATTATATTCCAAGATATGTGACAATGATGTCTATCCACATTTGTTAAACATTAATCTGATTCCTTAGGCCACCTTCACAGATCATAATAATCACTGTAGCCAGTGGCTGAATAGCCCTTAGGCCTGATTTTTCTCATATGTTTATCCCTAGCTTGGAGAAACTCTTCAAAACAGTCACTCAAGTCTTGAATAATTGAGGTTATTTAAAAACATGTCTCTTATTCTGATCCACATAAGAAACAATACCTCTGTAAGTTCAAGAAGATCTTCTGTTTTTTTGTCCCTCTCTTTGCTTGAGCAGTTTTTTTCTTTTGTCTCAAGTAATGACATTTTCCTCCTGAATAAGCCATTGCTTCCACCGCCCAGTCGGAGTCGGGCTGACACTTCTTCGGATAGGTCAGGTTCCAGCTGGTGTCCCCTCCTCTGATCAAAAAAGTTTCTACATTCTATTGACTTGCTTAATACTTGTACATATAAATATACATAACACATAAAATATACAACAGTGACATTATCTTGAAAGAATAGAGAATTAGCAAATCCTCATATGAGTAGATTTAGCATATTTGTTCCTGCAAGAGACCAAAAAATGTTGAAAACGTAAGACTCACAGGACACCTCGATTATAAAACCATGAAACACAACACACATCATTTCCCCTGAAGGTAAAGAAGAAAAGTATTTTCAGTTCTCTTATCTGAATTTTTAAAAATATAGTTAAAAAAATTTTTAAGTTTTAAAACAGCAAAAATTGTAACCCAAATCCCATCATTCAGAATAAATTCATTCAGAATAAACTACTACTATCCCTATACTAAGAAAACTTATTCTATTTCGTCTTTTAAGTAATTATAAATTATAGAAAAATGCACAAAATATAAATTACAAAATTAACACCAATGTAATCACTATTGAGGTCAACAAATAGAATTCTGCTAGTATTCTAGAAACTTTGATAAGCTCCTTCTTTATCATGATCCTATGTAACCCTTAATACTGAATTTAATTAGGAAATTAGAAATAGAGCTCTGGGGAGAGGGAGAAGGGAAGAAAAGGGAAAGGGCTAGTCAAGGAACTAGTATAAATGACCCATGGACACGGACAATAGGGCAGGGACTGACTGTGGGAGAGGGGGATGGGCAGGATAGGCGAGAGCAATGGGGGAAAAATGGGACAACTGTAATAGAACAACAATTTAAAAAATTAGTAGCTCTGGCTGGTGTGGCTCAGTAGATTAAACACCAGTCTGCAAACCAAAGGGTTGCTGGTTCGATTCCTAGTCAGGGCACATGCCTGGGCTGCAGGCCAGGTCCCAGGTTGGGGGCGTGTGAGAGGCAACCACACATTGATGTTTCCCTCCCTCTTCCTCCCTTCCTTCCCCTCTTCTAAAAATAAATGAATAAAAATTTTAGAAAAAAATTTAAATTAATAAATACCATTAAATAAATAAAATTGATATATCATATATCTAAATAAATAAATAAATGGATGAACAAACAAACAAATACAAAATAAGTAGAGCTTTGGACAAGAACCACACTCTCCATACACTTAGCCAATTCTCTTCACTCTAGCTACCTGCCAGTATACCAGTCCCAGGAAACCAATGGCTAGCTGCTGGCCCTTTCTATGGTCACAGAGTAAAGCCTTCGGGTTCAGCAGGGGTAGAAGCAGGATGTAGTATTCAGCCAGGTAACAAATTATTATAACCATTACCTCTACCACCACCACCCCATCCATGCTCTTTCAGGCTCAGTTCCCCCACTCTTCTTTCAATTTTTGTTCCACAGGTAATAAATGATAATTAAACACAAAGAGCTTTACTCTGAATCACTGGAAATGGGAAAATCAGAGAAAGTAATGTTCTAAGACTTATGACCTAAGACCATGGCTTAAGACTATGACTTACCTTCAAGACTAATTCTTATGAAGAAATCAATGGAAGAAGAGAAATTTGATCAAACTGATACGGTACTTAACACAAAGCAGCTCTCTGCACTTTCATATTTGTATTTATCTAAGATGTGAAATAATCTAAAACTGCAAGTTTGCTTTTAATTTAGGAATATATTTCTTTTGAATACTCCATTATTATTAAAAATGTTGGTATTACTATGGAAACCATGGGAACACTTCTTTTTTTAACATTTTATTTATTTATTTTTAGAGAGAAGGGAAGGGAGGGGAAAAGAGAGGGAGATGAACACCGATTGGTTGCCCCTCACACACCCTCAACCAGGGACATAGCACGCAACCCAGGTATGTGCCCTCACTGGCAGCCTTTTGATTTGTGGGACAATGCCCAACCCACTAAGCTATAGCAGTCAGGGCTGGAACACTTTTTATTCTAATACTTACTAATTAGAAAAAAACCTAATTAAGCATAAGATTGATATTATTTTCAAGTAAATCTAAAATCTCAACTCTAAAAATAAAATCCTGGGTATATATCTCTCCTAGAGATATATGGTTTTAAAACATTCTGTAAAAGAAGCCAGGCAGCATACATAAGGGCTGAGATGGAGGCAAACTGATCTTTCTTACAACGGTGGCTACAACACAGAGATAAAAATCCAGCAACTCAGAAGGCAGCTCAAGTTGTATATTTTTAATGCCTGCTTTTTCAAAGAAAATAGAATTAGAAATCAAATTAATATATCATCTTTCTTATTTTTCATGGACACCAAAATATTAATAATAACTTGGAAGAAAGAGTAAAAGGATATAAAATTTAACTAGGGCTTCTACTTACACTTTCATTTTCAAGTCTGATTCCAATTGTCTTCTCTGTATCCAAAATTTTCCCCTTTGAACACCTGAGGAAAAAAAAGAGATTACAGACTGACTGGATGATTTTAACCTGGTACATGTTAGACTAGTTTTAGAAATAAGATGTAATAATTTACAAGAAAAAAAAAAAAAACTAATATAGTCCTCTAAACCAAGGGTCAGCAAACATTTTCCAAAAAAGATCAGATAGTATGCAAGTCTTGTGGTTTGTCACATCTTTTCAACTTCTATTAGAGTTTAAAAGCAACCATAAACAGTAAGCAAATGAATGAGCATGACCATGTTCCAATAAAACTTTAGTTACAAAAAACAGGTAGATGGACCAGATTTGGCCCATGGGCCATGCTTTACCAAACTATGCTATAAATGAACTATTGTCCCAAATCCCAAGGCATGCAGAACTGCCTTCCCTGTTCACATACCAGAGATGCCCACCACACCCACACTTTTCTAAATGGCACCTGTATTTCCCAATCCCCAATGCCTAGGAATCAAAGGCATCCTCCCAAATTAGGGTGGGCATCTGACACAAAAGCTACATATGTACCCATATATGCTGACCAACTACCAGAGTTGAGGAGCGTTCATAATTTCTTAGACATAGTTACTCATAAATACAGATAGCTTATTAAGAAAATAAAGTCAAGAGAAAACTTAGAATAAACTGAACCATGTACCTCTTTTCACTCCTTATTGGACAGAGAGGTCCCCTTGTTTCGACAACTCTATCTGTGAGGATAGTAAAGAAAAAATAAAGTCTCTTCTTTATTAATCAATATATAGCTCGAATTTCAACTTAGTCTCCAAAGTATCAAGAAACTGACTTACACTGAAATGTTAGAATAAATTCCAAACACTAGCCTCCTTACAAATCAAGATGCTTAAAAATGCGTCAACTGCTTTCCTCTTTAAATATAATCTTTACTGTAAACTGATTGATAACTGCTCATTTGGTAAGCTACCATTTAGTGTCATTTAGTGGACAGCAAGTGGATAAATACAAGGAAATTAATATAAGAAATATAAAGAAATTAATTTTAGGCTTACATACAGAAATTAGGAATAATTATCAAGAGGTATTTTATAAATCTGCTTCATCTTGAAATAACTTTTGTGTTAAACTATTGGTACTGTATAAACTAGTCAATGCCCTGGGATCTGATCAAGTTTTAATGTTGGTATACCATCTTTCACAAGTATGTAATTTTTCAATTTCATATGCTCATGAACTAAGTTCAGTACATTAAGGTAGGGAAAAATCTGGAAACTTACATTGTTTTGGAATAAACTGAGTTGTTCTGACTCCATAACTTTGCTCTTCCCCCCGGCCTTTGGTCTTTAATGTATCCATGTGACATCTTTGAGAACTTAGAAACAGAAAAAGCAAAGACGCTCAGATACAAAAGAAAAATCTACCATAAATACTCATTATCTCTGACAAGTTTCTCCAAACAGGAGTTACTAATTATCCTGAATCATCGAATTACGAAAGGATGCACCCTGACCAGTGTGGCTCAGTTGGTTAGGTGCCGATGTTTGTCTCCTTCCTTTCCCCTCTCTCTAAAAATAAAGATAAAATATTTTCAAAAAAATTATGAGAGGATGCAACACAGTGCCAACGGGGACTAGGATAAAAGGAATCTCATCCTGATTCTAATATTTCAGCCAAGTTACTAACCTCCAGTTGTTCTATTTGTAAAACTGCATGTTCTCGATCCCCAGCAACACCTTGACTGAAAAATCTCATGTGATAAAACTCGGGTTAAAAGATGGAAATTTTTACACAATACACTGAAATGGATCCTACAACAACACATTAAAAGCAGGAATGTAAAAAGCAAAATAGGTTGACGTGACAAAACCAATAGTTCATGAAGCATACTGCTTGCTGCTTTCAACAGTGGCTATTCAAAATGGAAAAAATACTAACAATCTGACTTTAATTACCTTCTCTAAGATAATTAAAAATTTTAAAGTTCACAACCAAAATTAAAATTCCCAGACAAATATTCCTTTGTTGTTTCTGCACTCAACAAGCTACACAGTCTTGTGACTTTCTCACCTTCCACTTGCTGTTATATAATTTCTGGGACACCACTCTGTGTATTCTCACTTGCTAGAATAATCAAGTGTACCTTAATCCTGAACTCACATATTTTTTGTCCCCTTTTTACAAATGAATATAAGGCCAGACATCAACCCCTTCTGCCATTCTAATCTATTTGCTCAAATCATTAAGAGTATTTCATTAACAAGGGGTCTTATAAGAAAAACTTCTTATGAGCTCGATGGCTTTAATCTTATCTCTAAAGAGAAGGGTTTCCAACTGTGCTAAGATGCACCGACTAAGATGCCTCAGGAACTTACGTGTATATAGGAAAGGGGGGAGGAAGGGAAGAAGGAGGGAGCAAGCAGGAGAGCAGAAGAGAAAGACAGGGAGAGATTGTGGGAAATATGTGTTGGGGAGGCTGAAAAAACTCTCTGCTTCCTGATTTCAACAGGTGATTTCACTTTTCTCTATTAGAGTTTCAAGTGACAGTACACTTGATCCAAGAATTATAAAGCCAATAGAAACTTATATTTTGTATAAGCACTGTTCTATATAACCCATTACTAGATACAATTTGTTCAAATTACAGGGCTAGTTCTCTCAACGTTAATCTTTTTCCACAAAACCCTTTCTACCAATTCCCTCTCCAAAAAATAAGAAAAAAGATGTCTGGTAAAGCACTATCTTGTTAGCTCATCTTTACCTATGATGAGTTGACATTACAGGAGGAACAGGGTTTCCATGAACACCTTCTTTGAGTCGTTCCAATAACCTTCGGTACTTCTCTCTTTCCTCTTTCTGAACACCCTAAATAAAAGAAAGCATGTTTGACAACTTCTAGCACATTAAACATATAATTAAATCATAAGCAAAGACTTAATAGGTCATAGATGTGTTTCATTTGTCAACCAGTGCTTTTTAAATTTCTTTGAAAAACTGAATCAATAGTCTGGAGCTAGGTAGGGCTATTCCTTTAGACCAGCCACTCACTCCAGCCCACTTCATTCATTTACATATCTCCTAGACCTTGATGGCATCTGAGTTTTTGACAGCAAAACTAGGTTAACCACGAAACTCAGCAGAAATAATCCACTTGCATCTTCAGAACATTCAGCTCCCAAAATGTTACTGGTCTCACCAAAATTACCAATGATGTTATATGGCTAGATGCAATAGATACTATTTCAGCCTTTAGATTACTTGACCTCTCTCTTCAGCATCTCACCCTGATGAATGCTCCTTGCCTTCCTGGACAATATACTCTCCTGATTTCTTCTTATCTTCTCAGTCTCCACTGCAGATTATTTCTTCTTCTGCCTGCCCAAAACGCCAGTGGTCCTGCCCATTATCTCTTCTTACACTATATTCTCTCCCTGAATAATATCTCAGCTCCCTCAGTTTATATAACACCAATATGCAGAAGATTCAGAAATGTTTCTCTAACCCTGCCTTCTTCTCAAAATTCTTACGGGCCAGGTCACTTTGCATGTTTCACAGGCACTTTAAACAGTGTCCAAAACTGAACTCATTAACTTCCACCTAAACATCCAAGACATCTTGGTCAGTGGTATGTATTCATCCAAGACTAAAATCTGGGACTTAGGCTCTTCCCACTAACTTTATATCACACTTAGACAATAAATATGTCCTTGCTAATATCACCTTTTAATATTTCTAGAATATATCCTGCGTATACCCTTTATGTGCTCAGTCTCATCTCTTATTCCTCACCAAAGAGGTATTGAAGCCTACTTTATAACACCTCTCCTTAAAACCCCCTCCATTGCTGCAGTCCATTCCTCTCTCTGCCTACCTCCGTTTGTTCAGCACAACTATTTATGTATAAGATCCTAGAGGACAGAATCATATTTTATTCAATTCAAATTGCTGACAATGAGCACCCAAACAAGTATTTCTAAGGTGAGCAAAACTAAGTGGCTCAGAAAACCATAGAGGATGGTCCTGGGGAATGCCAGATATGGGAATAATTCTAAATGCTCCTGGACTAAGCGAAGACTTAAGAAGAGAAGTGAAGAGAAGCATGCTGATGAAGATATGCTAAGTGCTCTGAAAAGGGATGGAAAGAGCAAACATGTATACCATTTGACTTCTCTTCCTTAAGTCAGCTATTACAGCTTATAAAAGAAACAAGTTAGAACAATTCAGGTACCCAAAAGGAATCCATAATCTTATTATTTCCTAACATGACTTTTTCTTTCTTATAGTGCAAATAATCTGGAAATTGACTAAATTATATATATATATATATATATATATATATATATATATATATATATATATCTAGAAGGTATCAGAGCCAAATGGTGTGGTAGCGCCAGGTATGGAAGTGAGACCAGAAAGTTTATAGTCACTGTACATCCTCTTAAACCTTTAGATTTGTACCATAGTACATATATTACTTATCCCCCCAGAAAGTCATAAAATGGTTTTCAAAAAAGATGAGGCTAGAAAGGCTTACTTACCTCCTCCACAGTACAATGGGGACGCCTCAGGCCCTTGCCACCCTCTTCAGTAATCATCTCTGCTGCAACCTGTTCCTGAGGTTTCCACAATAAGGAACTCTCTGGATTGCCTCTGCTATGGCGGCGGCCACCTGGTCTTCTATTATAGCCTTCTGAGTTCAAAGTAAAACTGAGAGACAGAAAAAAAATTTTAAATTATCACCAAACTGCTCAAATTGCTGGAATCTAAGCTTCAGACCACTCTGTGATTAAGGCTTCCCAGATTAAGCTTGCTCCTGGCAAATCAGACAGCTAGCATTCACAAAAGCTGGATGTTATCTCTAGAGTAGAGGGCGCCCCAGGACTGCACCATGGAACATCTATCTCCAGTCCCCAGGGCAGCCACACGAAAGCCCCTGCCTTCTTCCTCATGCTCAATTTTCCAACCCCAGCTCTGGAATTAGCTCCCCCACTACATACACCCTCCCCTCGTGTACTGTACTTTTCCTTTACTCACTTGGCATCACTGGAATTAATTATTGGTGTGATTAATGTCTATATCTCACATTAAACTTTAAATTCCACGAAGACAGGGCTTATATCCTTTTATCCCTATATCCTAGAACATGATCTAAGGGGAAAGACATTCAATATCTGCTAAATGCTAAATTAATAAATGTACATTAATGAGTACTAAAGAAATGAAAATCATGAAGCCCCAACCTAGTCACTGTTACTGGTGAAAGAGCCTGCCTCTCCTACCATTACCAACAATGGAACAAACTGACATCACACCCTTCTAGAGGTGATGTTTTCAAAAGGATACACCATGTATATAATATTTTTATAGAAATAGTTGCACAATCTAAAACAAGTGATGAATAAATATCAGACAAAATAAAACAACATTCCACAAATACTTTATACAGGGTGGAGGCAAAAGTAGATTTATAGTTTGAGTATGTGAAACACAAGAGTTTATTCCTGTATAATTATTTATTAATTTAATTACTGTATTATTTCCCATAGGAATAACTGTACACCATCATGTATTCTTTAAAAATATCCATGCTATTAAACACAAAGAAAATTAGGGTTGTTCTAAATTAAAGGACATTAACAAGACATGAAAATTAAATGTAGTACATGATCCTGCACAGAATTGTGGACCAGAAAAAACAGTAATCACTATTATGAGTAAATTTAAATAAGATTATATAACAGTATCATATTAAATTTTGTGATTTTTGTAACCTATTATGTAAGTAAATATCCTCATTCTTAAAAAATAAACACAAACACACTCAAGTACTTACAATTAAGAGGCCATGAGTCCAAGACTCTCAAATTGTTCAGAAAAAAATATTATGTATAGATAACAGAAAATGATAAAGAGATTGGCAAAAATAATAACAATTGGTGAATCTGGGTCAAATGAAGACAAAATATATGAAGCAAAAACTGATACAACTGGATACGAAAATAAGTCCACAATTACAGCAGGAAACATCAACACTCCTTGCTTATCAACCAATAAAAAAGCAGACAGAAAACCAGTACAACCTGTAAAATATTAACCAACTTGAGCTGACATTTACAGAACACTCCACCCAGCAAAAGCAAAATACACATTCTTTTCAAATGCACATTGGACACCACTCATATTCTAGGCTATAAAACATGTTAAAATTTAAAAGAACCAAAATCATACCAAGTATATTCTCTGGCAATAATAGAATTAAACTAAATAACGAAAAGATATCTGGAAAGTCCCAAATATTTGGACATTAAACAACAGGCTTCTATACTCCAGAATAATCACTGGTTAAAGAGGAAGTAAAATAGAAAGCAGAAAATATTTTTAAACTGAATAAAAATTAAAACCAGCATTTCAAAATGTGTGGGATGCATCTAAAGCAACGCTTATAGAAACAATTACAGCATTTAATGCTTAGAGAAGAAGTTCACCTCCAAATGTTTACGTATATATCTCCCCAGAACAAAGGGATCTTTTACGTAACCACAATACAATAATCAAATCCAGGAACTTCAGCAATAATGCATTATGTAACATGTAAGCCATATTTAAATTTCTCCAAAGATATTAGAAACATCCTCCAAAGCAATGTTTTTCCTACCTTGAATCCAATGCAGGAGCTCATTGTATTTAGTTGTCATGTATCCTTTGAACTGAAACTGGATTTCAGCCTTTCTTCATCTTTATAATGAAGAATACAGACCTTAACCAGTTTCCTCATTTTTAGATTAAAATTATTGACTTTTGCAGGAATATGAATTAACTGATGATGTCCTTCTCAGTGCAATATATTTGGAGGCCATGATGTCCATTTGTCTCACTGTGGGTACCCTTAACTTTGTTCCTTTGGTTAAGGTGGTGTCAATCAGGTTTCTTTACCCTAAAGTTACTACCTTTCCATTTGGAATTAACAAGTAATTTGTGGGGATATATTATGAGTTTATGTAGATATCCCGTACCTCATCAAACTTTTACTTACTAACTGAAGCTCAAATGATTCCTGTATATATCAATTACTATGATAGTTACAAAATGGTGATTTTCTAATTGTATCATTCCCTGTATATCTTACTAGATGGCATCCTACTATAAAGATCTTTCCCTCCCACAATACATACTTATTAGCATCTGAATTCCTGTCTTTATTCATTTTACTGCTTAAATTGTTCCCAGTTTGGCCAGTGAAATCACCTTCAGGTTTCCTCCTGTGTCATGTAGACATGTCCCTAGTTTCTAAGCACAGGATGCTCCAAACTCATTTTGTACTTTCTTTCCTAGCTGTACAATCAACCATTTATCCAACTCCAGAGAACCCTGGTTTTTACTTAGTGTCCCATCCTTAAATATGAGTGTACGGCCAAGGATATATGAATAAAAACTCTAATATAAAAGGTAAGACCAAAAATAAACCAAAGGGGGTAGGGAATTCAGAAGATTCAGACAAAGCAGACAGAAGAAATTTTAAAATAATCAACAGCTTTAGAGACATAAGAAAAGATATTGCATCCTTACAATAAGAACAGGGTGCCTGGAGAAAGGAAAACCATGGGGAGTAGGGAGTGGGAGGATGCTTACAACTTAAAAACTATGAAGCCCCCCGCCCCACCACCAAAAAAAATCAGTAAAAGAGAATATATTTAAAAATTAGATCAATCCAAAATGTCTAATATCCAAGCAATGGAAATTCTAGAAAGTAAAAACACAGAAAGGAGAAAATTACTAATAAAATAAAAACAGTTCAGTGTATGAAAATTCATCAGGCTAGATACATGATTTCTGAATGACAATTCTTTTTCAAAAAGTTTTCAGAATTAGATGCTATAGGCATATAACATGGCAGATAAAGTAACACACCTGAGTTCAAGTTTCTCACTAGCTGTATATTCAGTAAGCCACTAACCGAGAGTACTTAACAAGATTACATAATAAAATAAAAGCGAAAATGCAAGCTAGCAAGAGTGAGCACCTAATAAGTGCTAAGTTTCCGTTTAAAGAAAGGCAAAATTTAACACTTACCTAAAGGAAGGCAGGACTCTGCGAGGTTGATCGCGAGTTACTGTCACTCTGATCTTTGGATAGTCACTTATTCCATTAGGAGATTTATTACCTATTTTAAAAATGCATTTGTAATTGCAAAAAAGTAGATAAATAAAACAAAACACTTATGAACAGTCTGATTAGGAAAAAAAACCTGTAATCAGTCTACATTGTAGAACTACGTTTTATTTTTTCAAATTCTATTACTTTACAGCACAGAGGTCCAACATAAACTTTGTAAAGTTAAAGGAAACGCAATAGCAATAGGGCTTAGTTTGTCTTTGATCTCAGAGAAACAATAACAATCATATGCAAACTTTTCTAGTTTTGCTTGCTGGGACCAATAAGAGGCATGATGAACTCAATGATAACAAACCCCCTATAATCTAATCAAATTAAGTGAATTTTCCAAACTATTTCTTCTTCCCAAGAAAACAGAAGTATTTTTAAATGAAACTACATTTCATCAGAAGCTAGATGGCTACTAAACTTCAAAAAATTGTATCCAAATTTTCATCAGCCACATTTTCTGCTGGAGCCATTTCCAGGAGCTTAAGAGTCCCTGAGGACTCCAAAATGCAACTGAAAAAAACTGAAAGTTTTTTCATAAATCAGTAGCAGCAAAACCTAAACTAAACGGAATTCATTTGTTTGCAAAACCTGCTGTGAACCAATGTTCAATCCCAATGGAGTTTTAAAATAATATTCAATAAACACAATATATCTAAAATAGGATAAATTCAGAATCCCCAAACACATTTCTAAGGTTTTCAGATTAGGGACTGCAGACTTCTTTACGTAAGAAACCTGCCTTAGATATATCTGTGCTTCTCTGACTAGGCTACACAAACCCACAGAAATATAGTGCTGGTACCTCGGACACAAGATAAATCTACCATCCCTTCCATATGTCAATTTTAATGGTAAATAATTTAAAACATTTATGTGTTCAAGTAATTTGAATAGATTATGAAATAAATTTGTAATTCCTTCTTAAATAAGATTAGAGACTTCAAAGAAGTACAGTGTTTCTCTCAGGTCCCTTGGACTAGATTCTCAGACTTGGAGGGGTACACATTTACTTTTCTCTGCCACCAGGGGTACTTTACTTTAAAAGTTTGTTTGAGAAGCAGTACTCTTAAGGTTGTTGTCATTTCCTTAGCTTCTTCCACTTCTGACTTCTGAACCACAACTTCTCTAAAAGCTCTTTCCCCCTTCCTTTCATACTTTACTAACCCACCTGCCTAGCAGAGATCATACCATTTCAGGACTCTGGCTTCTTCCTATTTCCCCAACCACAGCACTGTGCACAGTATTGTCAATAATTATTATTCAATTTTGGGGTCTGGATTACATAGACGTTCCTAATCCATAAAATCACTGAGAACTGGGAACCTCTGTCCCTCAAAGGCAGAGTTTTACTATTTTTATTATTGCTATTTGTTTTGTTATTAAAGTTTTTATTATTTTATTATTAAAAATTTTTGTTGTTTTATTTTGTTATTAAATATTTTATTATTTTATTATTCCTGATAACTTAGCACAGTGCCTGGCACAGAGTAAGCTCTCAGGAAGTGTTTGTGGTTTTTGTTTTGTTTTAATGAATGAAATTTGATCTAAGTCATGTTAAGGACACTGATAATACAAATAGAAAAGAGTAAAAATTCTAAAGGAAAGCTATTTGCTTTTAGAATGATAGAGAGAATGTCTGTGTTCTCATCCCAACCCAAACCAGTGCTCTCCTTTCATATTCTCAAAACTCAGAAAAAAAGAGGCAGGAAGAGATGGAGGAAACAAATATTTTTGACCACCTCACCCAGTTTCAGCATGTTGTTCCAGGATCCGGAACCTGTCAGTTCACAAGATGAAGAGTTCGAAAATACCTTAAAATCAAATAGAATGACCTCTGTAGTATATAATTTTGTAATTTAAGTAAGGTTCTAATGTGAAAAAAAAATCTTTCTATTGGAGATTATTTAGTTAGCTCACACAATATCATCAATACAACCAGAGGTTTAATTTGCAGACTCACAAAATGATGTAAAAAAATAACAATTCCAGGGTCTTCAAATATACTTATTATTTAGTAAATAGGCTCTTCATAAATACCTTTTAAATGTGTAATTTCTTAACTTCTAATATTTTGGCCCTTCTATCAAGACTAATAAAGACATGAACATTTCTGGAAAGAAGTCATTCTACACATTAATTACTAAAATGAGTGCATTTCTCAAATTTAATTTTAATGATTAAGTACAAAAATCAGTAACCCCTATGAAGCCCTAGCCCTACTGACCTCTCCTGAAGGGGCTGCATTCCGTGTTCCGTTACAAGCAGAAGTTACCATGGGCTTTGTGGTCAGCTGGAGTGGGAATCCAAATAAGCTGGCAGCATTGTAGAGACTGTTTTTCACTTGGTGAATAAAGCAATCTAGAAAGTGTAATATAGATCATATACAAGTTATATATACATATAAATACAAAGTATTAACTTCTGGCAAAACAAGATTATATCTTTAAAAAGGCCTTCCAATTTTTTTAGGACTCCTATTTTCAGTCATTGAGATAAAAAGGTATCTGTAAAAAATTTTTCTCCTACCTGAATAACTGTAATTCCAGCACTGTGATTTTTGTGTAGTATTTTAGTAAAACATCTGAGATGTTACAAAAACATGAAACCATGACTTTAACAAATCACACACTGATTCACATACAAAAAAAAAGTCCTGAAATGACAGCTTTCAAGCAATGAGTTCTTCTAAATATATAAAAAGAAATTTATACCCATAAGACAAGGGCATAACTTAACAATGTGGACTTATAGTTACTAGGTACAGCAGAATCCTACAGGAAATACCATTTACCCACTGGTTTGTCCTTACTTCCTGGGTAGGTAACAACACAGTTGTCCTGAACAACTACTTACTAAGTGCCTATTGTATCTTGGCTACACCCAGGGTAGAAATTAGTGAAGTGTAAGATACACAATTCTTAAACATCTATGATAAAACAAGGCTATCCCTCTACTGGAGATGTCTTGGAAGATCTCACACACCCCTCCCTGCCAACCAAACATAAAGTTTACAAAATAAGTAAATAAACATGTGGGAGGGGTACCTTTCAGTGTTTTCCCAGCTTCCTCCTTTTATTACTACCCCTTTCTTACTTCCTATACTGATTATTTTCTACAATTTCCTTTCTATGTCCTAATTAAGGGTATTCTAAAGTACCAGTTGAAGAGAAAAAGATCATCACTTTAGCCACATTCTGCTTTAGAGAAAAAATAGCCTAAAGTTGAAATGAAGCACTCTAGAACATATAAAATACTTTCAGAAAGATAGGGAAATAACTTAAACAACAGGGAGAATGTGATAACTGGGTAAAGCAGAATTCTATTTGAAGTAATTTGTAATTAGAGAATAGTTAAGTTTACAAATAACCTGTCCCTTATTTTAGGAATTAGAAAGAACTCCAGCCCTAACTGGTGTGGCCAGTGGATTGAGCGCTGACCTGCGAACCAAAGGGTTGTCAGTTCGATTCCCTGTCAGGGCACATGCCTGGGTTGCAGGCCAGGTCCCCAGCTGGGTGTACGAGGGGCAGCCAACTGATATTTCTCTTGCACATTGATGTTTCTCTCCCTTTCTTTCTCCCTCCCTTCTCCTCTCTCTGAAAATAAATAAATAAAATCTTTAAAAAAAGAAAGAGAATTCCTCTAATAATATTGAGCTTTACGTGGGAGAAAAAGAGCTTTAGTTATTAGTGCTTAACCCACAGACAACGATCCAAACCAAGAGGACAAGAGGTACTCCCCTCAACAACATTAATAGTGTACTCTAAAAAGTAACATATTATTTATTTTCCTACAAATTTGGTCAAAATCTGAGTATGCCCAAAATTCTGTCAAAAGAACTCATTGACTGCAAGAAAAGGGGGAAGCTGCCTCGTCTGTAAAATGGGGATAAGACCACCTTATTTTCCTGAGACTAAACTAAGTGGATCTCATAAAATCCCTTTTTTCTATAAATCATGAGCCGTCAATTCTATGGCCCTCCTTCTTTTCTTTTACCCTTCCTTTTTTCTCTCAGAAGCAACTAACAGAGTTGCACTGCCAATGGAGTAGCCAGTAGCCACATGTAAGCTACCTAAGTTTCAATTAAACTAAAATTAACTTCAGTTCTTCAGCTGCACTAACCTCTCACTTCAAGTGCTCAATAGTCATCACGGCACTGCTATAAACCTTTACAAACTCTGCCAGTAAGTATTACCTCTGCTACCACTGCCTCCCCCTTGGCTTAGGTTCCTTTCTATAGTTCCCATTCATGGAAATCATGGAAGAAAAGAGCCTTAACATAGAAGTATAAAAGGGATGATAGCCAGAATTATTTCAGGAAACTGCTGTAATTTCACTGTCAATGTTATTTATTTATTTATTTATTTTGCCACATACAGTTATTTACTTACATTTTTCTTGAGAACTGACTCACTTTTTTTTGCTAAATAAATGTATTTGAAAGGTAATTTCAAAAAATTTTCAATTACAGTTTACATTTAATATCATTCTGTATTAGCTTGAGATGTACAGCATAGTAGTTATAAAAGCATGTACTTAACAGAGTAGTCCCCTGATATTTCAAGTAACCACTGGCACCATACATAGTTATTAAGTTACAAATTCCTTATGCTGCAATTTAATTTACATCTCTGTGACTATTCTGTAACTACCAATTTGTACTTGCTTAGGGGAGGGGAGGGGAGGGAGAGAGACATTGATGAGTTGCCTCTCAATCAGTTGCCTCTTGCATGCGCCCCGCATGGGGACCAAACCTGCAACTCAGTCACATGTCCTTGGCCTACTGAATGATGCTCCAACCAACTGAGCCACACCAACCAGGTTCACTTAGCATAATACCCTGTAGGTCCACCCATGCTATTACAAAATGTAAGATTTCATTCTTTTTTTTTTGGTCAAGTAGTATTTCATTGTGTATAGGTACCACAGCTTTTTTATCCACTTGTCTATTGATGCGCACATGGGTTGCTTCCATATCTTGGCTATTGTAAATAATGCTACAATGAAAATGGGGGTGCATATATTCTATATTCTTTTGAATTAGTGTTTTAGGTTTTTTGGATATTCAAAGGTAATTTTATATTACTATTATGAATGTAAAGCAACATTATTTGCCTTATAAAAAAAATGAAAACACTGCCCTGCCCCGTGTGGCTTAGTTGGTTGGAGCGTCATTCCACAAATCAAAAGGTTTCAGGCTCTACTCCCAGCCAGGGCACACACCTAGGCTGCAGTTCAGTCCCTGGGTTGGGACACATACAAGAGGCAACCGATCAATGTTTCTGTCTCTGTCTCTCTCTAAAAGCAATGAAAAAATGTTCTCAGGTGAGGAATTAAAAAATAAAAAAGAAAGAAAGAAATGAAAGCACAACATACTAAGTTCTAGCTGACACTTGAATAACACAGGTTTGAACTGTGTGGGTCCACTTATACTCAAGATTTTTTCCAATACTATAAATACATTTTTCTCCTATGATTTTCTTTTCTCTACTTAGCTTATTGTAAGAATACAGCATATAATATATATTATAAAATACATGTTAATCAACTGTTTATCAGTAAGCTTTCCAGTCAACATAAGGCTATTAAGTAGTTAAATTATTTTGGGGAAGTCCAAAGTTATACATGGATTTACAACTTCCTAGGGGAGTCGATTCCTCTAACCCTCATGTTGTTTAAAGGTCAACTGTTTTAGACAAGTACTGAAGACCAAATAAGCATTCAATCAAGATTCTCTGCTCCAGATAATCAGAAATTTAAAACAACTGAAAAGATTACAAGTTTTTTAGTACATAACACAATGCAAATGTTACTTAACACTATGAGCATTGTACCTCCTAAATCATTTCCTGACTGGTATGTATCCTGTACTTTGGGAAACACCATCCTAATGAATTTGGATATTCCTGGCATTTAAAACATTCGATAATTTGACATCTCTCTTGCGAACTTTTTCCCCTAAATTCCCTTCCCTAATGCCTAAATTGCACAACTTTCCAATCCTATTCCCTCTACCTAGAAAGATTTCCTTCCTTTTGCTCTATGCTGATATCCTATCCATCCTTCAATATCAATCTCACATACTAGCTTCTTCATTAAATATTCACCAAGACTCCTAACCAGCTGAAAATTGGACAGTATTTTTTTACTACCTTTCTTATTTCATTATCATAAACTCATTGATATTGGTATTATTCATGTATTTATCTTATATGCCCCACTATATAATAATATACCCTTATAACTATAAGGTTTTTAAAAATAGAGATTCTGTCTTACTAATTTTTGTATTCCCTGTAGAACCTAAGTCAGTACTTAGTAGTAAGACATGCTCATTAAGTAAGTAGTCATTTTATTTAAATGAAATCTCAACAAAGACGTGTCCACATTTAGCTACCACATCTAGAGGTACATCCCAATTCACACGCATTTCTGAGAAAGAAGGAAATATTATTATAGCATTCCACTGTGCCTTTTCCCTCTACTCTAAGATTATTCTCTCCTATCAAATGATGGCTAGCCCTTCAAATTATAAGGAAGTAAACAATTTGGGGCAACACATTAGATTGGTTCACTTGGCTATCTGAACCAAATGAGTCAGTCTGAAGTTGTTTTTACAATGTTTTCTCCTCAAATTTAAAGAGTAACTTTTCTTCATAGGAAAATTTGGAAAAAAAAGCTTTAAGAAAATGTATATTCAACCTCCAAGGCTTATCTATTTATGAAGACACTTAATCTTCTGGTAAAAGTGGTTACCTCCAGAAAAGATAACTGAGTAGAAAAGGGACAGAAGAGATATTTACTTTTCATTTCATATAGTTTTTACCTTTTGAATTCTGTTACATGCATATAGTTTTCCTATTAGAGTAGTAATTTTTAAAATTAATATTCAATACCTAATCTTGGTCTTTTGGCTGGTATTTCTTCAGTGTCCACTGTAGAAAACAAAGTGCTAAAAAAAGAGAAGAGATAAAAAATATATATATATATATATATATATATATATGCACATATACATACACACACACACATATCCATTTTGTAAATAAACTTAAGTGTTTATAAGACACACCTCCCTCTATCTACTTTGTCTTAAAATGAAATCAAAATGATGTTTTAAAAGAGAATGCTACTCTGCCCTCGCTGGTGTGGCACAGTGGGTTGAGCGTGGGCCTTCAAACTGAAAGGTTGCTGGTTTGAATCCCAGTCAGGAAATGTGCCTGGGTTCCTGGCCAGGTCCCCAGCTGAGGACGTGCAAGAGGCAACCAATTTATGTTTTTCTCACACATCGATTATTTCTCTCCCTCCCTTCTGCTCTCTCTAGAAATGAATAAATAAAATCTTAAAAAATAAAATAAAAAGAGAATGGTACTTCATGGAAGGACTTAATACTATTGTTTCAACTAGTTGAGGAAGGCGAAAACTCCCTACCATACAGTAATCTGTAATCTGGCTAAGTACAAACTTGAAACTGGCCAGAAATCTCTTGGCTAGTAAATGAAGAGCCTAGGTTCTTCTCTCAGGAAATGACTTAAAAATAATAATAATAATAATTTCCTTCTGAAAGATGACACCTCCCCCCCAGCCAAGAAGCTCAGTCAATTAGTGTCATCCTGATGTACCAAGATTGTGGGTTTAATCCCAAATCAGGGCACACACAAAAATCAGCCAATGAATATATAATAAATTGATGTCTCTCTCGCTCTCTAAAAATCAATACATTTAAAAAAAAAAAAAGATGACACCTTGAAAGACAGTTCTTAGCCAGAAAAGCTGTTACATATTTAACTACATTTTTTTTCCCCATGGAAATAGTGGTAATGAAAAATTTGAAAATTCAGAAAAGTTATTGGACCTGTCATTCATGGTACACTACTAGTCACCTTTTTTTATTTTTTTTATTTTTATTGTTTTAACTGTTGACACTATTACAGGTGTCCTCACCCATCCCCCTTGGCCCATAAGGACACATAATTATCTTCCTAAAGATTATTGTGACTGATCTTATTTACAAAAAAATGAACCTAATAAATTCCAGAAGAATACCATTCAGTTCATTATTTTACACATCCCAACAAGACCACCTGGCTTCATTTTGACTAAAAAATGGCTTACATTGAGAAGACCTGTTTTAGATTAAGATTGTGCAGTAAGAACAAAGTTTTCATCTTCAAACCACTGCTTCCATGACTAGCAGGGATTCGTAGCAAAACTGAGAGGACAAGGGTGAGCAAATTCATATTCCTTTATTTAATAAATATGTACCAAAGTACCTATCATGCACCAATCTCTACACAGGCCCTCTTGGTAGAATAAACAAATACTACCCATATATACTGAACACTATTCTATTACAAAATGTTCTCACATGATCCTTATATCAACCTTACAGAAAGGTAAAAAGAAGAATAAACTGAAACCTTTTCTCTGGAATACATCAACAGTCTATTTCTTTCTTTTTAAAATCCTCGCTGGAGGATAATGTTTATTAATTTTAGAGAGGAAGGGAGAGGGAGGGGGAGAGAGGGAGAGACACACACTCCACCTGGAACTGAACCTGCTACCTTTTGATGTAGGGGAGGATGCTCCAACCAAGTCACCTGGCAAGGCATCAATAGTTTATTTCATCAATAATCTGCATTTTCAGATTCGTATATTAATCATCTTGTTCTCTCAAACTCCAAGAAACCATCTTTCAATGATCTTGAGGTTTAATTTTAAAAAAATGAAAGTGTATTTGATCACTAAAGGCTTTGGGGGGGGTGTATAGAATTGGTGTGGTATTTTATTCTCTAGATAAATTCTTAAGCAAGGGGGCATGCACTGTGAAATAATGGGACAAACCAAGGGGCAAATGCTAAGTAAGTACAGCTTTTAGTTTCCCCAAAACATTTTTTGAGTATTTTATTTACTTATTTTTTTGAGAGAGGGGAAGGGAGGGAGAGAGGGAGAGAAGCATCAATATGTGGTTGCCTCTCACACGCCCCCAACAGGGGACCTGGCCCGCAACCCAGGCATGTGCCCTGACCAGGAATCGAACCAGTGACCCTTTGGTTCATAGGCAGGCGCTCAATCCACTGAGCCACACCGGCCAGGGCCCAAAATTTTAACTTAAAAGTGCAGAAAGTTAAAGGAAAGAAGTACCTTGTTTTCCCCTCATATACCAATTCTAAAGCAGAAAACCACTCTCCCTACCTCTCTCCCCAAACACACACTCATAGACAGTGTAACAGCTGTTTCAGAACAAGACAGCTACTGTCTCTGTACTAAGAGAACAGTATTTGCAGCCAAAACGGCTTTGGGCAAGCTATCAATCTGATTTCCCTTAACTGCACTTATTGCCCATAGATGACACTTGGGAGTGTGCTTTGTAAAGAGTGAGCCAAAACAAATTTTTAGTTTTCAACCTAAGAGCGGCAATGTATTACAGCCCCATTTGTTGACAGGAAGCAGCATGGACTCTTGACAGGAACAGCAAAAATCCTAACCATCACAGGCCACGCCACTCCAAAGACAACTAGCTTCTACCATCATCAGGAGCAGCCTCCGTACAGAATGAAGGAAGCTACGACGTCACCAGGACACCGGCGATCCACACCTCTACCACCGCGGCCCAGCTACGCATTTGCGCTGAGTTTAGGCTGAGCCGGGCCTGCGGGGCTCTATCAGCGTTCTCTGCCGAACACCGGGTGGGGGAGGGGGACGGGGACAAACAGGCCCGCACCCAGCCCCCTCTCCTCTCACCTGTTCGAGCGCCGCCTCTTCAAGAGGGCCCGGGCAGGGGGCACCGGCCGGTCACAGAAGCGAAAAATGGTGCCGAGAATCCTAACCAGCCATTTGTACATACCAAGCCCAAGCAGCAGCGGCGGCCGACACACCCCGAGACGCAAACCCCAGAGCTGTCGCCGCCGCTGCCGCCTTCGCTGCCTCAGCCACCACAGCCAAGGTTCAGTCGCCGACTTGTGACGCGATCTGAAGGCCCACAGATACAACGTCCCCAGGGCTACTGGAGGACCCCGCCTGCCACCGCTCTCGTCACTCCCTCTCGCCCTACCGGAAGGCATCTTCATCCTCAATCTGCGCAAGCGCAACCTAGGACCGCACCACCACCCCTCACCTCCTGCGGGGAAGTCCCAGTCCAATCATTGAAGAGACCGAAAGGGATGTGGGCGGGGTTTTTCCTTTGGCAGAGCCAATCCTGAGACAGTTCGCGGGACAAGGCCCACAGGCTGCAGGTGAGGCTTCTACACAAGGGAGGGAATGCTGCGTGGTCCTGAAATACAGTAGGTACTGAGTAAACGAATATGCAAAATAAAGGCAGGTCAGGTTAATCGAGAGATATTTTTACCATGCTAGGAGCTGTTTATTATGCTTATACCTTGTACTTTACATGAACTGTCCCCTTCATTTCTCTCAGCAACCGCAGGCAATGGTGAGTCTTGTGCCCATTTTTAATAAATAAGGAAATCGAGGCATAGAGCGATTAAATAATTTGCCTAAAGTCACAAAGCTAGCTAGTGGCATAGCTGGAATTTGAACCGCAGTTTCAGAATCAACGCCTGTCACCCGCCCTAGAGGTCTACAGGGAGAGACAAGATTACAAATTACGAGACAATTGGCTGCTGTGATAAAAGTGTCTGCAAAGTGCAGTAGGCGCCAGAGAAAGGAAAATCACATGCTAGGAGAGGGAAGGGCAGAACTCCATCCAGGAAGGCTTCACAGAAGCTTAAGAATTAAAAGATACCTTGTGGCCTACTAGTACCTACTAGTCTCCTCCCCTGCGCTGTTAATTACTCTCTGATATCTAGAAGTCACATTTCTGGTTAATTATCAACATTAAAAGTACCACCCTACTCTGGAAAATCCAATCTCCACCCCCAGTGCTGTGAATCTTCACAGATTTTAGTACCCAACAAGTTCCTCCCAGACTGCACTAGATCCTGCGATTCAGTGAAGGCCAGACTTCCAGACTTGCTTTAACTTCAACACAGGCACTTCCCATTACAGCCTCATCCTTTGGTTCAATAACAGTGTTCTGTAATTCTGCTGCAAGCCACCCCCTAGAGCTACAGAAGCACCAGCTACCCACCTGTGACTACTACCATTCTGGCTTGGGCAGGAGGCCATTCCTACAGAATGGAAGCAAATCCTAAGTGTGGCCATAGTTCCCCTCCCTTAATTCCCCAAAACACAGGTAACACCAAGATGTTACTGAAAGTTTGAAAATACTGTAATAGGAGAATCACAAAGCCTCGAGATTTAGAAGTGGCTATCACAAGTACATTGGCTCCCAGGAAGACTTCTTCCCAAGGTCATCTCCACTCTTCTGAACATCTTTTACAAACCAATAGAAAAGAATTTCCCCTCCACCTTGACCCCAGCCCATTTCAGGCTGAACTCCCAGTTAACTTAAGACTAACATTGGTTATTGTTATGCAGAGCAGTTTAGCTAGTTTAGCTGTGTGTCAAATGTCCATTACACTTTTAAGAGTAGGCCTTTGTGTTTGCTGAACTACAAACACCATTCAAATATAGAGAAGAGATTCCCCAAAACAAAAGAGCAGTTTTTATTCAAAAATAAACCAGAAAACTATATGCTGCTTTAGAATAGCAAGTTCTCCCCACATTCTAGCTACCAAGATTTTTAAAATATGAGCATCAAGTCTCAGAACACTCTAATACAACACCAGAATGCAGTTTTTTTCTTTTTCTGCCTCAATAGCACCTGCACATACCCAACACTGAAGTGTCGGTCACCCACCATGAAAAGTGGAAACCTCAGTCTGAATCCCTGGGCTTAATCAACAAACAATTCCTAAGTGTGGCCGTCCTCACCTCGGAACACGTGCATCTCCTTTGTATCCTCTTAATGTCTCTAGTCTGACCTCAGAAACAGAAAAGAAAGGGACTCAGCCTTACCTTTGCTGTCGCCTGGGACTTGTCTGCTGGTGAATGTCTTCCCTGTCCTGTCGTCCATAATAGAGGTGTAAGCCACTGTCCATCCATTGGTCAAGGAATGAGATTATCCTTAACCTCAACCCCACCACTGCCATGGCCATTCCTGAACCCAGAAACTCTTCACTAGGGGATAGAGAAGAATCCCAAAGCCATATGAAGTAACAAGGACAATGAGATTTCTGCCCTTGGTTTGGATAATTTGCACGCTTGTACTGCCAGAAGGGCACAAGATCATTACTTAAATTTCCATTGGGTATCCTAAAAGGTTGTCCCAGTTTTCCAAAAAGATGTTCGTCTTCCTCTGGCTGAGATCCTCTCCTTCAAGGCTTTCCAAGCCACAGCCCCCATCTTCCTCAAACCTTCCCTTCCCTCCACAGAATAATGTAGACCCAGCCCTCCAATCCAGTCTTTAGTCTTGCAAATTTTCCCTTTGTCACCATTCTCAGAGTGTTGAAAAGATTTCCTCTCAACTTTATTTTTGGAGTTGTGGGCCATTTAATGGAAGGAGGGTGGAGGCCACAGATGAGATGTCGGTTTCATCCTAATATACCTAAAATCTGACATAATTCACCAACCTGAAGATTCATTTCCTTCTGGAAACCAACTTCTCTGTCACTCAAGAAAAACATGTCATTATAGTATGACTTTGATCTTATTCCATCTGTTGTAATAATAACCTTGGCCTCATTATCCAAAAGCAAGTGCAGTTATTGTCCTAGATTTTATTATAAAATTTGCTCACATCGACTACAAATGACTTAGCCTCCCTCATGTAGAGAAATAATAGCCAGCACCAAGCTCTACCTAAGCTTATTCAAACCTGCTTTTCAAATCTATGGGCTAATTAAATGTGTTTATGTATGTGAAAGCCCGGTATAGCTAAGTGCTTAATGTTTTCCTTACCCCTCCTCCATTCTAGTAAGTCATTTAACTTGCCAGTTCTGCATCCTACATTTTCCTCAGACCTGCCCTTTTCCTTCTGCAAAACCAAACCCTGCAGTCATTCAAGGACCGGTCATTTCTCATACCATTGCAATAGCCACCTCCTTTTCTACCCTCTCCCTCTTCTATGCTATTTTCTTTTCCTTCCTTTTTTTTTTTTTTTAAGATTTTATTTATTTATTTTTAGAGAGAAGGAAAGGGAGGGAGAAAGAGAGAGAGAGAGAGAGAGAGAAACATAAATGTGTGATTGCCTCTTGAGCATGCCCAACTGGGGACCTGGCCCACAACCCAGGCATGTGCCCTGCCTGGGAATTGAACCTGCAACCCTTTAGTTCACAATCCGGCACTCAATCCACTGAGCCACACCAGCCAGGGCACTGCTGTGCTATTTTCAAGGTGATCTCTCTATGTTGTTTTTGTTGTTTTGTTGCCTTTTTTTGTTGTTAAGGAAGGTGAATTTATATTGTTGTTGTTCTTATTTAGTAAGGACATTGAATGTATTAATTAAGTTTCTGTTATCACTGAATCACTAAAATTGGCTGGGTTGATTTTCACCAAATTCCAGAGATTCGTTTTGTGAGAAACGCTCACAATAAAAACTGGGACACAGGACTTGAGCAGTAAAACGAGGCCTTTATTCACGAGTCTGCAGAGCCAGGCGCACCCTCACAGCCAGGAGAATGCGCGCCAAGTAGACAAAGGAAACTGGTTTTATAGTCTTAGCTTCCCCACCCTGAAATTGCCACCCTAAAGTGATTATCTTCTTTGCCCTAAAGTGAGAGCAATTAGCTTCCCCGCCCTAACGCAATTAACTCCCCCTCCCCTCTCCTTCTTCCCCATTTCTCCATTACTGGTTACTCCGGAGTTACAATCTAACACGGTTATCTAAATGCCCCTTCTGTGATTTGTAGATATGCCAGTGCTGTCAGCTCCCTTCTCAGAGATCCTCTAATTACATTTGCCCTTTGTTACTAATGACTTTTTACTGGTTTGGGAGTCACTATGTCCTTGTTTCTAACAGTTTGGAGTGATGAAACTGAGGTCTTTATAATTTTGATTAAATTTAGTTTTAAATCTTAACTCTAGAAATCATATCTCTATGTCTCTATATACCCCTCAAAGACTTAGTCCTTCCCCTGGATCATCAGAAACTCTCAAGGTAGCAAAACACAGTAGTTGAGACCTCATTGTTGGTTACAACGTCTGGGCGCTAGCAGGCTAAAGATAACATCTTGAGCTAAGTTATGTTTCAGTTCCCTCTGGCTATGTTCTCATGAGACCAGACCAAGGGACACCTCAAAAGACCTCAGAGCTGTCTTCATGACCTGAAGAAATGATTTATTACCCTTACCTCACCTCTGACCAATCAGATCCCAGCACTACCCCAAGCCCCAATAACGCATGGCATTTTTTGATTTTGACCTGTATAATATATAACCTACATGCTACTGGGGAGTCTGGTCTTTAGAGCATTAGATTCCCATCTCTGTATTGGCCAATTCAAATAGTATTAAACTATTTTTTTCTATACTGCAAACTCCTGCTCATGCATTCCTTTGGGCCAGTGCATACAGACAGCCAGACCCAAGGCAACATACTGGATTTCTGGTAACAGTGGTCTGATTTAAATATGGGAAACCCTAAGTTTTTCTTTGGTTAGCCCCAATGAGAACTTCAAAAAGAAAAGACAAGTAGCTCTGGGAGCATTTGAAATTGAGTTGCAGCCAGAAGAGGAGGATGCCACCAGGTAAGAAAGACCCTGCTGAGTTAGACAGCAGGAACCCCTTGAGGGGCTTTAAAAAAAAAAAAAACAAGAAAAAAAAAACTTTACCCTTCTAAATCCTTCTAGCTGGGCAAATCAAATTACCAGAGACAGCTTAACAGAATAAAAGCCAATTTTTTAACACATGCACATGCAAAATTTACATAAGCATTAAAATACTAAAGACAGAGAGGTAAAATTGTGTATATGTGATTTTGAACATAGGAAAAAAGTGGAGGGTAGGGGTCTGAGATTCCAAAAGTGGGAATGGGAGATTCACAAGTAGTTGAGGAAGAACTGAACATATGTTCATGGCAGGTAATTTTTGCAAGGAAACTGAGAAACAATGAGATAGGGTAATCTAGTAAATAGGCCCCTGTTTGATGCCCTCCCATCCACCATACTAATTCAAGTTAGGGACTTCCGGGCAAGATGGAGGTATAGACAGGCACGCTGTGTTTCCCTCCACAACTAAGAAGGAATACAACTACCTCAAAACTAGACACAACCAGAAGTTCCAGAAAATCAGGCTGCATAGAAGCCCAACAAACAAACATATAAAGAACAAATACTCATCCAGACAGGTAGGAGGAGCAGAGCCAGGGCAGAGAGGATGCAGTGTGGTGGCAGTGGCAGGCTGGCAGAAAGTGCAGTCACACATTTTAAAAACTAGGGAGGGGCACCTGGGGGAGCACTCCTAGCACCAGACCAGACCGGATAGCTCATGGTCCCAGTGCCAGGGAAAATAAAGCCTCATTGCTTCTGATTGTGCCAACCAGTGGCGGTTGGAGCAGAGGAAGAAACTACTGGTTTCTCAGCAGAGTTAGCTTGTTTAAAGGGCCCCACAGTCCTAGAACATCCACAGACTCACCCACTCTGCGAATAAGGGCCAGGGCAACAGCTAGGAAGGCTCCAGTCCATACGGAAGTGGGAGAAGTTCCTGGAAAAGAGACAAGTGCTCAGCAAGCGGCCTTGTTCTCTCTCAGATCCCTTCCCCACATACAGCACCAAACATGGTGAAATGGGTTGCCCATACTGATGAATATCTAAGGCTCCACCCCTTAAATGTAACAGGTTCGACAGCTCTACCTAAGACACAGAGGCAAACACAGGAGCCTGTCAAGATGAGGAGACAAAGAAAGAAGTATGGCCCAAAAGAGGGAATGGATCAAGGTTCTAGTGGGAGAACTAAGTGACATGGAGATAGCCAACATGACAGATGAGGAGATAGCCAACCTAACAGATGTAGAGTTCAAAACAGTGGTGATAAAGATGCTCACAGGCTTGACAGATATGCTTAAGTACGGCAAAGGCATAGGGAAGAAATGAAGGCTACGCTAAATGAAACAAAGGAAAATCCACACAATGCCAATGATGAATGGAAGGATACCAGGATGCAAATCAATGATTTGGAACATAAGGAGGAAAAGAACAGTCAACCAGTACATAATGAGGGAACAAGAATTGAAAAAAAATGAGGAGAGGCTTAAGAACCTTTGGGACAACTTTAAATGTACCAACATCCGAATAATAGCTGTGCCAGAAGGAGAAGAGAAAGAGCAAGAAACTGAAAGCTTATGTGAAAAAGTAACAAAGGAAAACTTCCCAAATTTGGCGATGGAAATAAACATACAAGTCCAGGAAGCACAGAGAGTCCCAAACAAGCTAGACCCAAAGAGGACCACACCAAGACACATCATAATTAAAATGCCAAGGTTAAAGATAAAGAGAGAATCTTAAAAACACCAAGAGAAGAGCAGAGTTACCTCAAAGGGGTACCTATAAGACTATCAGCTCATTTCTCAAAAGGAACTTTGCAGGCAAGAAGGGGCTGGCAAGAAGTATTCACGGTGATGAAAAGCAAGGATCTACAACCAAGGTTACTCTATCCAGCAAAGCTATCATTTAGAATGGAAGGGCAGATAAAGTGCTTCCCAGACAAGGTAGAGCTAAAAGAGTACATCATCACCAAGACATTATAGGAAATGTTAAAGGGACTTATTTAAGAAAAAGAAGATCAAAACTATAAACATTAAAATGACAACAAATTCACAACTATCAACAACTGAATCTAAAAAATAAAAGCAAAACCCAACTAAGCAAACCAGAATAGGAACAGAATCATAGGTATAGGGATCATTTGTAGAGTTATCAGCTGGGAGGGGGAAGGGGGAGAAATGGGGAAATGATGCAGGGATTAAGAAGCATAATTGGATGGTACAAAATAGACAGGGGGGAAGTTAAGAATAATATAGGAAAGAGTGAAGCCAAAGAACTTATATGCATGACCCATGGACATGAACTAAGGGGGGTGGGATTGCTGGAGGGAAAGGGGGTACTGGGAAGAGGGGAGCAAAGGGAAAAAATTAGGACTACTGTAACAACATAATCAATAAAATATACTTTAAAAAGAAAATTCAAATTAAGCTACTAAAGCAAATATCCTAAGATTTTCTTCCTGAAGTAGGTCTTTCCCTCTGGAATCTCTCAGGCAGGAAGGATGGGATTCTCAAAGATTCTTTCAGTATTTTCTTTCTTTTTTTCTTTAAATAATTGCAGCAATGTTTTTAACTTTTTTTATTGACTGATTGATTTTAGAGAGAAAGAGAAAAAGTGATTTGTTGCTCTACTTATTTATGCATCACTGGTGACTTCTTTAATGTTCCCTTACTTGGGATCCCATCTGCAACGTTGGTTTATGGGGACATTGCTCTAACCAACTGAGCTAACTGGTCAGGGCTACTCTAAGTCTTTTCTTTAAAACTACCTTAAAAATCAATTATCGCAAAAGATAAAACTTTTGGTCTCCTCCTCCCTCAAATGGTTCATGATGGTTCCAAATGGGGGCCCAAGGCAGAAGTCACAATGATAGACTTTCCAAATTACAGGGGTGGATTTTTCCATATTGTTGCTTCTCACAGACAATTCCGTGTGTGCTCCAGGGAATCATCATCTAATGCAGGTACAGAATTCTCATGAAAAGGCTTGAGGAACAAGCTAACTTAAAGTAAAAACAGAAATCATGTTTTAATAACTATTTTAAAACAACAGCTTAAGACTCAAATAAATGTAAAATACATGGTACTGAGGGACATTAAATAGTGCTCATTCCCCCCAATTTTTGTTGACTTTTGTGTAGCGCAAGAGCAGAGTGAACTTTTTGGACACCTTTGAGAATTGCATATGGAGTCACTGTCAGCCATGACAGTTATGTCAAGTGCTATGTCAAGACTGAAGTAATGGAGTGTAACAGGGACCTTGTGGGAGGCCAAAACGTCCAAAATCATAAGTCTAGACATTTGGATACGGACTCTATCTGGACACCGATATGAGGGGGACCTCCACCTCTTGTGGGCTGTAAAAACTCAGAGTTCCCATTACCCAGTGCTCAAGCTTGGCTCTACCATGGGTCATGCTCAGAGCCTGTTGGACTTCCACTCCACCAGACACGTGCCACCAATGTAGCTACCTGGCTTGAGACCCATGCCCACCTGCGGACCTGCCAATGACCAGGGCTTCACCCCAGATGCTTTCTCTGCTCTTTTCTATTGCATAAGCTCCCCCTCTCTATGTGTAACCAGCCTGTGACTCTACTGGTTTATTGAGGAGGTCTCCCCTAATAAACATGGCATTGTGGAAAGACACAATGTGTGTGAGTAACCCCTTTCGGTGATGCTCCCATGCTCACAACTTTTTTCTTTTTAGAACTTGTAGTAAGTACAAGAATTTTGCCTTGGTCTTGCCAGCCTGCCTACTGGCCTTGATAAAGCAGTCTCTTTGAAATGTTCTGTGCAGCACTCTGAATATAAGCAGTTACTGAAAGCGCTAGATTTGCATTGATTTTGTTTGATATGATGTTTGTTATGAAGTCATAGATTCTAGAACAAAGTAGTTCCATTCCATGAAAAATACTTATTGCTCTGGCTTATAACTCAGTTGGTTAGAGCATCATCCTGATACACCAAGGTTGCCATTGCATTCCTGTCAGGGCACATAGAAGAATCAACCAATGAATGCATAAATTAGCGGAGAAACAAATTGACGTATTTTTTCTCTCTCTAAAAATCAGTAAATAAAAAACTGTTTAAAACATGCTAAACATTAAAAAAAATACTTCTTACACCCAAAAAAGTAGTATGCAGATGTTTTCCTTCTTGTTTTGTAATAAACTGCCCCCCAAATTATTCACATAATAATGTTAACATAATTATATTATCTTATATATTTATGTTATTTATTACATATTATTATTATATATTATTTATTATATTTATTTGTGTTATCACATAATAGTAATTACTAACATATAACTAAGTAAACAAGAAAACAGTGAGGTTCCCACTACCTTGTAGATAAAATCCAACATCCTAAGTGTGACATACAAAATTCTTTACAGCCTGTTTTTAAATTACTTTATCATTTCCCTATTCCTATATGCCAAACTCTTAATCCGCACTTCTTTTATGCTTCCAAGTCTGTTCCTTCTACCTGGAATGCTTTTCCTCTACCTTCTTCACCTCACAAATTCCTACCAAGTCTTTGGATCCCAGATCAAAAGGTATCTCCTATGTGAAACTTATCCAATGGCATCTCTCACTGGTATTCCTAGCAGCTACCGCTCCCTCTTCAGTTCCCCTATGGATATGAATACACATCTCTATATTGGTATTTTTATCATCAGTAATGTGTCTGTGTCCTTGAGGGAAGGAGCCATCTCCTATTTTTTTCCTTATTAATTTTTAAAATGGAAGCTCAAGAAATGTTCAATAAATGATAGAATGATAAATGAAACAAATATATGGATTTGGGGAAAGTTACCCTGATTTCCTTGCAGAATATTAATCAAGGAAACAGGCTTATTTTTTTAAAACTTGGATCACAAATGAGAAGTGGCAGGCTCACTCATGCAGATGAGAAGAAAAGGATGTTATAGTGAATCATATACCAGCTTGGAGCCCTAGGCCAGGGCAGGAGGGGACATAGGTCACTTTTCCTGGCTGTTGAAGTCAATGAGTTATAAAACCACCTCCCCTCAGTTTCATTATATTTCCACACCTGTTTTTCCTGCTCTTGGAAGCTTACCTACTTCTTTCTACCCTGCTCTCTGTAGCAAGCGATTTTTAGGTTTTTAAAAAAAATCTAGACTTACGGCCAAGATGGAGGCCTAGGCTGACATGCTCCGTCTCTCTCCACAACTAAGAAGGAATACGACTACCAAAAAACCAGAAATAACCAGAAGTTCCAGAAAATAAAGCTACATGGAAGTCCAACATATGAAGTTATAAAGAAGTGGTACTCATCCAGACGGGTTGGAGGTGCGAAGCCGGGCTGGAGAGGTCAAGTTGTGCTGGCAGCAGCAGCTACAGCGATGGTGGTGCAACGGTGGTAAGCACAGACACCTGTTTTAAGGGGAGGTGAGAAGAGCCTGGGGAACACCCCGGCTGCAAACCAAACCCATCAGCTCACAATTCCAATGCCAGGGAAGGCAGACCCCCATTTCCTCAGACTGTGAGGGCCAGAGGGCATGGGAATGGAGGAGGAAGCTCCTGGTCTCTCAGCGGAGAGTGAACGGCAGGAATCCATCTTGGACCCCTGCCCCCACACAAAGTACCACAACATGGTGAGAAGGGTCACCTGGTTGTGATGAGTGCATGGGGCTCTGCCCCTTATAGTGTGACAGCCCTTCCCAGGAAGCAAAGGTAAACAAAAACTATCAGAATGGCACAGATCATGATAGAGATCCCAATCATGCAGCTGACCAGACAGCAAATATCTAATCTAACGGATCAGCAGATAGGAAATCTCTGTGAGGCACAGTTCAGAGCTTTGGTTATACGAATGCTTACAGACCTAACAGCAGATCTTAAACAAGAAGAGGAAGGAATGAAGGCTGGCCCTGCTGAAATGAATGAAAACACATATGAAACTAGTGGTGAGGGAAAGAAAACCAGGGATCAAATCAACAAATTGGAACATAGGGAAGGAACAAACAGTCAACCAGGGCAGAAAGAGGAAACGAAAAGTGAGGAAAATGAGGAGAGGCTCAGAAACCTATGCAACAGCTATAAGTGGGCCAACATCTGAATCAAAGGGTTGCCAAAAGGTGAAGAAGAACTAGAAATTGAAAAATTATGTGAAAAAATAATGAAGCAGAACTTCCCTAACTTGGGGAAGGAAATAGACTTACAGGTCCAGGAAGCACAGAGAGTTCCAAAAAAAAACTGGACCCATGGAGAACCACACCAAGACACATTATAATCAAAATGTCAAAAATTAAGGATAAAGAGAGAATCTTAAAAGCAGCAAGAGAGAAGAAGAGAATTACATACAAAGGAGTCCCAATAAAACTCTCAGCTGATTTCTTAAAAGAAATTCTGCAGGCAAGAAGGGACTGGCAAGAAATATTCAAAGTAATGAAAAGCAAAAACCTACAACCACGATTACTCTATCCTGCGAAGCTGTCATTCAGAATATAAGGTCAGAGAAAGTGCTTCCAGGACAAAGTAAAACTGAAGGAGTTCATCAATTTAAACAACTGTTATATGAAATGTTAAAGGGACTTGTTTAGGAGAAAGAGGATCAAAACTATGAACATTAAAATGAAAGCTGTATCACAACAACCAACAACAGAAGCTAGGAAATTGAAACAAAGGCAAACTAAGTGGGCAATGAGAGTGGGAAAAGAAATATAGGTATGGGGAACATTTGGTGGGGAGGTCATCAGGGAAAGGGAAGGGGTGAAAGGGAGGGAAATGGTAAAGGAATTAAGAAGCATAGTAGGAGGGAGTGGAGTAGACAGGAAGATGTTGAGAAGAACTATATGCACAACCAATGGGCATGGACTAGGGGGAGATAACTGGAGGGGGGCAGGGTCATTCGGTGGAGGGGAGCAGAGGGAAAAGAAATTGGGACAATTGTAACAGCATAATCAATAAAGCATATTTTTAAAAATCTAGTACATAATACTAGATTGGAAATGAGGATAATTGTGATATTCTTGAGTTGTGATCATTTATCAGGGTCACAGAATTGAGAAAACTGACCATGATTCACTCTTGACTATCTGATGAAAAATGAGGAAATGGTTTTCCTCAGGATACCTTTGACAAAATGTTAATATTCAAATGGTAATGAGTTGGCCATCATTTGGAATTTTAAAAAGCTTTTATTTGGAAATAAATATAGGTCCACAGGAAGTTGCAAAAATGACACAAGGATTTCCTATGTATCTTTACCACGTTTCCCCTAATTTTAACATCCTACGGAACTAGGATGCACTATCAAAGCCAGAAAATTGACAATGGTACTATCCACATACCTTTTTTGGATTTTACCAGTTTTACATGCACTCATTTGTGTGTGTGTTTATGTGATCTTAATCACAGGTGTAGATTCTTGTAACCACTACCACAATCCAGAGATGGAACTAATCCACTTCTCAAAGATTCTGTGTACTATCTCTAGAATCATACCCATTCTCAGGTCATCCCTTCCTCTTCCATCCATTATAAGTGTTTTTTTTCTTTATTTTTTAATGTATTTTTATGTTTGATATTTCTCACTAACCTAAGAAAGACGGGATGGCTTTCCCTACTGATTTTTGTGCTGTTTTAAATGCTGTAAGTAGAAAGGAGCATATTCTAGGAAGTTAAGGGAAACGTCTATGCTCACCAGCAGGAAAATCATTAATAGAAACACAAAGATGTTAAAAGGAACAAAAAGCCTGCCCCCGGAAATGATTTTTATTCCTATAATTGGCTAGTTTCCAGGAAAATGCACATTGGCTCTGTGTAGATAAACACTTGGCATGGTACTAAAACTGATAGGTGCTCAACAAATATTTATCAGGCAAGTACACTGATCCAACAGGGAGCAAGGCATTCCAAAACCGGTTCCTAAGAAAGTGTGAAACAATTCTCCATTTGTTCCAGAGGGCAGTTGTTTTCAAATTAGTAAAGCTTTTTTTTTTTCTTTTGCAAATAGAAAAGTAAAAAAGCTAGCAGGTCACCTATTTGCTTTTACTATTTATGTATCCCTAATTTACTTCTCCAAGCAGCAGACAAAACACAGAAATAGACCTAAAGTCATTAACCTGAAGCATCACTGCTGTAAACTGCTTTCCATTCCTAAAATCCCACAGAGATTCTCCACCAGATTCTTCTGCTCAGCATTGTGCAGCCTACCTCCTGAGGGCAGGAAAGGTGCAGACCAGTTAGGTAATAACAATAGCTACCAAGTGGTGAGTGCACTTACCTTAGTAGTAAGCACAATGCTGAGAACTTTCGTTTAATCCATTTAATAACCCTGTGAGATGTGTGATTTTATTATCTCCATTTTACAGTGGAGAACACTAAGACTTAGAGAATTTAAATATTTTCCTTCAGGCCGCACAACTAATAACTGGGAGTGGTGGGATTTGAAACCAGGTCAGTTGACCAGTGCTAGAAAGTCTTGGCATTCATTGGGTCTGAGGTGTGACACAGAAATATATACAGAATGCTGTTTAAAGCCTCCCCCAATCCGCAGGTAATTTTGATATACTGATTCCTTGGGAAGCATTGTTAGGATCTACTTCCTGTAAGGAATACCCTGCAAATTGAGGCGGTGAGAACTGGTAAATTTAGATAAGAGATGCTCTTACTTCATAAACATGTACTTCAGATAGACAATGCTAAGTGACTAGAGGCTTTTACCTGCTGCCTTGATGAAAATCTATTCTTAAGTTGTTTGTGTTTTTACTTACTAATTTATTTTCAAGCACATCAGACCACCAGAAGTCTGAGTAACTAAGTGTTGCAAACACTCCACCAGAAAGGGAATTAAATTACCTTGTAGCTATGGAGCACATGTGTGGTTACTTTCAGCACTGAGGTGGATGGATTCTGACGTAGTTCTTTGAAGTCTTTGCATTTACTCTTCCTTTAAACGGAGGAGGGAGAGGAGGAGAACTAATAGCTAGATGGGAACTCTGGATAAGAAGAAATAAAAAGAAAGATATATAATTCCATAAAAAGGTTTCCTTTAAACAAATTGGAACTATTTCAACAATATGATCAATACAATATACTTAAAAAAAAGTTTCCTTTAATCTGAAGCATATTTGGCAAATGTAGGTATACAATTAGACTTAATGAAATGTTCTTAATAAAATCTAAAGATTGCTCTATGAGGAATAAGTGTGTGAATTAGCATCAAAAGTAGTTTTGTATACACAGGCCAACAGAACACTTAACTGAATTTGTTGCATTCACAAGAACATGAGAGGAAAATATCTCAAATCACACTTGATTTCAACACACAAGCCAAAGGACTAATAAACCGCCCACAAAGAATGAAACTATTTTGAACTCGTCATTCTGCAAATACGTACTATAACATTAAGATATGCTTACAGTTGCGTAAAGTAGGGACGTACCTGACCTTTTATTGAAAAGAGGAGGAGCCAAATATCCTGAAAGGGTTGGCACCTGCCTGCGGTCCCTCGGGAACTTCCTGTCGTCACCACACCTCTGGATTAGTTATCTGATCTCTCTCAGAGCACAGCCCTCAGTTGAAACTAAGGCTCTGTGAAGGAAATCCTTCTGTGAATGTGACACACACTCTCCAGTTTCCATATGCTGGGATTATACTTCTTGATCAGTTTGGTGTGCTTGGCAAGATCAGGTAGGTCATTTATTGAATGGTTTCCTTAATTATTTAAAAAACATTACTAGTATTAATGTCATTTTGCATTTTATCATCCTAGTTCCTTAATGTACTTTTAAAATTTTAACCAATCATTGTTAAGAAAAAAGATATGGATTAAATAAATATTCTAATTCTGAAAAATATTATTTTTCAGTAAAAAAAGAAACATTCCTTTGAATTAACTTGTTTTTCTGAGGTTCAAAAATTAAATATGTTGAAAAATCTAGAATAATGTTCTTTTCTTCATTGTTAAAATTTCTGTGCCTTTCCACCTCTATGACATAAGATTATTTGTTGTCTGGAAATTTAAATTTTTATTTTATTAGAAGATCTAATATATGGAGGGTAGGTTTTTATAGCATTTGTGCATTCAGGGTTTATTTAAATTGTTCTTACAGAAAAACATTATTTTTATATATGTAAACCCCTCAGAATGGTGCTGGGCATATAGACAGCTTAAAAATTATTAGTCATAATTAAGAAATAAAAATTAAAACAGTAACAAAAATAAAGTGAAAAGCTTTTTAAAAAACTCAACACCTTTCAGTCTTTTTAGGAATCCAGTTCTTTTTCACCTGGGTTATGATAATGCCGTACATTTTTTTTTAAGGAAAATCTTATATATTAGGATCCATAAAAATGCTCATGCCCTTTGAAGTAGTAAAACAACTTTTAAAAGAAAAAGAACTTACATGCAGAGTTGATTCTGTTATTTATTATACCTTAAAACTAGGTACAGCAGAAGTATACCTACATAGAGAAATGGGTTAAATAAAACTAAAATTTCAATAATGTATGCCTGTTAATAAAGCTTAGAAAGGAAATGGAAAATTTTAAATAGTTGTATTAGAATTTCAGGCTTAGCCCTGGCTCAGTGGATTGAGTGCCGGCTTGCATACCGAAGGGTTGCTGGTTCTCATGCCCAGCCAGGGCACATGCCTGGGTTGTGGGCCTGGTCCCCAGCTGGGGGTGTGTGAGAGGTTTCTCTCCCTCTCTTTTCTCCCCTCCTTTCCCTCTCTCTAAAAATAAATAAATAAAATACAATAAAAAGAATTTCAGGCTTAGAAATAAATTTATTTTTTGCTCAATCCCTCCAGCCTCCCAACCTACCTACCCCGACCCCACAGCTGTCAGTCTGCTCTCTATCTCTGTGTCTGTTTCTATTTTGCTTGTTAGTTCATTTTGTTCATTAGACTCCACATATGAGTGAAATCATGTGGTATTTGTCTTTCTCTGACTGGCTTATTTCACTTAGCATAATGCTCTCTGTCGCAAAGGGTAAGATTTCCTCATTTTTTACAGATGAGTAGTATTCCATGGTGTAAATGTACTACAGGTTTTGTATCCACTCATCTACTAATGGACCCTTGGACTGCTTCCAAATCTCGACTATTGTAAAAAATGCTGTAATGAACATATGGGTGCATATATTCTTTCGAATTAGTGTTTTGGGTTTCTTCAGATATATTGTGGAATCACGGGGTCAAGAAATAAATATTTCTTAATTTGTGCTTTTGAAGTTGATTTAATGGTAGGTTAAATTACTAGTGATGATATTTTTAACTGAGAATCAACATTTTAAAGTGTGTTTATCATTTTTTAAATTTCAAAAATGAACATAAATTTTTAACTTAAGAGGAGAGGGGTTAACCATAACACAAAAACCTGACGATGATTTGTGACTACTTCTTCTGGTCTCCCATTATATATCTCTATTTATAAAGTAGCAACTTAATTTTTTTGTGACCTGCCTTTTTACTTAATGTTACCTCATTAGTAAAATCTTGTTTTAAATAGGTTCTAGAAGATTCATTGCTGCATGATAGAATCTAAGCAGACAAGCGACATACCGCAATACACTAATGTAGCTAGAAGGAAAAGATATGATTATAGCTGTAAGCTAAATCTGGATTGCTCAGTATCTGCAAAACTGTGAACTTAGAACTTTCATGGGGGAGGTTACTGAATAATATGTATATGAGAGCAGAAATTATTAATCACTTTTTGCTTTTGCCTTGTTTGCCTTGCAGACCAAAAATAAGCAAGTGTTAGGATGTGATTCAGAAATCCCAAGGATACAAGTCATCCACTTTCAGAGATTTTTGTTTTGTTATTCTAGCCTCTGTAAAATCACGATGGGAATGCTGGCCATAATCTTACCAGTGTACAAGGCACAACAGAATCTCCTGGGAAATTGGTTAGAAAAGCAGAGACTCTCCTCGCAGAGATCCAGACTCAGGAAGTCTGGTGTAAGATCCTAAAATATGCATTTTTAATAAACCCTCAAGATTTTTCAGCTACGGGTGGTTCAAGGAACATGACTGATAAATACTGTGTTAAATTAAGACTTTCTAAAGTTACTCTGTTATCAAACTTTTAACCTATGGTAACTTGTGTAAACCAGGTAGATATTTTCCTAGAGAAAAGAGCTTAGTGCCAAACACAGAGAATTATTTCCTAAGATATGGGAAATCCTCTCCAAGTGATTTATAATTTCGTGTGTGTGACTGACTCATCCTTCTCTAACACAAAAGCTTAGGTGAGTGAGGGGGTGGAGTGTGAATGCACATACTTTGTACATGATTAAGAGATGAGAGTGAAGAAACCTGGCATCTGATTTGTTTTGTAAATTGTATCCTAAAGAAATATCAGCCCCAGGGTTCAAAGTAGAGATATCATTCCAGCCTAGAGGGCATTTTGCCCATATGCTTCTTGCCTCTCTGCCTCGAGTTTCCCATTCTAGCCCAGGACGGGGTTTTTAATGCCAAATTCAGGTGGTTCTCTGCACAAAAATATACACTGAGTTACTTCTCATATTTAAAAAATGAAGTAGAATTTCATGGCAGTGACATGTCTACTCCCCCTTCTAATTTCTCTTAAAAAAAGGAGTCCAACTTATTTTCTGATTTTTATCCAAGGCAAACTTTCTGGCCTAAAAAGATTTTTATTTCTGGGACTTTTAGAAGTGTCCCCAGAAAAGTGTTTTCAGGCAAGCATAAGACTGTGCTCAGTGTGGGTTGCTGGAAACATCCTGGTTCCATCAATTAACATGCGGTGAGCTGTGTCCCAGACACTGACTGGCATTCATTGCCCTGCATGCAGACTGCTGGACAAAGCATCTCTTAATCTTGGTCTGAGTCTCAGTAAATATTTTCAGGCAGCATTGAGCTGGTATACCTGACCTTGGACTTCTGTTCTAAAGAAGTTATTAACACACATCTGTGTCATGTTCGGGGGTGCTAGCTAGCTTGAGCCTGCCTTGGAACTCAGAACTTGAAAAAAAAAGTGTGAGTCAGGGCCATGCTTGCTTTACTTCCTTATGGATACCGTGCATCAAGGTTAAATTAGGTGGCATTTCACAGCTGTCACTTGGGTATAGAAGTTAGTGGACTAAAGATCACCAACCGTGGGCCTAAGAGAAACATACTTTCAATTTTGATAACTTGACTCAGCCATTCAGGCGGTATATGAACCTACCTTTGCTTATTGACTCTCACAGAATGTCAGAACTTTCTTCTTGCACACACACCCGTGCTTCATCAGTGGGTTATTTCTTTCCACAGCTCCATCATCTTTCTGGATGTGAATGAGGTGTTTCCTCTTTCTGTAGAAGCTTAGCCCCAATCAGAAATGTGGGGTATGTTATCAGTTCCTCCAAAGGCAGCGAGTAACTAAGTGAGAACCGAGGCAGCATGGGCAGCTTTATTTAGTTTCAGGGCAGTGTCTTGTGAAGACAGAGCAAAAGCTCCTTTGGAAGTTTTGCCCAGGGTTGTCTGTGCTTAGTCTTATCTCAGGGACTCTACAATTGAGACTCATGAAATAAGTCAGTCTAGGGAAACAGACATCTCTCTCTTCCCTGGGTTGTCTTCTAGAGAAATATAGCTGGTTGTTAAAAGCAGAGATGTCCTTCCAATCAAGAAGGCATTCTGTCTATCCAACCCAATTTTCTCTGGCAAAGAGAGAACAAAATTACCATTGTATTTAATCCCTAAGCCTGAGAATAAGAGTAGTAGTTTATTTTGCACATGAATAGGTACAAAACCTCCCCCACAGCTATCCCCCAACAGAGTGACCATGATGGGGGGCTTTATTTAACCTTTCAGTGTTAGAAATGGAAGTCCATCAACCTCAGTCTTCAAGGGGAAAGAAAACAAATTGGAAAACTGAGGGCCTGTTTTGATTTGGACAGAAAAAGTAAAATTTCTGCCTGGTCATTTTCAAAAGACTTAATTTTTTTCACCCTGATCTTTCCACAAAAGTATGAAGTTATAAGAACCTTTTTGTTTGTTTGTTTTTATTGAGCTATAATTCACATACCATTCAATTCACCCATTTAAAGTACAATACAGTGTTGTTGTTTTGTATGTTCACAGATATGTGTAACTATCACCAGTCAATTTTAGAACATTTTTATAACCTCAGAAAGGAACCCAGTACCCTTTAGCTACTGCACCTCAACCTCCCTATCTCTTCCCTTTCCCCAGCCCTATGTAACCACTAGTTTGCTCTTTGTCTCAATAGATTTAACTATTCTAAACACGTCATATGAATGTAATCACAGAGTATGTGTTTTGTGTGTTTGTGTATGTGAGACTGGTTTTCACTTATCAAAATGTTTTCAAGATTTATCCTTATTGTAGCATATGGAACCGTATTTGTTAACTAAAGGGTATTTAGTTAGTAAAAAAAATGCTGCTTGAAATAAAGGTGATAAAACACTTATCAGGTTAACATTCTAATTACAAGACAAAGTATGGTTATTTTCAGGTCTTTTAATTGAAATTAAAAGAAATTTTAATTTCCTCCTATATTTGTTTTTTCAGATTTTGGTTGTCTTTGGTTCAAAGACTGCCTTGGACATTTGTTTTCCTGAATAGATGCCTCTTATTTCTTTTGTATCAGCTATCTTGCATATCTTAGAATTTTGTATCCAAAAGGAATGCTTGAGATTAGCTAAGTCTCTAAGGAATGAGGAACCAACCTCTCCTTTTAATATGAGAAAACTGATGGCTCAAGTAGGCTATTCGTTTTACCTTGTTAATGACAAGGTAAAGGTGAAATAAAGGTGATAAAACATTTATCAGGTTAACATTCTAATTACAAGACAAAGTATGGTTATTTTCAGGTCTTTAATTGAAATTTTTGTTTTTTCAGATTTTGGTTGTCTTTGGTTCAAAGACTGCCTTGGACATTTGTTTTCCTGAATAGATGCCTCTTATTTTTTTTTTTGTATCAGCTATCTTGCATATCTTAGAATTTTGTATCCAAAAGGAATGCTTGAGATTAGCTAAGTTTCTAAGGAATGAGGAACCAATCTCTCTCCTTTTAATTTGAGAAAACTGATGGCTCAAATAAGCTATTTGTTTTACCTTGTTAATGACAGAGCCAGAACCAAATCCAGTTCTATGGCCAGGGTGAAGGACTCCCATCTGTATACTGGCCAATGAAATTTATTTTTTTCCAAAATTCTTCCAAAATGATGGAAGAAAAGGAATTAATACTTATTGAGCACTTGCTTTATATCAAATCCCACACTAAGTGATTTTACCTATATTTTTTATTTAGTCTTAATAACAACCCTATGAGATCAATACTGTTAACCCAACTTATCATTAATATAATCAACAAATACTAATTTTTTAGCATTTACTATGTACCAGGTAACGCTTTAGATAATTCATAGACATTATCTCTAATTCTCACAACAGTCCTGTCAGGAGGCCTGGGGTTAGTGTGAGGCAAGTGAAGCACTCATAAGGTATAAAATTTATGGAGGGAAGGGACACTAAGGTAAATTATGTATACTTTTAATTTTTAATGCAATAAAAATGATCTTTTATTTCTCATGATGTTTTAAAGCAGTATTTAAAAGATACTTTAAAAAAAAAAAAGATACTTTAAAAAAATTTATTTCCTGATTTTCAGAGAGAGAAAAACACCAATTTGTTGTTCCACTTATTTGTGCATTCATTGATTGATTCTTTTCAATTAATTTATTTTTATCCTTACCATGCTTATTGATTTTAGAGAGAGAGGAAGGGAGGGAGGGAGAAAGGGAGAGAAACATTGATGTGTGAGAGAAACATCTATTGGTTTCCCCCCACACATGCCCCAGCTAAGGCCCAAACCTTCAACCTAGGAATGTGGCCTGACCAGGAATCAAACCTCCAACATTTAGGTTTACGGGACAATGCTCCAACCAACTGAGCCACACCAGCCAGGACCATTCATTGATTCTTGTATATGCCTTGATGGGGGATGAACCTGCAACCTTGATGTATTGAAAGGATGCTCTAACCAACTGAGCTACCTGGCTAGGTCCTAAATGATACCTTAATATAATTTAATATTTTAATGAAAACATTAACATGCATATTATTAATAAGGCATATTAAAATGTGTTGTTCTAATAACGCCTAATAAGCTATATGCATAAATAATATCCTAATACAATATTTTTATTTATTTATTTATTTCCCAGCTGAGGATTTATTGGCGGTAAATGTGACCATATAAAAACATAAGTAATAAAAAACAGAGTCACCATGTGCTTTCTCCCCACAGAGTCCTCACCCTGGGACTCTGAAACCCCCTTCTAAGAAACAGAGAGCAAGGGGGAGCCCCAAAACCACCAAAGAAGGCCACAGCCCCTGGGCCTGTGTAGCCCCCCCACACCCTTCTGGCTGGGGTGGGAGGCACTGTCTCAGTGCATCCGTTATTTGAAGCCGGACAGCTCACACAGCTGGCCCTTGAAGTCCAGGTCAACGATGAAGTCCAGGTTGTGATTATTCTTGGCACTGGGCTCCATGCAAATGGTGCCAAAGATCTTGCCTGTCTTCACTGTCAGATAGTCCTCCATGTAAGGGGATTCACTTCTGGTGGAGAAGCTGGTCCTCTTGCAGCAGCCGGTAAATTCCATGTTGAAGTAGGCCTCCAGGGTGTGCACTTAAGTCGTTCCGCTTCACTTGCAGGCAGAAGGGAGAGATGAAGGCCATGTCTTCCACCTTCACAGTGTACATGTACCTTTGTTATGAGGCAGGCATTGATGACCAGCTACATGGGATCCACCACATTCACCAGGGGGTCCTTGATGGCCGTGTCTTTGATGCAAGACATGTCAAAGCCATACACGTTCTCCCACCAGTGGATCTCTTAGTCTTTGTATTGCTGGACCTCGATGGCTGTCATGTACACTGTGTTACAGCGTGGCTCGGTCTGGGAAGATGAGGCCATCGGGTGCCTGCCATTTGTCTCGGGCATAGAGCATGGTGTTGAGCACTGACTTGCAGAAGAGACAGTAGCCCATCCACTTGCTGATGATGAAGTCAACCTTCTCCACTGGAAGCTCCACCTCCTCACCTTCCCCTTGATGATGGTCACCACATGGTCTCTTGTTGGCTTTGACAATCTTCACCATATAATTAGAGATACTGGAACGCTTGATTCAGGTGACCTTGCGGGCCTGGCACCCAACATGCAGAGAATCCCCGTGCCTGGGCCCACGTCCAGAGCCACCTTGCCCTTGAAGAGGTGCCGGTTGTGAAACTTTGAGTTGCGGTAGATGAGGGTGTGCTCCTTGTCTTTCAGCATCTCCTTGTGGGCGGAGGAGTTAAAGTAGTAACCTTCGGACGTCCTGTCCTCAGCGTTGGGCTTCTCGTTCCTTTCTGCTGGGCCACAGGAGACCTCCAGGATGCAGTTCACACCTTGGGTGCCTCCATCTTCACCAGCACCTACTCTTCGAGCCGCCGAGCCCCCCTGCCCCCAAGGCAATATTTTTAAAAGATGAAAATCAATGCAAATAAGTCCATGACGGACAACATACCAAAATTTTAAATAGACTATTGTTTGTTATACAACTCTGTGCATTGGGAAAAATCCTTTTTGATCAAGCCATGCCACCTCCATTTCCTTGCTGGACAGTTTATGGGGGCTAACAATGATGTGTGAACAGATTGTTGGGAAGGAGTATATCTATAGCCTTTTCTTTGTTTCTTTTTTTTTTTTTTTTTTTTTTTTGAGAGAGCTTTTATAAACTTTTTACACTTGGTTGAAAACATGGGATATTTTGATTAAAAAAATATATATATAATGTTCTTTTACTTCAGGCTCAGTTTGCCTCTGGAAGCACTGTGTAACAGATTGTCATTATTATGATAATTTCACCCATGGGAAACTGAAGCCCAGAGAGGTGAGGTAATTTATTTACCAGAGGTTGCATAGCTAGTGGGCAATGGAGGTAGACCTCCGACCTAGGCCTCACCCCATAACCTGTGCTCTTCCTAAAATCATGTTGCATTTTTGTTTAAGACATTAGACCATTTTTCCGTAAATAGGCAGATAATAAATATTTTCAGCTTTGTGGGCCATTAGTCCCTCAGCTCTGCCTTATGGCAAGGAAGCAGCCATAGGCAATATATAAATGGGCATGGCTGCATTTAATTATAACAAAACATCTTAGGCACAAATACGTTATCTTTGAAGGTAGTTTTGGCCAGATTTCCTTGATATCCTACTTGGATATGTTTCATTTAATGTAACAGAGAGAAGGCAATAAATGATAATCAGGCCTGCTCTACATAAGGAGCCTGAATTCCTCATTGGATGGGAGACATCATCCATCCCATTGTAATTTTCCACTTGTCAACAGGAAATGGTATTTCAAAGTAATTGAATTTCAAAGTACTCTGAAAAGGAAAGGCAAAGTTTCTCCTGTTTCAGTTAAACTCTAAGAGAGGTGAAGCTTTAGAAACCAGTTTAACTCGTTCTGTGGTTACTCAGTTTGACTCTGTTAATGCTACCCCTTAGCAAACTGACTTTAACAAAACAAAAAAACAACCAAAAAGAAGCTTGCTTTCTAAAGGCTTACAAATAGTTAATAATTTTAGTAATGACAACATAAAGTAGAACTTAAAAACTGAGAGTGAAGCAATTTAACAAATTTGCTATTCTCAAATATCTAGTTCTTGCGTGCTCTCCAAATTACCTGAGAATTTAAGATCCAACAAGACAAATTCCTTTGCGAGGTGCTGGGAACCCTGGACAAACAAAATAACACAGTACCTGCCCTCAGGGAGCTTAAACTAACTTCTAACATGGCCCCAAATAACATATATTTAATGTTTCCTTAAAGTGTTATTAATTCTGAGGCGAAAAGTGTTAATAATCTTAGGTAACTTTAAGAGCAGCAGAAATAGGATGCATGACCCATTTTTGTTTGCATATTATTTTCCAGGCCTTGTCACCTGCAGCTATATATTTTTTGCAGATACATATTCACATAGTTTGCTGTAATGCACATGTCATTTCTTAGTCCATTTATTTTATAAATATTACATAATGCACTGTTTTTAGTGTTCATATGGATCATTCTGAATGACTAAGTAATATGTCAACAGGTGGATAGTTATTCAGGAAACATTTATTAATGCCAACTCTGAGCCAGGTCCTGTTTTTGGCAATACAAAAATGGATAAACAGACAAATAGATCATTTATCTTGGAACTTCTACACTAGAGGGGGAAGTTATTTCAGAATAAGGAAAGAATGCTTCAGGTATGTGATATGAGAAAATCAAGTAACATTTTAAGTGAAACTCTGAAGTATAATTCAATACAAGAAGAAAGTAGGATAATATCTATAAATCCTGAGGGAAAGAATATTATTCAAAATCAGGCCATCATTTAGGCCAAGGAATTCATTTACAGATATGAATGAATTTAGGAAACATATTATTCATTATTAGCCCTTCTTGAAAAGACAGCAAGAGCTTTTCACCCAGGGGTGAATGGGAAAGACAAAGAAAGGGACTCACCGTAAACAGTGATTATGTACATTATTGTAAAACTGCATAACTGGGGAACTATGTATGATTCCCAAAGATAATTGTTATACACAGCTTATTCTCGTTATTCATGGTAGTTATGTTCTATAAAGTCACTGTAAACACTCGATTAGCAAATACTAGACCATTGTTCCTAGGGAGAATACAGGGTTAGCTTCCCAAGAGCTTCTGTTTATGTTTTTGTTGACTGGTCAGTACATAATCTTATTTTATGTGCATTTCTGTTTAAAGACACCTGATTTAATATATATTTTGACCCATAAACATTGATTTCACAGTCAACAACACTATAACTCATGCCCGAACAAAGCTTATCTAACCCGTATGGCACATCACAGCATTCTTGAGTTTAGAATACCAGACCAAAAAAGAACTAAAGAAAAAAAAAAAAGAAATACCAGACAGCATGTAAGATCTAGGCTTGGGGGCCATTTTAAACAGGAAAATCAGTCAGAAAAAGCGCAAGAAGCAAAAAAACGTGACAGTAAGTAGAGAGTGGAAAAGATATATATTTTAAAAGATTTTATTTATTTATTTTCAGAGAGAGGGGGAGGGAGGGAGAAAGAGAGGGAGAGAAATATTGATGTGTGGTTGCCTCGCGCACCCCCAATTGGGGACCTGGCTCACAACCCAGGCATGTGCTCTGACTGGAAATCAACCCGGTGACCCTGAGCCATACCAGTCAGGGCCAAAAAAAAAAAAAAAAAGATATTTTTTATGAGAGTTGAAATAAGAAGACAGAGTGTTGTGGTGTTTGACCTCAGCTGAGAGTGGACGTGAGGGGTAACTCAGATTTTTTGCCACTCTGCACATGTCTGTGAATAACCACAAAAGCATCTCAAGTGTTGACTTTGGGGGTTACAAGTAAATTTTAGCAAGTAGGTAAATTCACAAATATAATATCCACAAAGAAGATTAACTGTATTCTGACAATGGGAACAAAAAGTGCATGTTTGTGTGAATATGTGTATGGCTGAGGAAGAAGTCAAAGAGATTATGAGACTGTGTAAGTGTCTTAATTTTCTCATCTTTCTTGGTAGGGAACAGATTTAGTAAATAGAGCAGGAACTCTCTGTGATTGATATACCACTATAGAGGCTTAAATATTTCTTTCTTTGTTTGTTTATTTATTTATAGAGAGAGGGGAAGGGAGGGAGAAGGAGAGGGAAAGAAACATGAATGTGTGGTTGCCTCTCGCACACCTCCAACTGGGGACCTGGCTGGCAACCCAGTCATGTACCCTGACAGGGAATTGAACCTGTGACCCTTTGGTTAGAAGGCTGGCACTGAATCCACTGAGCCACACCAGCCAGGGCTTAAATATTTATTTTTAAACTAAAAAAAGAATCACCAGATGAGCTAAAAATAATTTTGTAACTAATAAATATCAGGAGGTAGAAGTTAGGTTGGTGGGGACAAGTATTGACTATGCTAATGCCCTCCTCATGTATAACAGAGGATCACTAGACATTGTCTCAAGTTACTAAAGCAAGGACTAGAGCAGAGTAAGGAAATAAACTGTTTTGACAAAGGTCAGCAGCCGGACACATGGCAGAAGTCAGCAATGTGCTCCACAACAGTCTGAGGCAGTTTCCTGATATTCCAAAAAATCCTTGCTAGCGGTTCACATTGGTGTAAGTCTGAATAAATATACCTAAGTTCGGAGCAGTTCTGCATAGTCTACTTGTGGCCTACGGTCCACACATTTACACCCAATGAAATTGAGATTTAAATATTTCATATAAAGTTATAAAGGTTAACACCAAAAGAATTAAAGCAAGCCCCAGTATGAGCAAGAATACATAAATGAAAATGGCAATCCATATAGCAGAAGATAGGTATAGAACCAAGAAAGCACTACAATGAGAAAATACAGCATTACCATATTCAATCCAGTTGCGGCAGTTTGGGTCCTCCAGGAAGCAAAAACCAAGATTGAATTGGATATGCAAAGGATGTACTGTAGAAAATGTGCATGAAAGATAAAGAAGAGGCTACCGGATACGAGGAGGCAGAGTGAGACTTCCCACCATGCTATGGATCTGACATCTGAGAAAGGAGTGGGGGAAAGGAAGGATTGGGTAGGATGAGCTTCAGCAAAGTTCTGAGAATATTTCAACCAGGCCAATGGGGAGTCCCTGAGCCAAAGCTGCCTGTTATTGGAATCTTACATGAGGCAGAAATGGCCTGTCTGGCCCGGCTCCAATAGCCCACAGTGGTCAGTCATTGGCTGGGAGCAGCCCCAGGGAGCGATGGCTTCAGTGTGAATGTGGACCATTCCGGAGGCACAGTCAACTTAACTGTGCTCCCCAAAGAAGGTTCACTTGAAGGCAGATCTGAGTAAGGCCCTTCTGTGGCCTTCACAGCAATTATATCTGTTATGCCAATAGATATGAACTCATCTATTTTTTTTTTAAAGGCTCTCAAGTTGGGTCATAAAATAAAACCTAGCTAGATGCTATATATAAGACCTTTTAAGGGGATTCAAAGGTTTTAAAAGGATAAAAACATGCTCAGCAAATGCTAACAAAAAGAAAAAGCCAAGTTATGGCTTTACTGTCATTTGGTGGAATTCAAGGCAAATAAAACACATAATGAAAAAGGATATAATTTCTGAAACGTTATGTGTAGGTAATAAAAGTAAAAATCTATGAAGTTAAAATTTAATAGTTTGGGGAACTTGAACTTGCCCTTGGTGTGACATTGTTATACTTTGGGAAAGAAGTGCCCTGTTGTTGGTATTTAGATACATTATTTCCAGGTGATAAGTGAACAACATTCCTGATTCCCAGGCCAGTCCATCTCTCTATTTAAATTCTTATTTTACATTATATCTCTGTTACATGGCATAAATCACAGGTTGCAGTTTTATACTTGTTTGTGTTTTATTTCATTAATGCCTGAACCTTCCTTGGAAATGCCACCTGACACAGAATTTAGCATAGAGCAGACTCTTGTTGAATGAACTATACATTTCCTGTGAGGATGAGACATAATATATATAAAGCTGTTGTAATATTTAGTACCGAAGAGAGGAATTAGGGAAAATCTAATTTTCACTCAGTACTTGGCAATGGACTTTTCCAGAGCACAATGCCATTATAAAAATAACTAGGACATTTAAAAATATATGAAATCTGAGTGGTTCTATCAAATGAAAATAAAAATTTATTTGTACTGCTATCCTTGTCTTTCACTAACTTTGCATTTTTAAGGACTTCTAATAAAGACCAGCAAGTCAAGGAAGTTGGTTGAGCCATTTCATAGATAATGAAAACTGGCAGTTCCTGCTGAAAAATAGCTCAGGCCCAAACTTCACAAGTCTTCTCTGAGTCTTTCAAGGACTCAGATATGAGCCTTTAGACACACTGGCTCATCATGCTCATTTGGCTCAAAATAAACAGGCATAACAAACAGTTTTCTCCAGTAAGAACTCATTCATAATTATCTCCACAGCATTCCTCTCTTGGGCAGGTAGATGGCAAGTGAAAGATGACATAATTCCCCTCAGCTACCTGGTGAGTCAGTGGCACAATCAAGAACAAAACCCAGTTTTACTGATGGCGAAGACAGAGGGGCTCAGCCCTACCTACCCTGTGACACCTCCCGTTCAATGAAGTGACTAAACAGTCAATTATTTACTCTGGGACCTGCTCTGCAAGCACCAGACAAGTTTCAGTCCATGCTCTCCAGGAGCATACAGTCCATAGGAAGGGAGAATGACATATGGAGAACATATTTACATGGATGAATAAGTTTTGACATGTAATGCATAGAATAGTGTATATAGTTAACAGTGTTGTATTTTGTACTTGAAATTTGCTAAGAGAGTAGACCTTAAATCTTATTGCCACACACACACACACACAAAGGTAACTGTCAGGTGAAGGATGTGTTTAAAAAAACCTTAATATGGTAGTCATTTTACTACACACACACACACACACATATAAAATCATCATGTTGAACACCTTAAACTTACATAATGTTATTTGTCAATTGTATATCAATAAAGCTTTGTGGGGAGAATAAAGACAGTATATTGTGAGCATGCCTCACTGCACATGCTACTCGACAGTGTAGAGTAAAAAGAGGACTGTGTGAGTTTGGGGCTCATTATTTTCTAGGGTGAGAGATTTCAAAACTTCCTTAATTTTTAACCTTCTGTTTGAGTTTTAGCTCATTCTATTTTGGAACTTCACTGACTCCTGAGTACCAGAGCCTCTGCAAGAAGTTTCAAATAAAAGAATACATGAATGGATCCAAGTTATTAACAAAGGGTATAGCTCTGGCTGGTGTGGCCCAGTGGATTGGGTGCTGACCTGCGAACTAAAGGGTCACAGGTTCAGTTCCTGGTCAGGGCACATGCCTGTGTTGTGGACCAGATCCCTGGTTCGGGGTGCAGGAGGCAGCCACACATTGGTGTCTCTCCCTCTCTTTCTCCTTTCCCCTCTCTCTAAAAATCAATAAATAAAGAATATATTTAAAAGAAAAGAAAGGGTATAGACTCCAGGAAGAAGGTTACTCAAGGACTAGCGATTTCTGTGCAAGTATAGCCTCACTGAGAATAGGGCCCAAGGCAAATGGTTTCAAAATTCCTCCTGAAGGAAGTCAGAACAGATGTTTCCCAAGGCGTTCTTGTCTTCTGTTGGCCAGTTGCAAGTCAACAGTCTTCCCCTCCTGTTCTCTCCCCCAAGAATGGCCATCCTCAGGGCTTTGTCCACTCTTCCTAATATACTGAGGGACCATCTCCAGCTTGCAGCCAGGGATACCTTTTGCTCCACTTCACCTCCTACTTGGCTGTTTTCTCTCAGCCAAGTAGCATGTGGGAAAAGTGAGTCACAACACAGTTTTAAAAAATTCTTATAATTAAAATACAATGCAGTCTTCCTAGTCATTAAACTGTTGTGTTATTACCAATGTTGAGAGGTTTATTTTTAACTTATTTGATCTTGGTTCTTGACCAATGCCTTATATAATGGTGCAAAAGTAATATTCTACCTCATGACCTAAGGACTCCAAAGTCTTTCCTTCCACCACCTCCTTTATCTTGCAACTTGATCGTTAGTTTATTTCTAACGTCTTATTCCCTTTCAAGCAGATGTCTTAAGCATTCCTATCTACTTTCTTTTTTTGATATCAAACTCTGAGTCTCCCTCTGGCTTTATACAAGTACATATGTCACTGATATGGTCCTGTCCCCTTCCTTTTATTTAAGCTTTTTATTTGGAAATAATTTTAAACTTGAAGAAATGCTACAAGAATAAATACACAGAACACCAATAACGCTTTATACAGATTCACCTATTGTTAGTATTTTACTACATATACATTATCATTTCTTTATACATATACTTTTCTGAACTATTTGAGACTAAGTTGGACATTTACTTATAAATACTTCAGTTGTATATCCTAAGAATTAGAATTTTTCTCTTACATAACCATATATGATTATCAACCTCAATTAATTTAACATTACACCAAACTTTTATCTAGTTTAATGTCCATATTTCAGTTTTGTCAATGACCCAATAATTTCTTTTATAGTATTCTTTTTCTTCCATTATAGGATGCAATCTAAAGCCAGATATTGCATTTATTTATCCCATTTCTTTAGTCTCCTTTAATCTAGAGCATTTCCCTCGCCTTTGTTTGTTATTTATGGCATTGACCTTTTTAAAGAAGTAGATTATTTCTCATTTTGTGCTTATCTGATTTTCCCTCACGGTTAGATTCAGGTTATGCACTCCCCACTGAAATACTGCACAGGTGATGCCATGTCCTTCTCAGTGCATTACAGCTAGAGGCACATGCTGTCCATCTGCTCCTCACTGCTGATGTTCATCTGGCTAACCTAGTCTAGCTCTTGTTCAGTTTCTCCACTGTTTAGTACTACGTTTTCCCTAATCACTAGTAAGCAATCTATGGAGACATTTTAAGATCATGCACATATACTCTTCTTCAGAACTCACCCCCACTTGGTTCAGTATTCATTGGTGATTCTTGCCTAACCAAGCTTTATGTCTTTTAAATATTTAATTTATTTTATTTTCAGGGAGAGGAAAAAGGAGAGAGAGAGAGGGGGAGAGAGATATCAACAGGCAAGAAATACATCAGTCAATTGCCTCTTTCATGCCCCTAACTGAGGACCTGACCCACAACCTAGACATGTGCCCTGACTGGGAGTTGAACCGCTGATCTTTCAGTTTGCAGGCTAGCACTCAATCCACTGAGGCACACCAGCCAGGGCCCAATCTATACTTTGATGATTGCAAAATGATTAGTATTAACTCCAGCTTTCACTCCAAATTTACCAGTTGACATTCAGCATTTTACTGGAAATAAGAGCCCTCTTCTTGCCTTTATTTATTTATTTAGAATTATAGATTCCTAATTTTTTCCAAAGGCCTATACTTCATTAGTGTCCTTAATTATTAAATTATCCCAGATCTGGTGAGTGGAAGCCCCTACAAGCTGGCTCCTGTATCCTTGGGACATGTTTTTAAACACTCCCTTACTTCTTGCTGTGACAAGATGCTCCCAACTTATCTGTGCTGTCCCCTCCCCATCCCGAAGTTTTCTTCTAAGGCCATCCTTAGAGCCTATTCAGCAGGATGAATGTGTGAGGTGGTCCTTTGGGTAGCAGAGAAGGAGATGGTCCAAAAATGCCACTGTGCTCAACAGTTTCAGATGTGACTGGACTGCTCATGGTAGGCCCATCACATTCTCCACTGCTGTCTTAGGCAGATGCTCTAGACAAGGACAACGGTGCTTGGATCATGGAGTTTCAGTTATGAGTCCTCTACTGTGTGCTGGGATCAATGAGGGACATACAAGCCTATAAGATGCTGTTCCAAGGAGATTGTGATCTAGCAGGACAGACATACATGTACCTAAATACCCATAACACACCCCTGAACGTATTTTCATTGTGCTGTCAGTGAGGTCCATAAAGGTGTCTGGAGAGTTTTGGGATGAGGGACAGTACTTACAGCTGGGAAAAGGCTTCACTAACATGACTTTTGGGGTTAGACCTTGAAGGAGATAAGACTTTGGAAAGATGGTTTTCCTGATGGAAAAATTACTATGCATGAACTCTGAATCAGGTATGACTTTGCAACTTCATGCAACTAGATCTAGCCCCTTGCTAGGTGCTGTAAGTAAGGCACATAGAACTCCAACGAGTATAGGACTTGATGCCCAACTAAGGAAAGAACTGTGACGATGCTATCTAATTTTTGTTTTCAGACACAGATGAAACATGTCCTTCATTCACCAAACTGAGCTTTCACAGTGCAGTGGTTGGTACGGGACTAAGTGTGAAGGTGATGCTCTACACAAGGAGAAACCCAACCTGCGCACAAATCATCAACTCCACAGATTTGGGGAAATTGAATGTGACCAGGAAAACCACCTTCATTATCCATGGATTCAGGCTAACAGGCTCCCCTCCAGTTTGGATAGAGGACTTGGTAGAGGGTTTGCTTTCTGTAGAAGACATGAATGTAGCAGTTGTTGATTGGAATCGAGGAGCTACAACTATAATATACCACCATGCTTCTAGTAGGACCAGAAAAGTAGCAACAATCTTGAAGGAATTTATCGATGGAATGTTGGTAAGGGAGAATTCTCTCAGATGGTTCAGAGCTAAATTGAAACTGGCCCATTATCTGAAGAGTTAAAACCAAGAGACATCTTCAGGGAACAGGGGGACTATTTTTCAGATCCAGATAAGCCCCAGGGAAGGTGGACGGAGGGCTGGAGGGAAGGCCCATGTATGTGGTTGTGCAGGTTGTTCACTGTCTAAAGGAGCAAGGGGGCATCACCGTCATTGTAGACATTGTAGATTTATGTTTATTAAAAAGATAGTTTTTCCAGCAAATGATAGCAAAGTGTCCTGAAAAAGGGACATATTTTTCTAACTCACGTAAAGATGTCCTATGGGTAGGAGAGGTTCTGTCTAAGGGTTCCCTGGCTTCAATGACTGGCACCTCCTTAACTTCTGTAGCTGTTCCTTTTCCCAGAAATGCCAAAAGTTTAGTGATCGTGTTGTCCAAAGACCATGCTACACATGGTCTTATGAGAGACTTTTGTGTATATATGATATATGATTTATGTCTTTAGAAGACTTACAAAAATTAAGTAAATGTTAAATTTACTTAACTTATGAATTGCCACTTTTATTTAAAAACAAGTGACTTGATATCGTGACTACTTCACTGAGAGAGTCACTGTGGCCAGCAGTGGCATAAGTTTTACAAGAGCTCCCCACTGAAGCTACAGCCCTGGGAAAATAAATATTAAAATAACTCATGACAGGCTATCTCAGCAGACTGTGGTCAATGTGATCCATTCCCACCTTACTTTCTTTCCTTCTTTCCTTCCCTCTCCATGGTGAATTTACTTAACTGAGCCAGCATGAAGATTAAAAAACAAAAGTTCATCAGAATGTATTGTTGTCCTTCTCCCCAGCTGAGAAGCTTTTAAAGATGTCTCGGCTTGGTTTCTAGAAGAAGCATGAAATGGAGACATCATGACCTAGAGGTTAAGGCATAAGTTTGGAGGTGGACAGACTGGTATGAATTCTCCTCTGACCTCTCCCCATTGCCTGACCTTGGGCAGATCACTTCAACCCTGGACCTCAGTTTACTCATTTGTATAATCAAAAGAATAGTATTAACTTTGCAGGGGTGTTGTGACACTGAAGTGAGATAATGGATATGAGGTGCTTAGAAATGGTTCCCCCAAGTAAACAGATAGGACATTTCTCTAAATTTTTTGTCAACTCCTTGGCCCCCACAATTAGTAATGATGGACCTCTTGAAATTTCAGGCACAAGGAGCTTCTCTTGACAACATTTACATGATTGGAGTAAGTCTAGGAGCCCACATATGTGGGTTTGTTGGAAAGGAGTACAATGGGAAGCTGGGAAGAATTACAGGTAAGGCTTCCTGTGAATGGGCATGGGATGGTTGGCCTGGGCAGGGTGTTCACCGGCGGAGCATGATGTAGGCAGTCCAAGCCCTGCGGTTGGAAACCAGCTCTTCCGATTATTTAACGTCTTGAAACCTGTGTCCTTCTGTGCAAAAGGAACACCAGAGTAATATTGACCTCAGGTTATTATTTAATAAGGTATGTGCAAAGCACTTTGTAAATTGTAAATGCCATAGAAAAGATTGGTGGTGACTTTATTTCTCTTATGTTCCATGGGGATTTGACCTCTGTGCCTCAAGCAGATACCTTTCCTCTTTTTATTTAATTCAGAATAGCTTAAACTACAAAAGTAATAAGTTTCTGTCCCCAGGCACAGCTGGAGTTTCATGATAGGAAATTGAGATGGGAATTTTGGGGCTTACTCTCTGAATATCAGCTTTCAAGCTGAAACTGAATAAAAACACTCAGCAACACAGCAGGTCAAATCCCAAACAAACCTGCGCTGCGTTCTCTTGCCTAATGTGCTCTAGTAACTTTCCTCTGCTGCAAATGAAGGACTGAGAGAGGCTTTCCCTTTCAGAGAGTTAAGGCTTCTTCCATTCATATCTTTCCCAGAATCCATCCTCACGTGGAAATAGCTATTTCAATTCTAGGGAATTTGGAAGGTAGAGGAAGGAGGGAGAGGAGAGGTAAATGATGCAAACCAACAACATCTGGGAGATAAGCTTTTAGGGCTACAGGTCTGAATGTGCTGCTTCACTTGACAGGTAGCCCTGGGCAAGTCATTCTCATTCTCTCTCTCTGTCTCTCTGTCTCTCTCTCTGTCTCTCTCTCTCTCACACACGCACACATGCACCATTTGCTGGTACTTGAGGTCTCATTCCTTTTCCTGACTGTTTCTTTCTCACTCTCACCCTGAAGGGCAAGTCTGCCCTCATTTTCTTATTTACCTGCTTTCCTAAGGAAAGCTCTTTTCAGCTTTAAAATTAGTATTATGTTTTAGAAAGCAACATGTTCTTTTAAAAAATTTCCTTTTCCCTATGGGTACGAAGGACAGATGGCTTGATGGCTTGAATTTGCCGTTAACTGTTGCCAGCTCCTCTTCTGGCAGGTGGGACTTCTCGCGGGGTGTTTAGAAGCCAACAACTCTTCAAAAAGAAAAGGAAGGCAGGAAAAACCCTGATTTGTAGCATTTGCCAATTTCCATGGTTTACACACATACCTGACATCATGACCACAAAGTTTGGGGAGAGATGAACAAATCTGCTCTCCAGTACTAGGCCCAGGCCACCACTGCCTTGTTCTACTTAATCCCCAGTTTCGCTCTTCAAACTCCCAGCAAACCTGTTCCACAACTACAGTGTAACCTGGTCTCTGACCATGGGAATTTCCCCAGCTAGCCTTCCTTCCACTCCTGGGCCTATGTGGCCCGAATCTGTGAGCTGGACTCAGCCATTGGTCCACAGCTGAATTTTCTTTCTCCACTGACTCCCTCACATTCTCCTGATTCCTCATCCTCTCTGAGCCCCAAATTCAATCTCAGCTTGTAACCTGATGTAGGTCTGGCTGCCTGCTGCTATGAAAGCCAATACTCAGAGGCAGGTGCTGAGAAGAAAGTGGGTCATTTGCAGATACCAACCATGTGGAAGATGGGGAGACTCACGTCTCAAAGCTCATTTCCATCTCTCAGTGCAGGCAGAGGTTTTCATAAGGAGGGAAAGGGGAACAGAACAAAGAGATCATGGGAGGGGGTTGAAAGTTCTCTACGTGCAGATGAGCACAGTCCTTTCCGATAAGGCAAGTGTGCATCATCCCGGTTTAGTCATCCTGGCTTCACATCATCCTCACTTTATGTCATCCTGGCTCCATGGATGAAGGTCAGCAAACCTCCCAGAGCTGAGATGCCTGAAGGTTGGTCAGTATCTTTTGAAACTAGTTCCTAGGATTCCTATATAAACATACTGTTCATCTACAAGCTACATATTAGTCAGAGTCAGCACTTATAGAAACAGTGTCAAAAGAATGGTGGGTAGGTTTCAATTTTCCACTGTTACAAGCTTTCCCTGAGAGCGGTTTCCGAGGTCAAGCATTTATCTTTCTTCTCTACTCACCGCCCACTGCTTTGCCTGAATGGGCTCACTGGGTTATGGGGTGGGAATGTGGCCTGTTACCCAAGGACACAATTCACTCCCACCTCCCAAGTACCGGATAGTTCTGCTTGTGAATTATCGGGGCGTGAGTGACTGCTTCATTTCTTCCAGGTCTCTTTCTTTCTTCTGCCTTTCCCTTTGCTTTTCCTGTCCAGGCACTGCTCCTGGATTTACTGCTCATTAGCTTCTTTGACAGATGATGGCAGAGCATGAATAGATTTTAAAATATTTCAAGTCCCTACATCACTTGATAATATATTAAATTTAATTCTCAATCTTAATGTGTGTGAAAATTACCTTGGGGTGCTGATACAATGTCACTTGCTGAATTGATATCTCTGGGGTTGGATCCAGGAATGTATACTTCTTTTTTCATTAAAAAAAAATTTTTTTTTGACTTGTTGTTCCACTTATTTATACATTCATTGGTTGCTTCTTGTATGTGCCTTGACTGGGGATCAAACCTGAAACCTTGGTGTATCAAGATGATGCTCCAACCAGCTGGGCTACTTGACCAGAACAGGAGTTTATATGTTTAATCAAAACATGTACATGATCTGAACATTACATGTTGAAAAACAACCGTAGAGCTGGCTGTCCAATATAGCAGTCACTAGCCACATGTGACTGTTGAACACTTGAAATGTGGCTAATGCAAATCGGGATGTGCTGTCAGTGCAAAACACACACTGCATTTTGAAGACTGAGTAGAAAAATATTTTAAAATCTCAAATTTTTAATATTGATTCCATGTTGAAATAATATTTTAGGTATATCGGGTTAAACAAACTGGATTAAGTAAAATGTATTATTAAAATTAATTTTCCTTGTTTGATTTTTCCTTTTTTTAAATGGCTGCTTGAAAATTTTAAATCACATATGTGGCTCCCATTGTTTTCCCTGGACAGCACTGCCTTAGGAAATTCATTGTGACCTTGGGGAGGAGAGAAAGAAGCACCTGAAACTGCATGCAAAATATTTGAGGTCATCAAATTCTCAAACCAGTTAATGCTGTAGTAGAAGACAGGGATCACTATCTAGACATTTTTCTGGTGATCTTAGAGCAACAAGAAAGAGCTCCATTTTTTTTCAATTTTGTTTCTAATCTATAATAATCTCCTTATGTTCTGGAATCCCATCTAGCAGTCCTTTTATAAGTCTTCTGAAGTAGCTATTAATTCTACCTCCATTTTGCAGATAAGGAAACTGAGGTTCAGAGAAGTATAGTTACTTGCCTAAGGTCACACAGCTGGCTGGAATTGTTTGGGGCTCCATGTCAGACCTATCTGACCTGGCTTTTTAGGGCAGTTTAACTGTGACTTTCGGCTGACATTATAAACTGATCATTTGCTATGCCTTATCACTAAGGAGATCATTATGTCCAAGTTTACTGTAACTCTCCATTTGTGTCTTGGTGCTGGTATAATTATTAATAGCACCCCCATCACTCTTAAATTTGCCCTGGTTTGGACTTTATAAAGCAAGCCGGTTTATCCACATGGATCTGGAGGCTGCTAAGAAGTGGGCTCTTGCTGTTGCACTGTTCATTTTCTTACTCTACACGTGGTGCTGTCTCAGGTGCAGAAGAGGCTTCCCAGCAAACTCTTCCCAAGGTTAGGAGTGTCTCTTTGTTGTTGTTGTTGTCGAGACTATCCTGTGGACTTGAGTGCCTGGGTGTTCATCCATCTCCTCCCACATCAGTTTCAGTTGGGAGCAGACAGAAGAATAAGGAGAGCTCGGGGTGGAGGTGAAGGAGATGAAGACATGAAGCAGATAAAGACAGGCCCCAAGGAGGCAAGAGTGTTGGGAGAAGAAATGGAGGGATTGAGGCTAGAACCAGGAAAGCTGAGGCAAAGATGCTATCTTGGATTTTGTACATAACACCAGGAAATGGGGAGATGTCATTTAAAATGAAATAAAATCGTTACTGTGTCCCTTGAAACATTCACTCTAGGTTTCTGGTGAACAGGGCCTATTTGGACCTCTTGTATTTTGTTGTTTTTTAGTTAAAGTTTTTATGCTGTGGTTACAGCATCGTGGGTGCTGCTGCCTTGTTTTTATAGCTGTTTCACAATGATGGGGAGGAACACCCAGCTATCATTGACCAAGAGCAAGAAATCAGTTCAGGCATTTATGGGAGGGGTCAGTCAATTCCATAGGAATTGACACCCACTTTAATTTCCCTTTAACACCTGGTCTGATACCTGGTCTGACCTGAGAGTTTCACTCTTTCCTACCAAGCTTGCCAACCTCAGTGGTGACTCAGTGTGAGCCTGTGGCTCTGGTTAAGACACTTGATCTCCCTGAACCTCAGTTCATTCATCTGTAAAATGGAAATGATAATAGCTACCCTGCTTCCCTCAGGCTTGTGATGCGGAGCTTATGAGCTAGTATATATGAATAAAAATGGAAACTATGAAAATGGGGTAGAGATTAGTATAGCATCTGCTTTTTATGTGCACCCTTAGGTGCTTTTTCCTGAGGAACCAGTTTACCCCCACCCCCCTGTTTCCCATATGTCTGTGCACTCTCTGCTGTTGAGCTGTGCACAAGATAGGCCTCCTGATAGAGCTGGGATGCTGTTCTCAGGGGCCACTGCGAGGGTAACCCTCTCTGCTGTGGGAAAAGGCTACAGGGCTATGGAAAGGGGCCTGACGCAGCAGGATGGGAATGTGAGCGCTTGCCCGCCGGAGGGTGCCCTGCATGCAGCCTGTGAGCCATCCTCAGCGGGGTGGGGATCACAAGCCCAGCTGCAGGTGACTCATGGCGTGGGGCTGCCAGACCCTCTCTGTGTTTGTTTTCCTTCCAGGTCTCGACCCTGCTGGCCCTTCATACAACAGGAAACCGCCTGAGGACAGATTATATTTCAGTGACGCACAGTTTGTTGATGTCATCCATTCGGACATTGACGGTAACATTCCTTTCCTCGTGTGTCAGTGACCAGACTCTCCTGGAGTCCTCTCCTGGGGCGACTGTCATGCAGGGGCAGATCAGGTTCCTGCAGATTCCCCCTTTTGGGGCAGGGTTCCAAATCCACAGAAATCTTGAAGGGAAGCTGGGTTAATGCAGGCACCCAGGATCTCCTGCTGGAGTGGAGATGCTTTCCCAGTCATCTCTTCTTATTTTCAAAGCGATCATCCTGACCAACCGAAGACAGACTGCTGTGCACACCATGTGGACAGATGTTTCCATATGTACAACTAGATCTTGATGCATAATTTTCTGCTTCTGTTGGTTCTTTCTCATTATTTCCTAGAGCTGAAATACATGGTCAAGTGTTGTATCTCTCTACACCAGTGGTTCTCAACCTTCCTAGTGCCGTGACCCTTTAATACAGTTCCTCATGTTGTGGTGACCCCCAAGCATAAAATTATTTTTGTTGCTACTTCATAACTATAATTTTGCTACTGTTATGAATTGGAATGTAAATATCTGATATGCAGGATGTATTTCATTGTTACAAATTGAACATAATTAAAGCATAGTGATTAATCACAAAAACAATATGTAATTATATATGTGTTTTCCTATGGTCTTAGGCTACCCCTGTGGAAGGGTTGTTCGACCTCCAAAGGGGTCGCGACCCACAGGTTGAGAACCGCTGCTCTACACAGTGATTGATTCTGAACTGCCACCTCTCCTTGGCCATTTCTGTCTCTCTTGGTGCCAGTTTCCTATCTGGGACTGGGTACATGTCATGGGGTTTGGGGTGATGTTAAGGATAGGTCTTTATATCCAGATGTCTGGGAGAAGAGCTGGAGTAGGAACTTGGGGAGTGCTAAGGGGACAGAGCAGAGTAATCATTTAATTGTGTACCCTTTTTGTGATACAACCACCTAAAAAAACGAACAAACCTTGGCCACGTGCCTTGGGTACTCTGGTGTGGTAGTTAGCAATTGTTTGCCTAGAAAAATGTCTCTGTGAAACAGCTGTATTCTTAATATGTGGTTGCAAAATATTATCTTACTTAAGTGCAGTACCTCACTGACATTTTAATGCTTGATGGAATAGAGCAACTTTTATATTATTCTTGGAGGGAAAGTGAAGTTTGAAGCAAAGTGTATAAACTTTTTTAAAAAGATCTTATTTATTTTTTTAGAGAGGGGGGAAGGGAGGGAGAAAAAGAGGGAAACAGCTCATGCGCCCCCAACTGGGGATCTGGCCTGTAACCCAAGCACATGCCCTGACTGGGAATCAAACCAGTGGTTTTTTGGTTCACTCGCAGGCCAATGCTCAACCCACTGAGCCACACCAGCCAGGGCAGAAAGTATATAAACTCTGTAGTAGGCAGAGGTGGACTCAAATCTCACATTTTATTCTTTCTAGTGGGTTGTGTTTGTTCTGAAAGTCCTCTGAGCCTGCATATCTTCTCTGTAAATTACTTCATCTGGATTTACCAATGACTACTCTATAGACACTGTGAAATAAGAAGGTGTATAAAACACCTAGCATCACGCTCACTAACACTTATAGGTTCTCCATATGTAATTACTATTACTATTGCAATGATGTATAAACTATGTATATGAGTGGGGACCCAAAAACGGAATTTATTTATCAAAAATTGTGCCTTTCCTCTTACATGTTTAAACTTCAGTCACCTTCAAAGTAATCTCCATTTGATGCAATATACTTATCAAGACATTTTTTCCACTGCTCAAAACAGTTTCTGAACTTGTCAATTTTGATGTCTTTTAGTGCTCCTGTCATTTTTTTTTGTTTGTTTCACCCCTTCCACATTGGCAAAATGTTTCCCTTTGAGGACTTTTTTTTCATCCAGGGAAACAAAAAAAAAGTCACTCGGGGCAAGATAGGGTGAATTGGGTGGGGGGAGGAATGGGGGTCATGCCATTTTGGTCAAACATTGCTGAACACTCAGTGTGGTATGGGCAGAGGTGCTCATAAATCACCCATCATGAAATGGGCAAATGTGTTGAAAGAGTCTTCAAAAAGAATTCACTGAAGCTGAACACAGCCTCTCACAACAATGCCAGCTGGTACACTGATACAGATGGGTTCCTAGAACACTCACTTAGCTAGGGGAGTCTGTTCTACAAGGAGCCCTCCCTCCAGAAGATAATTCTGTTTTTTTGGGTCCCCCGTTGTACATATACAAATAATATTTTTAAGCAAGCTTTTTACTGATTGTTTTGGGTTGTAAGGTCAGAAAACAAGCAGTTATTAAATCTAACTATAATTTTTAAGTCACTGTTTTCTAGAAGTTTCTAATCTCTTTACCATCCCAGACCCCAAAATTTTAAAGATTTTCTTTCTACTAAGTAAAAGTTTATGTTTCCCTGTTTCTTATTCATTAAAGACTTACACAGATGCAAGTAGAGGCTCAGGAAGCACCCTGAGAATAGAGGGTTCCAGGTAAACGTAAAGAAAAAGAAGTATCAGCCCTGGCTGCTGTGGCTCAGTGGATTGAGTGTTGGCCTGTGAGCCAAGTGTCGCTGGTTCAATTCCCAGTCAGGGCATATTACTAGGTTGCACGTCAGGTCCCCAGTTGGGGGCGTGAGTGAGAGGGAACCACACAGTGATGTTTCTCTCCCTTTCTTTCTCCTTTCCCCTCTCTCTAAAAATAAATAAATAAATAAATAAACAAACAAACAAAGAAATAAAGAGAAAAAAAAAGAAAAAAGTATCCTTTTATCAGCCTTGCAGTGAATGAGTGACAAAACTCTCTTAGGTTTTCAGAAATATCAGAAATAAATTCCATCACAATCTCCAGAGTCTCCTAGTGTGAGTGTGTGTGTGTGTGTGTGTGTGTGTGTGTGTGTGTGTAGAGCAGTGATGCTCTCTAACTAGCTGGGTAATTTTGGGCAAAACATTTAAATAGAAATAATAATAATAATAATAATAATAATAATAATAATAATAATAATACACCCCCTGCCCAAATCCTGCAGGCAAATGAGCTATGAAATGTGAACAGTACAAAGCAGTATAAAGCAAAGTGTGCTCTCTTTTAGTACTGGGCTACAAGGAACCATTAGGAAACATAGACTTCTACCCAAATGGAGGAGTGGATCAACCTGGCTGCCCCCAAACAATACTTGGAGGTAAGTGCAGAGACTTTATATTTTGTAAAATAGTGGCTTTAAAAAGGCCTATTTAAAAAATTTGACATTCTATGTGGGATAGTTTTTAATAAAAAATATCCCTGAGAAGGTAGAGGTGGTATAAATATAAATTATAAATTAAAAACTGTTGCTCAAATATAGTCCTTTTAAAAATAAAGATTGTATTTATTTATTTATTTTTAGAGAGGGGGAGAAACATTGATTGAGACCAAAGATCGAACCCACAGCCCAGGCATGTGCCCTAACTGGGAATTGAATCAGTGACCTTTCACTTTGTGGGATGATACCCAACCAACTGAGCTACACTGGTCAGGGCTCAAATATACTACTTTTAATAACTATAGCTAAATGACTAAAAGCTATTATGAATTATTTGTCTCTCTTGGAAAGGTGTGTCTTTGACTTAGAAATTTCACATCTGGAAATTTCTCCTAGAAAAATAGTGGGAAATGTAGATAAAAATTAGAGTGCAAAGGTATTCAACACAGCTTTATATGTAATAGTTAAATTTTTAGAAATAATCTAAATGTCCAGCATAGGAAAATTATTAAATGAGTATGGTACATTCACACGAAGGAATATAACTGATCAAAATTATTTTCAGAGATTAATGAAAATGCTTACAGTATAATGTTAAATGAAAAAGATACAAACTATACAGTATGATCCCCGCTCATTTTTAAGTGTGTATTTGTACATGTGTAAGTATAGAAGAGAAAATTAAATGTCAATGCTCCAAACAATTATTAAGGTGATCTCTGGATATTAGACTTCTATGTGATTTTTGCATCATTATTTTCTATTATTTTGTATTTCCTAAATGAGCATATATTACTTTATAATGAGAAAAAGACTCACAAAGCAAAAATGGATTGTTGGCCCTGGCCAGTGTGGCTCAGCTGGTTGGAGCATCATCCCATAAACTGAAAGGTCGCTGGTTCAATTCCAACTCAGGGCACATGCCTGGGTGGCAGGTTTGATCCCTGGTCAGGGTGTGTATGGGAGGAACCAGTTGATGTTTCTCTTTCTCTCCCTTCCTCTCTCTCTCAAAACAATGGGAAAATGTCCTCAGGTGAGGATAAAAATAATGGATAGTTGGAAGACAATGTAAAAGTGGGGTGGCGGAATTGAATAGAAAAACCCTTCCCTAAGTGCACTAAATTTGTATTTCACCATTGTGAGAGAAAGTTAAACAGTTTTGGAAATAATTCTAGAAAAAGGTGATCTTGTTACAAAATGGTAACTGTATATGGATGGCCTCCTGGGAATGATGTACTATTTGAAAATGATCCTGATGAAATAGCATAATAGGGCCAAGCATGTGGTACCATAAATGGTAAGCAATCCTGTTCCACATCCACAAGCAGACAAAGATAACATGCTCTGCTTATAAAGGATATCCTCTGTATTGTTATCCATTATTTGCAACTGGAAGACCAGGAACAATAAATAAATGTTGGCTTCTTAAGTGGGCCTAAGTGGAAAGAAACTTTGGAGAAAGAGGAAATGTTCACCTGACTCCAGCATTCAGTGCATGTCCAAACCACTACTAGCTCACAAACATGGCTCCACCTTTCAATGGGTTAACTGTTTCCTATTCAGATCCCTACCTCAATTGATTACCCATCTTTGGAACCTTTTCTGAGTGACTTCATTCAAGCCCAAGGTGGAATCATCCACCATTCTTTTTCAAAGTTATCTCCTCTGCTTGCCCTCCTTGGGGATCTTCCTCTACCAATCCTCCCCTCCATCACCATGGTTTCTTTAACATACTTGTCTTCTGCTGAAAACCACTGGGGAATCTCTGACTACCACTGAATTTTTCTTCTCTGCTTCACTGACAAAACAAGGACATAGGCCACATCCTGATTCTACCACATAATAGCTGTGTGACCTTGATCAAGTCATTTAACCTTGCTGAGTCTCAATGTCCTGGTAGGTAAAATGGGGAAAATCGTGCCTATCTTCTTTCCTCCTGTCACTCACCAGCATGATTCCTGATCTATGAGTTTTTTTTACAAGGATTAAATGGAATAGAATATACCAAAGCTGTTAGTACAGTGCCTAGTATATAGAAGACAGATGATAAATTGTGTTTATGTGTGTGTGTGCATACTGTATGTGATACACTATTATTCAATGCTACAACTGCTCTATTCTTTTTATTTAATTTTTATTTATTGATTTTAGAAAGAGAGAGGAAAGAGAGAGAGAAAGAGAGAGAGAAAGGCATCAATTTGTTGTTTCACTTTATTTATCCATTCATTGGTTGATTTCTGTCTGTGCCCTGACTGGAGAGCAAACCCACATCTTTGGTGTCTCGGCACGACACTAACCAACTGAGCTGCCCAGCCAGGGCAACTGCTCCATTTGCTAACTATTCCTTTTACAACCCAGGAATTCAGTATTTCAAGTGTGACCACCAGAGGTCTGTGTACCTGTACCTCTCTTCCCTGAGAGAGAACTGTTCAATCACTGCCTATCCCTGCGCCTCCTACCGGGACTACAGGAATGGCAAGTGTGTCACGTGCGGCATACCGCAGCTGGAGCCCTGTCCGGTTCTGGGTAAGTCCAACAGTTTCCCCTGTGATTAACAAAGAGGAAATTTCTGGTAGGAACCCCAGTACCATTTTACTATGTAAAAATGAGCCTGAAAATTGTGTGCTTTTTGAAAATGTATATAGTCGGGTTTTTCTAGTCAATTTGTTGTGTGAAGTACTCTGGGGTCTCCTAATCAGTGTTAGAAAAGCCATCTGTATAAGATTTCATCCAGAAGGCAGTGCAGCCTCTCTGGTTACTCTATTCCAGGATGAAAAAGAAGGTTCCAGAAGAGTTTCTAACCCCATCGAGGGCACAGTCCCCTTATATAGCCTGCTCCCACGGGGACAGGAACACCTTCTCCTTACACAACTTCTCTGCTGGGGGAAGGTCACAGTGACCCCTTTTGTCAAATGAACCTTGCAGAATTACGCCTTTCAACAAGTTGTGCTTGTTAAGTGCCTTTGTGCCACACTCTGGCTCTTCTGTGGATTGTATGGGGGTGGGGTGGAGTGATAGATACTGTGGAGACTGATTGGATATTTGCTAAGGGTTAATAGAGACATTTCAGGCGATAAGGACTTTGGAACCAGACAGTCATGAGAATTAATTTTCTAATTGCTCCCAAAATTAAAAACCCAAGTTAACATCAGGGCATGCTATGGACAAGGGCTTCTCAATCTTGATTATGCATTATAATCACCTCGAGAGCTTTTTAGAAATACCGATGCCTAGGTCCCATCTCAGATCAATTAAGTCAGAAGGAAGAGGCCATTCGCTAGGAGTCGGGACAGAGGAGAGAGAGAGAGAAGCCCCACTGATGGTACTGAACCTCTTTCCTGTGGGCACAGACGTGAAGGAGGACATTCATCTGCTTAGTCCCATGGCAAACCCAGGCTCTTTGCAATTTAGAGGCCTGATTATAGTTCAGGAAAGCATATTACTTCGCATGAGTGATGCTTTCTAGATATAACCTGAATCTGTTTTAATGATAAAATGAATGTATTACTGAAAAATGTCAGTGCTCTTTTTAGTCCACTCCACTTACCCACCCCTGCTTCTGGGAACCAGGGCTGGGTGATGTAATGTCAGTAGAACGGGGGAAAAGCCACTATTGGGTCCTTTTGTTATGCCCCAGCTCTTAGGACTAGGGTATAGGGCAGGGTGTGGTGGGTGCCCAGCAGGCACTGCCTGGTGGTCCTTTGGTTCCTCACCGTCAGGGTGGTGTGAGGGAGATTTTATCAGTAGTGATGGTGGGGTTACTCGCTGTTCTCTGTTTCTCCCCAACTGCCTTTTTTTACATGATACATGTTAATGTCACACTTTTCCAACTTCTTTTGTAGGGTATTATGCTGATCATTGGAAAGACTATTTAAAGAAGTATCCTCCTATGACTAAAGCATTCTTTGACACAGCTGGGGAGAAACCGTTCTGCAGTGAGTGGTGAACATGGTTGTTCACATTTTCCCAACCCTTTTATTTTTGGAATGGCTGAGTCTCAGCTTCCTGACTACTTCATAACAAATGAAGGCCATGGTGAAGCCTGGACTTTGGAGCTGGAAAGACCCAAGTCAAATCCTGACTCTACCACATAATAGCTGTGTGGTCTTGGTTAAGACACTTGACCTCTCTGAGTCTCAATGTCCTGCTAGGTGAAATGGGGATAAGAATGGGCTATCTTCTGGGTCAGAAGGGTTAAAAATCTCAGCAAATCATAGTGGTTAGCTTCACTGGATGGCCATTCTAATCACTAACATCTTCCAGAAAATTGCTTGATCCCCAAGAGACATGAGATTGGGGTTGGGAAAAATCAGGTGTCAGCCACATAGACGGGCCAGTTCCAGATCCAAAGCAACCATAATGACCTTCTAAAGACATTGAGGGGTTGGGTATTCCAGATGGGAGCTAAATGGGGTAACAGATAAGATGCCCTGAGAAGCAGGTACAGATTTTCCTGGGTAGATGTATGTCTTGTAATCTTGTCTCCCTTTTCACTTTTCTTGGAAGCAACCCTTGTAAAAGAGGTTGCAGATCACTGGGTTTCCCTCCTTCTTTGGAGCCCTATGTGGAAACCCAGGGTTTTGTGTCTCCCAGGTCCAAATGGGGCAAGTCCTTGAGCAATAACAGGTCATGAAATGGCAATGCCAGGACTTCCCTTACTCCTTTGTGGGACAGCCATCTTCCTGAGCCTCTGTCCTCTTCTCTGACCAAGAGATAGCAAATCTGAATATTGTGGTGGGATCCCCATTTTCCCAAAACATCCTTGACCTTGGAAAGCAAAGGGTAGAGAGGAAGAAGAGTTCTTTGAACACATCATGCACCATTATTTATTTGAATAGGAATTTATTGGGTGCCTATAAGGTGTTATTACTGAAATTACAAAGATAAAGTATCATCCCTTTAATCCTTCCCAGTTATTGCTGTAGTACATTTTAGTTTTACCTTTCTTTGATAACCCCATAAGACAATCACTCAGGCAATATTTGTATAGATGTATCCATTCATTTACCATTTATTATTATTATTATTATTTTCTTTTTACAAATACAGTAAAGTGTGCTAATGATAGGAGAATCCCAGAGCATGATAGGAACTCCAAGAGGTAGACCTGACTTAGTCTGAGGGTCAATGAAAGCCTCCTGGAGGAAATGACATTACACTGAAACCTGACTGATGAGCTGGCAGAGGCAGCAAAGTAAGAGTGTCCAAGTGAGGGGGAGGCCCAGGAGCAAGAGGGAGCTCAGCAGTGCAGGTGGTGTGGCATGGCTGAAGTGATGAGGGAGGCCGGATAGACTGGTGGTCATGGCCTAGGCTCTGGAAGATCTCATCGGCTGCAGAGGGTCTCTACAAGGCCACCTGGTTGATTTATTCTGAAATGGGCAGGGATTGAAGTGAACCAGTCACGCTCAGCAGTAGGCCATGAGACCTCGGTCAGTAAGGCGGGAACACTGATTCAGCGGTGCTGCCTAAACATGGCGTCTGGATAGCACTGAATTCTGCTGTCACTCAAACCATCTTTACCAAAGAGAAGAGAAGGGAGTGTTGGAAAACTCGGCTCTGGATGTTTGCAGAAAAAGTAGAAAGGAATTGTAAAAGAGACTCAGTTATTAGGGAGGTTGGGTTTTTACGAACTGATCCTTTAGGAGAACAGTTGGTAATATCTCTCTCTTACCATGTTTTCCCCTTGTTTTGCAGTACATCATTACTTTGTGGATATTATAACTTGGAACAAGAACATAAGAAGAGGGTCCATTACAATCAAATTGACAGACAAAGCTGGAAACACCACAGAATCCAAAATCAATCAGTAAGTTGGGTGGGGATAGTTGGCAGTTTGCTATTTTAATTTTTGCTCGGAGAAATTAAACCCCAAATATATCTCTTCTTTTTTAAAAAAGAATTTTAAAAGATTTCATTTATTTATTTTTAGAGAGGGGGAAGGGAGGAAAAAAGAGAGAGAGAAACATTGATTGGTTGCCTCTTGCACACTGCAACAAGGGACCAGGCCTGCAACCCAGGCATGTGTTCTAATGGGGAATCAAACTGGCAGTCGTTTGGTTTACAGGCTGATGCTCAATCTACTGAGCCACCCTATCCAGGGCCAAATATACCTCTTCTTATTTTTACGTCTGTACTTTTCTCTGTTCTACAATAGTTATAAGGGGACATACTGTTTAATTGCTTCCCGTGGCTCTTGATCCCCCAGGCTCTTTACAAATGGTATTGGTGCAAGGACTACCTCTGCCTGCCTTCCTCCCTCCTCCCCTCCCCCCTTCCTCCTTTCACCCTCCCTCTTTCCCTTTCTTCCTTTTCTCCCTCATCTCCTTCCTTCCTTGGTTTAAACATTTAATTACAAAAGTCATCTTTGCTTGCTCTAAAAGATTTAAACAGTAAAGGAGTATGTAAAATAAAAGTGCAACTTCTTGGTCCATCCCAACAATCCTACCCACACAGACACCCACCCCCATATACCTATGTTTCTATTCTTTTATGAGCTCACTATATACAGTATATATAATGCACTATATATGTAATACACACACACATATATGCATGTTTGTGAAACTCAAAGAATGTAACTTGCAATAGAAAATTGGAAACACCCTAAAAATTCCATAATGAGGAAATGGTTAATTTAGATATTGCCATATAATAGAATATTATTCATACATTCAGGCTATTTAGGAAACATATTAAATGAAATGCTAATAATATAATATGCAAAGTGAAAAACTTCAGGATATAAAATTACATTAAGTATAAAACTTAACAATGTATTATATACAAAGTTTTAGCTTAGCAATATAAAAAAAGTGAAATAGAAACATGATATAATATTAATTTCCCCTTGGGTAGTAGAAATATGAGTTCTTTTTCTCAGCTTCTCTTTACTTTTTCAATTTTGTACATATTGTATATATGTATTATATATATATATTTTAAAATACTTAAATAATAATTTTTCATCTATTACTTATACATTTGAGAAAAGGAAAAAGTACCCCCAAACTCTTTACTTGAAGCAAAGGAACTTGAGGCTCATTTTATTCATTTACTCAGGAAACGTTTCCTGGGTACTGTTGTCTACTAGGCACCTGGGTTGTCTCTTGGCCTCACCCATAGAGGACCAAGTAGAATGTCATCTGAAACTGGCAATTGCCTTATGGGTTCACTATGCAGATCGAGAAAGTGTGGGTGGGTGGTTTAGAGGGACTTTTTAAATGCATCTTTGGATAATCATAATAGCCTTTGTTTATTGAAGTAAGCATGTTACACACATTGGCTAGTGAAATTCTCACTAAAACCCTCTGAGGTAGTATTACCACCTCTATTTTATACATGAGGAAACTGAGGCTCAGAGAGGTCAAGTGATTTGGCCAGTATCACACAGCTGGCTGATCAGGGCAAATTAGGTGAAATCAGAGGCAGGTCTATCCAACCCTAAAGCCCATAGTTTGAATCCACTACATTATATTCCTCCTTCTGAGCTGTATTTCTCCCTTCATCCCACCATATTTAAGGTTTGTGAGTAGTGAGGTTTTTTTAGGGTTCTTCATCAGTCTGTTTCATAGGCCTCACTACAGTGTTAAGTCCTCAAACCCACAGTGGGGCAGCATTCCAGGGAGAGCACCGGCTGGGTATATAGCACATCTTAAGGAATCAGTCTCAGGTGGTTTATGACATGTGCAAGGGAGCACATGCAGTTATATAATGCGGAGCATTCACCTAACAAAATTTGAATATTCATGCCAATAATTGGTTGTATATTTGCTTTACATGTCTTAAAAGTTTTAATTTTACATAGTAAATTTCTCCCAAATATGAACTCCTAAATTTATTTGGAGGTTTTTATCTTGACTATGATAGAGACCTTAAACATCTTTATTTTAGTCATGTTTAATCATTCTCATTTTAGTCATGTTTCTGAAAAAGTCATAACCAGTCAGAGAATATATGGGGAAAAAAGAAAAGAGATGTTCTATTATGTGGGAGATAATGGCTACTTTTTTTTGCAAGGTAAACTTGAACATTTTAGTATTATTTTCACAACTACAGTTAAAGGAAAGGGTAGTATGTACTTTGAATTCATGTAGTCTTACCAGACTATGGGTGCAAAGGAGTCACATTCAAGGTTATTATCTGCCTGATAACTTTCCCTATATCCATGTTTTAGATGTATTTCTTTTTTTAACCTTAAAAAAATTGAGATATAATTCACATACTATTAAATCCATCCTTTAAAAGCATCTGTTTCCTTGTCTGTAAAATAAATATTATAATACTCACCTTGCAGAAGTTTTCAGGGAATTGGAGACCTGTATCAAGAGTTGGGGGTGCAGCACACACCTTTCTGAAGTCACAGCATTTCATCAGTCCTGGGGACAGCAGCTTCACTTACACAGTCCTTTGGAATCCAGTGGACTTTGCCCACAAAAGTCGGCTATCGCAGGCTATGGAGTCAAGTGGCTTCCTGCTCACTTGTGATTTGTGAGCTTCAAAACTGTAATGTTTCACTAGCAATCTATATCCATTTTAAAAAATGTTATCTCTTCCTTCTAGTGAACCTGCAACATTTCAGAAATACCACCAAGTGAGTCTGCTTGCAAGATTTCATCAAGACCTGGAGAAAGTGGCAGCCATTTCCTTGGTGTTCTCCACAGGATCTCTCATAGGCCCGAAGTACAAGCTCAGGATTATCCGAATGAAATTAAGGTCACTCGCCCATCCAGACAGGTGAGCCATACATAGGCAGGGTTTGACAAGCTCCTGTTTTCCAAAGATGCTGTTGGTCTGGTCCAGTCTGCTTGGTCTAATTCTATGTAATTGGACTTCATCAACCACAGTGAAGGAAGTGAGGGGTTTTCCAAGAATAGACTTGATAACAACAATTGGCCCAGTAATCCAAGAAAATTTTACTGGTACACACTTAAAGATGGGTGTCCTAATAACCTAAATAAATAATGTGGTTATATGTTTAGAGTTATACAATTGCTCCCTAACCACTCTACCCACATTGCTTTGCAAGCTGATAATTTGTTGTAAAAAAGAAAATCTTATATAATTTGGCAAACTGATAGAACAGGGACTGGTATAAAAATGGTACAGAAAAATGAGAATATTGTATTCCATGGATATAGTATGAAAGTACTGTATCAATGTTAAATTTGATAATTGCACTGAGAATATCCTTGTTCTTAGGAAATACACACTAAAGAATTAAGTGGTAAATAACCTATTCTCAGCTGATTTTAAAGAAGTAAACAACAATGTGTGTATGTGTGTGTGTGTTTGTGTGTTTGTGTGTAGAAAGAGAGAGATAAAAGAGAGAAGAAAAGGTTGTGATGGCATATATGTTTTGTTACTAATGCCTCATATAGTCCTAGCATCCAATCCATGGATAGAGTCCAGAAGTGATGTGAACAGTTAGTACTTAACAAATTCTTCTTTTCCTGAAGGTTTAGGGTACCCTAAAACGTTTAATAAGACAAGTTTCTTCTAAGAGGAGAGTCATTACATTTTAAAACTGTAGGACTTTTTAATACTTTTTCCATGATTACCAAAGGAATACATGTTCATTTGAAAATTTTGGAACAAAACATCGCACATAATGTCATTATTTAGAGGCAACCACTGTTAATATTTTTGGTTATTTCTCTCTATTCTGATTTCTATTACTGTTTTTAAACCTAGTTAAAGTTATATGTCAAATAAAAATTTACGTCTTGCTTTCTTCTTATTGTTGATGTTACTTTGCTTATTTATGATAAGTATTTTCTTATAGCATTAGAAGTAATTGCTAAATCATTTTATATGCTAAGGATATAATATAATTTATTTTACTAGACTAGGGTCATTTTATTATTTTCTTGACAAGAATATTTTATCTTATTTTTACAGGCCCCAGTTGTGCCGGTATGATCTTGTACTGTTCGAAAACATTGAAACAGTCTTCCAACCTATTTTTTGCCCAAAGATGCAGATGTAACTGTTGTCAGGACGCATGAGCACCAGTAACATCGAGAAAGCCATGACAGGCTTTTTAAAAGCTTCATCTTACCTTTTCCTCAAGGCACAAAATGTATGGAGAAACCAGGTTTTTTTCCAGTAGTGTCCTATGGATATCACATTGAAAAATATCAGACAGCTTTGGATTATAGAGCAGTCCTGGGAAGGGAGCCTCTAAGTAGGGCAAGTCAGAAATAGCTAGGCTCCAGGCAGCCCAGCACCTTGTCTGGCTGCATCCTGGGGCCTCGTTTGTTCTGCCCTGTGATTCTGCAGCCTATCACTCGGGCAGTTCAGTTGGACAAGTATCTCAAAGGGAAGAACTGGCAGGAGACCTCACTTTGGACCCGATTCCACTTTTCCTGTGCCAGATTCATCCAGGTTCCCACACAGAGAAGGGAATGGAGACTGACCTACCTCACAGGGCTGTTGTGTGGGTCTGGGAGGCAAGTTTGTGACGGGTTCTTTGAAACCCCATGGGTGCTGCATCCATGAGTGGTTTGATAAATGTGAATGTGCTTTTATTTATTTTTATATAGCTTATCTAATATGTAATAAAGAAGCTATTCCTTATCAATACCAACTTCTCTCTTGGGCTGTGTGCTCTGGGAAGGCAAGAAAGCCACCTCCGTGGCTCCCCACCTTCTCTAAAGTAGGAAAAATGTTTATTTTTTCTTATTACTAATGTAACCTGTGATTATTAAAGGAAATTTAGAAAATGCATAGATGCAAAATGAATATATGCTATATATAACCACCTGTTAGAGGTAATTAATATTGACCCTTTGGAATAATGCTAAATAACTCGTGTTGCTAACATGTGAATTCCAAGCATAAACTGGTTTGCTCTTGGAGCACTGAAATCTCCAGGTGGAGGAATTCTTAGGCTTCCCCAGAACTGTGTGTGATACATGAATCTGAAATGACTACAGCAGCCAAGCCAAGAGACCCAGAGGACCAAGACCAGAGTCCAGGATCAAGGGAAGACCATCCATGGGGCCAGATGCCCAGTGCGGGGACAAGCCAAAGGGGTGAGCACCACGCGTCCCACTACTGTGGCTACTGTAGGAAGGTGACTTCCTCATCCAAGTGAATTCTCCTACTGCTTTCTGTGAGAACCGCCCTTATTTGAAAGAAATGGACTCTCTATTCTATAAATTATAGAATTTTGTAAATATGTTTCCATGTGGCACATTTTTATATAGGTAACAGAGTTTTTCTCTTAATTGAGGGATGCCTGCAGTGAATGGCTGAACTCTGAAAAAAGTAAGTCTCAGCTACATTCCTGCCCACTTGGACACTTTATCATCCTTCCTCCTCCCTCCCACTTTTCCTCAGCCATTGTGGATGGAGAGATAAATATGCTATAGGGCTACAGGCCTGGATTATTTTATTTCATTTGTTATGCATTTTTTTGATTAGCAGAGTTGCTTCTTCATGGTCCTTCCCTTGCCCGGTAGGCAGTGGGTCAAAACAATAGCAAGGAAGTGTCAGAAATAGCATTTCTATCATTTATAAACTTCTCGGGCCAGTGGGTCTCCAGCAGCTTCTCCTGGTGTCTCCTAGGTTGGTACCTTGCTCACTGTGAATTGGTTGGACGGATGAATGAATGGGCAAGTGAGTAAAGGAAGGAAGGGAGTTTGTTCACTGGAGGGGAGATGAAGTTCAAAGAGTTTCATATAACAGTGATCAGGAGAACTGAAGGCAGTTACAGGTGTGACCACTCTCTCCTCAGAATCTTTCTCCCAAGGCCCCTGGAACTTTGGACTCTCTCTCTTAGTACCCTTGCCTCTCCTCCCTTTTCTTTGTTAGTGTCTCTGTCTGAATCCCAAATCCAAGATGCAGTCTACTCTCTTCCTGACCATCTTTATCAACTCTAGTTAGTGTGGATCTTAGCTCAGTTGTCCCTTCTTCAGGGGGAGTCTGCTTAGACCTCGTTTTCCAAACAGCACACTGGACTTCTGCCTAGTAGCACTTTTTGCAGTTGTGTTTTTGTACACTATTTGTGTGATTATTTGTTTACTATCTATTTTTCTCCACTAGACCATTCTGCAAGGCAGGGGCTGTGTACTAGTGTGGTGCCTGCACTTGGGACATATTTATTAAATGAACACTCCATTATCTTGTGAGCCTTATGGAATCATGTTCAATTGTAAGTCAAGGCCTCCCCTCCCCCAGTTGTCCTTTGTCAGGCTGCCTGGGCATGCACTGTGAATGAATGGCCTTGATGGAGGCTGGTGCAGCCTGCAGGCAGTTCACTGGCTAGTTAGAATTGGCTCTGCAGGTGTTGGAATGGGGGCCATGAGAAATGGGGAGACTGGGGTCAGAGTAGAGGTAGACTGGGAGTGGGGAGCACATTCCAGGACTTCTTTCCCAAGTAAATAAGTTGAGTAGGAGGAATCAGAACAGGAGTCGGTGGTGGGGGTGGGGGATAGTCAGGGGCAGCCAAGCAGAAGCCTGGGTAGTGAGCCTGTAGGGAATTTTGTATTTCCCAAAATAGCTCTGTCAAAGGTTATTTACCACCTTGTGTTGGCTGAATCCCACAACCTTCAGGTCTCCTTGCTGGATTTTTCCGTGGACTCTGACACTGAGCTCTGGTCCCTTTTCTAACAGTCTTTATTAGGCTCTCAGGGCACCTCTCCTGCCCACCTCCATTCCTCATCCAACATCCTTGAATGAACCACCTGGTCCTTTTTCATTGATTCCACTATTTCCCAAACTGGCTTCTGATCTCAGTCTTCGCTTTCACAAAGGAACCGGAGGATAAGAGATTGGATGCTGTGTTTGCTCGTGTTGGACTTCTGTTGACTTAACTCTTCCTAAGCTTCCATTTCCTGAACTGTAAAGGGGGGCTATTAAGAATCCTTGCTTCGTGTTATATGGAATAAATACACTTTTGCATGTAAAATGCTTCCTGTGAGGTCTTGAGTGTATTCAGTACCCAATGAATGAAAGCTGCCATTTCTTCTCGCCCCCCCCCCTCATTTCAACTCTATAGAGACAGATGACATCCAAATCCGAATGTTCAGTCTGATCCCCGAATCTTCACCTGCTTGTTGAGAGGCAGTACAAGGTAGAGGAGAATGCATGGGCTCATGAGGGGCAGACAAGGGCTGAGTCCTGTTCCACACTTCCAGCTCTGGACCTAGCAAAGTGACTTTATCTGAACACCCGCTCATCTACTCATCCATAAGTGGGATAATGATACTTGCTTCTCTGGAGTGGAATAAGCTTTGGCATGTTTATTTCCTCCATGGCACTTACCATGTTCTATAATTATATCTTTCTTCATGCTTTCCCCCAACCAAAGGAAAGTAAAACCCTTAAGAGTAGGAGCCTTGCCTTCTGGTTCACTATTCTGTTCCTTGCCCTGGCACACTTCTGACAAAAGCTCAATAACCCTAGTTTCTCATTCACTTTCTCTCTTCCTATATTCCTTTGACTTCTCAAAATCAACTTGTACCAAACCAAACAACTAGTCATTTTCTTGCCAGCCCTGAACTATTAATTTAACAAATATTTATTAAGTATTGATTCTAAGCTAAGCACAGGGCGAAGGTTCAGAACAGATAAAAGATTTATGAGATATTGTTTCATTTGTGGAAATATTTACTTTCTACTAGGGAGATGGATAATGGCACGGGAGCATAGTATTTGCAATAATAGCAATAGAGACACTTCACAGAGAAGGAGCCCCAAGCATAGAGAAGGAACAATTTTTTTTGACTATAGGAGCTGGAGGAAGCTTCTCAGTGGAAGTGACAGTTGCCTTGGGTGTTGATGAGAATAGGGATTTTCCAGGCAGAGAAGATTGCCAGATGTCAGGAAGAGTCTTGTCAGAGGCATGAACTAACATGGTTCATGTTCAGCTGGGATGAAGGGTTTAAAGGGAGGAAAATGAGAATGGAGGGCTGAGACCATTTACCCCCATTTTTTAAAAATGGAAAGTTTCAAACATACATAGAGAAAATGGTATAAAATCCACCTCCATGTGCCCATCATCCAGCTTCAACAATTATTTCAGTGGACAATCTTGTTTGTTTATATCCTTACCCACTAAACTCTCATCTCATTAAAAAAAAAAATCCTCAACTGAGGACACCCCCCCATCTCTTTTAGAGAGAGATGGAGAGAGAGAAACATTGCTGGGTTGCCTTCTTGCACGTGCCCCAACCAGGGATCAAATCTGAAACCTGGCTATGTGCCCTGCTAGGGAATCAACCCCCAAACCCCAGGGTCTATGGGATGATGCTCCAACCAACTGAGCCACACCAGCCAGGGCTCATTATTTTTTTAGGCCACAAAGTTTTCTTTAAAAATTTATTTTGGGGATGGGACACCACACTTCTACTCAATTAAGAGAAACATTTTTTTAACAGTACAGAGGTCTTTTACACTTACAATACTATGAATTATAGGGAACGGGTTCCAGCAGCCCAAGCTCCTTTCCATTGGTTCTCACAAAGTTATCTTCTGTGGCTGGAGCAGGCTGGCTCTCCAGTTGAACCCACCTACTTTTCTGTTTGGCTTCCTTCTTTTTCTGATCATTTTTCTTCACATATTTCAAGAAACTATCTTGGTTGTTAGAGTGCCTAATAAGTTCAATACGTACATTAATTCTCTCCGTAAGGATCTTGCCCTAACTTGTTTGTTTACAATGCCAACTGCATGCTGGGTAACTCTGTAGACTTGTCCAATTTTGCCAAGGGAACATTTGTGGGACAATCCTTTGGGAACAGTGCCCATTCCCTTGATGTCTACAATATCACTCTTCTTGTAGATTCACATGTGTGTGGCTAAAGGAGTAACTCAGTGTTTTCTAAAAGGCCTTGAGAATATATAGTGCATAGTGGGTGCCTCTCATCTTTCCCTCTGTGTTGGTCATTTTGGCAAATTACTGGAAGATGGTGGTCTAGCCGAAAGGCCATTCCCATTATTTTTATGCAAATCCCAGACTCTAAATCGTTTCATTCATTAATGCTTTGGTATTTTGAAAGATAAAGTGTATCCTTTAATCTTCTTATAAATGAGTCATAATATATACTCTAACACTGCAACTTATCTATCTGGCAACTGAACTGTATAGGATATATAGAGTTGCCTCTCTTTTTTAGGAGGTTACCTAGTGTTGCATTTGTGAATAAACCATAATTTACCTCACTAGTGCCCTACTGATGGGCATTTAGGTCATTCGCAATCTTAATGTTGAAGCAAAACTGAGAGGATACCTTTGAACATACATCTTTGTCTATCTAGGGACATATCTATAGATTAGATTTTTGGACATGGAATTGCTAGGAATTTGTACATTTCAAATTCTGACAGGTGCTCCTCATTTGGCCCAAGAGGTGTTCTGGATGATATGACAAGGAAGCTTTCTCTGTTCAGAATAGTGACATTTTGGAATCCTCTCTGTCCCTTCTCTATTTAATCAATCATATGTCCTACCAACTCAATTTCTTCCAGTCTGTCCATCTTCTTTCCTTCATTCCCACTGGCTCAGGCCTGCATCCTTTCTCATCAGGACGGTTGCAACTATAGACTCAGAATGTATTCTATTCATTTGCAAGAGCAAACATCCTGAAATGGGAACTAAAACATTCTCTTGCTTACCCACATCTGCTGGTGTCTCACCATGTACAGTATTAAAAAGTCCAATTTCTTTGCCTACCTTTCAATGCTTTCCATTTTGTCCCTAACTTCTCACTCATTTTTCATACACCTTAGTCTTCACTGAACCTTGACTTGACTTTGGTGCCTTACTTGGGCCTTCACCTCCTTCTCTCCCTTCTTTCTCTGTTGTGGAAATCTTGCTCATCTTTTAAGGTAAATTCAAGCCCCACCTCCTCCTCATCCACTCAGTGTAGAGCAAGTAGTTTAGGACCCAGGTTGACTTGGATTCTAATCCTGCGTTTCTTTGGGTGAATGTCAATCCTTCTAAGATTCAGAGTTTTCATCTGTTAAAGACAAAAATAGCAACCTTGTTGTGAACATTAGATTATGCATCAATAAAAGGTAATTCTGATAATTCCTGTGGTCATTATGTCCAGCTCACTGCACTCTATTGGAGCCCCTGCTTCTAGACTGGCTGCGTTTGCTTGGTGTGCCAGCTGGTCGTCAACAATACTGTCTTGACCAATAGACTGCAAGCATACTGTGGGCAGGGCTCGTGATTTGCCGCTGGATCTTCCAGCGCCTGGCAGAGAGCCTACAAATACCTGGAGAAAGAAACAGAAATAAAAGTAAAAAAAAAAAAAAAAAAAAAAAAAAGTGAAAGGACAGATATGCAAGGAGAGTGTCCAAAAGAAAGGTTGCCCCTGGAATCTTGGCCCAGGCATAGGCGGGTGGAGTTTGTCGGAGCCGGGGCGGGGCCTCGACATGGGGGTGGGGTTTGGCGCGGGTCCCGCCCCGGTCCGTCTTCAAACGCGTTCCCCTGGCTCCGTCTGCGCTCGGCGTGGTCCTCGACTCTGGCTCTAGGCTCCTCAGCGGCCCGGCGGGTCGGAGGGCGGGCGCCGAGATGCGTTCACTGCTCTGCCTGCTCTTGGTCTTCGTTGGCTGCACCTTCACGTTGTACGTGCTGTCGACTCGACTGCCCCGCGTTCCGACACGGAGCTCCGCCGAGGAGACTGAAGGCAGGTGCGTGGCGGGGACCAGGGCTCAGGTCAGAGGAAAGGAGCCAGTTTCGAGGATGGGGTCTGGGAATGGGAGATACGGATTCCCGGATCGAGGGCGACGGGGCCGAGATTTGGGGTTCAGTTTTAGGACAGGCGATAGCGGTCAGGTACCCGGGCCGCCTTCTACATGGTCTCGGGCAGGCCGGGTGGGTCGGAGCGGGGCTGGCCCTGGCCGGGACCTGTGTGCTGCTGGCTGCACTGGTGTGCCGTCTGGGCTCGCGGCAGGTTCCCCTTGGGTGCTGATTTCTGGGGGCGGAAACGCGGCGCTTTACGCCGGGCAGAGGCTGTTCGAGCGCCTCTGTTCGCGCCGTGGTTTCACCAGCCCATTCGCTTTCCCACAGCTTTACCAGGCTTAGCCCTAACTCCTATTCGCCCCTGTTTGGACCTCCAGCCCCATCTTCACGACTGCTCTCAGCCTCCCTACATCGTGACCCCACTTCACGTAGGTCTACCCTTGGGACTTAAAGGCATTCGATCTTCAGGTGAAACGTTTCATGGACAACTTTAAATTATTCAGGAATTAATTTTAGGGTCGGCCCCTCTTCCTGACTGTCTCTACCTTTCCCCTTATCATCACCGTACTGGGTGAGGCAGAGGCGGTGTAATACCTACCAGGCTGGTTTGTCCTGAGTGCTCTGCTATTTGTATAGTTCATGGGAGTATGCCTGGCACAGCATTGCAAGGATGTTACTGATATTTGAATATTTGGACAATTATTTTCAGTTACTGTATTCTTTTGCTCTAGCTGGGAAGGCTTTGCCGTGGATGTCAGATATGCTAAGAGAAACATTTTGATGAGAGCTAGGAGGGTTTGCCCAGAATCGATGGATTCAAGGGTTGTTCAGATAGCTGAGACAAAGTAGCCTTTACACTGTAACCCTTGTACAGGATTCAGAGTACATTGAGGACCAGATAAACAGTAGGGTGGAAAAGCAGGCTATTTGAAGGGGTTAGTTTCAAGCCTGACATATTATTAAGAGGTTATGTTTATGGTGCAGTACGAATATACTTTCCCACAGAACCTTTAATTTGCTTGTTACTGTCTGCTAAAACAGTCATTTTACCTAGAAACTCAAGAGAAGGATGAAATTTGAATTGTCCTTGGCCTAACGTTTGTGGGGGCGGGAGACTCCTTGAAAGGGAGGCAATTTAGGACGTTTGTACTTGCCTGGAAATTGATCCATTTGGTTCTTAAAAATAGATCATAAAACCTGAGAGCTAAAAGGAAACTTAGTGATTATCCAACACCAATCCTCATTTTTCAGATAAGGAAACTGAGGCCCAGGGACTAGCGCAATATCACACAGCTGGATAGTAGTAGAATTCAGACGAGTTCTCTTGCTTCCGAACCAGGGCCCTTCTGTCTGCTTTGCTGTGTTGTAGCAGGTCACCCATCATCTGGGGCTCCCATTATGTGCATATTTCCAGAAGAGCAGATGATGAGCACATTTCTACACCTACTTTGGAAAGACGACACCACAAGTGAGTTTCACAGGTACCAGGTTGATCTGGACTCATGTTTCCATCTGCTTTTCCAAATCCCCAGGTCACTGTGGTTCCCCTCTGACCTGGCTGAGTTGCGGGAGCTCTCCGAGGTCCTACGAGACTACCGGAAGGAGCACCAGGCCTACGTGTTCCTGCTCTTCTGCAGTGCCTACCTCTACAAACAGTGCTTTGCCATCCCTGGCTCCAGCTTCCTGGTCAGTGCCTTGTCCTTCTGTCCTGTCAGGAAGCCACTTTCTGCCTTTGTAGAGGGTCCCTTACACTGCAAGTCACACAATCCAGAGGACAGACTACTGGGACTACCATTTTTGACAGCTTCCCTTGTGGTAGGCATTGTCCTAGTTGTTTTAGCTGCATGACCTTATTTAATCTGCCCCAACAGTCTTATAATGTGGGGAGAGGTTGAGTGACTGTCCAAGAGCCCAAGGTGAGGAGGGAGTAAGGCTGGGATCTGAACCCACTTCCACCCAGCTCCAGAGTCTGCCTTTCCTTTCAGATATGCTGCTTTTGTTTCTAAGGCTTGAGTGCGATGGAGCACTGATCTTGGGAGACACACACATATACCCTGAGCTGGGTCAACTCCCACTCAGAGCTCCTGTAACAGTCTGCATTTTGACACTGTTTTAGATGAAGAAGCAAAAGCATTCAGGGAACATCCAGGAAAAAAATAATCTATTTTTGGGGGGCCCAAGTCCTTCTGATCAAGCCCCCCTCCCTGAAAAAAAAAAGTGTTTTCTCCAGTAGTCTATAAGTTCCTGAGTTCCTTGAGGGTAGAGCCTGTTTCTTATTCTCAGCCCTTGTATTCCTTTACCTGGTACAGTGAGGTGCCTTCATAAGTATTTGATGAACAAATGCAAATTGTTCATGGTAATGTTAGGCTGTAGAGGATCGAGAAGTTTCCCTGGCGGGGAGAGAACAAGTCATTCTGATTTTCCCGGTGGCCCCTCTGGAGCCACAGTGTCAGACCTGAGCTTGTTCTCTGCTTGTTGGATGCCTCTCATCAGTTCCCATCTCAGGTTATACAGAATGATCTGTGCTTTCCCCTCAGCAGCATTTTAAACTGGTTCATGTAAATATATGAGTATATGTATGTTAGGGTCTGGGATGGGTTTGAATCCCGGCTGTGTAACCATGGGGAAGCCTTTTAACTTCTCCAACCCTGTTACTTGTATGTGACCCTCTAGGGTTGTTGTGTAGGAGGATTAAGTGAAACAGTGGGTGTTGAGTGGCTGGTGTGGTGACAGTGCCTGGTCACAGTGGTCCTCAAGCACTTGTTGAGTGATTGTGTGATGGAACAGGAAACCCTGCTTCTCTCTCCTGCCCCAGCATCTTTTCTCTACTGCAGGCTTAGGCTGGATCTGCTTAAGCAGTTTCTTTGTTGGAAACTGAAAGAGTAGCAAATGTGGCCATCCAAGAGTGACAGGGGAGGTGCCTAATGTTTGAGGTCAGGGGCTGACTTCCTGGGTGCCTGCCTTCTCACTCGAGCTGATCCCTCTTCAGAGCAAAGAGCCAGCTGCCACGTAGAGATGAACTTGTCTCTGCCTAGTGTGACCTTGGGCACAACACCTAATCTCTCTCCTGCAGAAGGGGGTATGGATAGTATATGACACAGGGTCATGGTGAGGATTGAATGAGGATCCCACATTTGGCAAGACGATGTTAAGCAGCCAAATTGCATTTAGGAAGTATTGGCTCTCTGTCAGTTTTGTTAATCTAAGACTTTTCTGAATGTCATCTAGATCTCCGGTCAACATGAAACCCTCATTATTAGCATACCACATAGATGTAATTCCAACAAAAAGCAAAATAACAAGACAATTTATTTATTTATTTTTAAAGATTTTATTTATTGCCCTGGCTGGTGTGGCTCAGTGGATTGAGCACTGGCCTGCAAACCAAAGTGTTGCTGGTTCGATTCCCAGTCAGGGCACATGCCTGGGTTGTGTGCCAGGTCCCCAGTTGGGGGTGCGTGAGAGGCAACCACACGTTAATGTTTCTCTTCCTCTCTTTCTCCCTTCTTTTCCCTCTCTCTAAAATAAAATAAAAAAAAATCTAAAAAAAAAAAAAAAAATACACACACACACACACACACACACACACATATATATAAACGCTTAAAAAGAAAAGATATTATTTATTTATTTTTAGAGAGGGCAAGGGAGAAAAAAAGAGAGGGAGAGAAACATCAATGTATTGAGAAACATTGATGGATTGCCTCTCGTATGTACTCCAACTGGGGACCGAACCCACAATCCAGGCATATGCCCTGATAAGGAATCGAACCAGCGACCTTTCACTTTATGGGAAAATGCCTAACAAACTGAACCACACTGGTCAGGACAGAAATAAGACATTTTATATATAGCTTGTGCATTTAAGGAGTATTGGCTCACTTTGTCATTTTTGTTCATCTAAGACTTTTTTGAATGTCACCCAGATCTCTGGTCAACATGAAACCCTCATTATTAGCATACCACATAGATGTAATTCCAGCTTGTGTGGTCTTACTGAGGGAAAATTCATGGTTTGTGTTCATTTAAAATGATAAAAAATAACTTGTGAGTTTCATTTCTGCCTTCTCGGAGCACCCGTGGTTGCAAGATGTACCACAGCCCATGCAGCAGGCTGGGTGCTGTATACTCCTATTTTCTCATTAAAAAAAAAATTTTTTTTTTAAAGATGTTATTTATTTTTAGAGAGAGGGGAAGGGTGGGAGGAAGGGAGACAAACATCAATGTGTGGTTGCCTCTTGCACGCCCCCAGTCGGGGATCTGGCCCATAACCCGGGCATGTGCCCTGACTAGGAATTGAACAGGTGACCTTTTGGTTCACAGGCCAGCGCTCAATCCACTGAGCCACACCAGCCAAGGCCCTATTTTCTCATTTTATTATCTCCTGCCCTCTGAGGTTTTAATCCTCATCCCTGTTTTAAAGGTGAAGTTATCAAAGCCAGGGTGTAGTTCTCAGCTCTTTTAACACTTTTCATTCTTTAAAATGGGAGTTGGGTTTTGGCCAGGAGGGTGGAGGGAACCTATGACTCTATATTTAAAAAAACAAAAAACAAAAAACCCTCACCCGAGGATATGTTTATTGATTTTAGAGAGAGAGAGAGAGAGGGAGAGAGTGAGAGAGAGAGAGAGAAAGAGAGAGAAACATCAGTGTGAAAGAGAAACATCAATTGGCTGCCTCCCACACGGGGATCAAACCGGCAACCTAGGTATGTGCCCTGACCAGGGATTGAACCCCCAGCCTTTTGGTGTATGGGACGATGCTCCAACCAACTGAGCAACCCAGCCAGGGAAACTTTTTTTAAATTGAATTTATTGGAGTGACATTGGTTAATAAAATTATACAGGTTTCAGCTATACAATTCTACAGTGCGTCATCTGTATATTACCTTGTATATTTACCACCCAAAGTCAAGTCTCCTTCCATCACCATTCATCCCCCTGGAAACATAAGAGTCTTGACTTCTGGGATGAGGTGAATGGTAGCTGCCAGATGTTCTCGTGGCTGAGGGGTTTGTTTTCTTTGCAGAACGTTTTAGCCGGTGCTTTGTTTGGGCCATGGCTAGGGCTTCTGCTGTGCTGTGTGTTGACATCAGTGGGTGCCACATGCTGCTACCTGCTTTCCAGTATGTTTGGCAAACAACTGGTGGTCTCCTACTTTCCTGATAAAGTGGCCCCACTGCAGAGGAAGGTAAGGGGAAGGGGTACCTCTGAGTGCTGGACTCCCACAGAGTCACCTTGTGACCCTGAAGGGGGTGAGGGGCAGGGGTTTCCCACAGTGTTCCTCCACCCTGCTTCTGGAGGCCCCAGGGGTTCCTTTGATGTTTCCAAGAGGCACAGACCTGGCATCAAATCTCAGCTCCATCATTACCAGCTCTGTGACTTTAGGCAAGTTCCTGACATCTCTGAGCCTCAGGTTATCTCTGTTTTAAAAACGAGGAAAACAGTCTCTACCCTGGAGGGTTGTTGGGAGATTTGGGAACAGAATGTGTAAAGTATCTAGAACAGTGCCTGGCACCAACAATTTTCAATACCTGGAAACTTTCTGCTTCCTAATGGCCTTGTCTTCTTTGGCTACAGGTGGATGAGAACAGAAACAGCTTGTTTTTTTTCTTACTGTTTTTGAGACTTTTCCCCATGACACCAAACTGGTTCTTGAACCTCTCGGCCCCGATTCTGAACATCCCCATTGGGCAGTTCTTCTTCTCTGTTCTTATCGGTAAGACACTGATGGAGTAAGTTTGAAGCTTCAGGGTGGTCACGCTGGGGGACTGCCCTGGGTTCGCGGCCACACGGCCATATGCCTGCCTCTGAGAGCAGCGGCTCATGAAGAGCATCCTCAAGCCTTATTGGCTAAAATCCTGATTTCAAATCTACTTGGGCTTCAATAAGAAACCTTATAAAAATACTTTCAGAAAAAACAGAACTTTATTTTACCACTGTTTTAGTACCTATTGTGTGCCAAGCACTGTGCTAGGCATTGGGATTAGAGGAGTCATCTAAAGCACGTGACTTGGCCCATGGTAGGTGCTCAGTAAATACTAGCAGGACATGCAGGGTTAGAATAAGGGTATGTGGGCAGAAGAAACGACAGAGACAGAGGAAAGGAACATAGCAAAAGCCTTCCTATCTGGCTTTGGCGCCTGGTGTAAGATTTGCCTTAGGAAGCAGCTGGTACCATTGAAGTTCCTCTTGCCTTTTGGCAGTTGTGTGACCTCCAGCAAGCCACTTACCCTCAGTGGGCCACTTAGCCAGATGAGGGGCTAGAGCAGTCAGTGTTTCTCAAAGTATGGGCCTTGGACCACCTTTATGAGCAGGCTGTAGTGCTAACATCCTGTTGTTAGTGACTATTATTTTGTTTGGGAAGTAAACCATTCTCTTTACGCGCAACGCAAGGATTACCTCTCTTAAACCTTCTTTAGGGCATGGAGGGAAAGAATAATCAGGGCTTCTACGGCAAACATAATAAATCTGTGGTTGAGCAGCTGCTATTAATAGGGGATTCTTGAGAGGAATTGAGATCTTAAAGCAAAATCTCCCAGTTTATTCTGGTCATATCAGCTTTCACACAAAGTGTCTTAGTGCCTCAGTAGCCGGTAATAACTTAGGTGGCGCAAAGCGTGGAAAGATTTGGGACACCAGAGTTCCAGGCTCCTCTCTGACAAGCTGGGCAACATTGAGTGGTCTGTGATCTTGAGGCATCATCTGTAGAAGAGGGGTGGATTATCGGGGGGTCCCAAACCAATAAGAGTAGGCAAAGGAGAGGCTTTTAGAACACAGGTTCCTGTTAAGGGGTCTTCTTTAAGAAGAAGAAGAAAAAATAAAAAACATGAACAATAAAATGGCAATAAGTACATATCTGTCAACAATTGAATCTAAAAAAATAAACAAGCAGAACAGAAACAGACTCATAGATACAGAGAATGGTTTGACAGTTGCCAGGTGGGAAGGGGGTTGGGGGTATGCATGAAAAAGGGGGAAAGGATTAAGAAGGACAAATTGGCAGCTACAGAATAGTCATGGGAATGTAAAGTACAATGCAGGGCTATGGTCAGTGGTTTTCTAATAACTTTATATGGTGCCAGGTGGTTGCGAGGCTTATTGGGATGATCGCTTAGTAAGTTATGTACTGTCTAATCATTGGTGTGTACACCTGAAATTGATGTAATAATGTATGTCAGCTGTAATTGAAAGTAAAAAATGACAAATTTAAAAAAAGAAAAAAAAAAGCAGGTTCCTGATGCTCTACTAGACTCAGGCAACCAGCGTCTCTGGGGTGGAGCCTGAGGTGGTGTTTTTATCAGCCTCACAGAGGATTGTTATGCCACCAGCCCGACCAGCCACCACTCAGACTTTTGAGATCCTGTGAATTTGGTGACCTCTTAGAAACAGTATAGAACATACATAGTAGTACCTCGGAGAAAGTTGTTTGTTTTTATGTTAAGCGTACTGTAAATCTCATAATGCTGGTGCTTCTTACTTGGCTCTTGGGTGTTTAGATCCTCATTTGAGACCCACCTCTAGCAAATGGGTGAATCTTATACATTTGTGTTCTAACTGTACTCCTTTATTTTATCCTTCACTCATTTATTTTTTCCTGTTAAAATCGTTGTAATCTTACTGTAGTGTATATATTTTTGTAAACCATCTCAAATCCTTCTGTTGAACAAGGCAGGTGTATATGGGAAGTGAAGAAAGGAGGGGAGAAGTGGAAAAGGAGGGAAGGAGGTAACAGGTTTAGGGGTTAGGAGCTGGGAAAAAAGCCAAACCTGGAGTCCCTGTCGTGAATTTGTGGTGACACTTCTGGAGGGCTACCGTTCTTCCTTTTCCTGCCTCCCCCAGTAACAGGCTCTTTCCCTTTCCTCCTTCCAGGTTTGATCCCCTACAACTTCATCTGTGTGCAGACAGGCTCCATCCTGTCAACCCTTACCTCTCTGGATGCTCTGTTCTCCTGGGAGACTGTCTTTAAGCTGTTGGCCATCGCTCTGGTGGCTTTAGTTCCTGGAACCCTCATTAAAAAATTTAGTCAGAAAGACCTGCATTTGAATGGATCAAGCAACACCAGTCATCTAAATAACAGAAAGGGCATGTGATCTGGGTATTTTGGTTGCTGTGTCCCTGGACTATGTTGCTTACATGTGTAATGGGTGTGGTCCTCTACAGCCCTTCATTGTGTTTTAATTACCCTAACACTGTTCATCTGTGTGTAGTGTCTTATCATAAAGGACACTGTGCTCTAGAAGGTGAATTATATCAGGTTCTCAAACCAGCCCTGGTTTAGTAGGACACTGTGAAATGGATAGCCTCGTAGAAAACCCAGTTTATATTTTATTGAATAACAAGGGACTTGGGACAATCTGTTGTACTTGCCTCTTGCCAAGCCCTGAGCTGCCTCAGGAGAGGAGGGTCTTGTCCAGAGTGTGTCTTCTGCAACGTGACAGGCTGTTGTGACAGGTGTTCTGCTGAGTCTCGGGTATTTGTTATTGGTTTAAATGATGACATGTGAGCCCATGTCACTGACATCCTCTTCATCTTGTTAGTCTCCTGAGAAGTGTTTCTTCTCTATTTTTTTGCTGATGACCTACCTCTTCCATAAACCAGGGGAAAGAAGCTGACAAACTGCTGAGAGCTTCAGTGTACAGCTCAAATGCACAGTGATTTCTGTGATCCTCTTTGCGTCCAGACACACTGATGTTACCTTGTATGTCACATTTCCTCTGGTGGCATGTCCTGACAATTAAGCTGACTGCAACAGACTATTAAATATGAATGGAACGAACTCCATATTTTATGTATATGTTCAGGAGAAATTCCTATACATCTGGACAGTGCAGAGTCCTTGACTCACCTGAACCAAATGACCATCAGTACATTTTCTAATCTGTCCTTTCTGTGTGGCAATCCCTTCTCCCTCCTGCTGCAAGAATGGATTCAGTATGCTCAGACATTAACCAGTGTACCATCCGAGTTTTTCAGTTTGTCATTTGCCAAGAATAACCTGAGGAGTGATTATATTTTATCTTTTAATTATAAGAGGAAAACTTGGTTTTGGGTTACTTTGTTGTGTTGTATTTCAATTCCCCATAGCCGTCGTTGCTTCCTATAGCAGCAGTGTTGAATTGGCACAGACATGGGTTATTACTTCCCGGGACAGATGGACCTTCGCACCTAAGCTGACCAGCTCTGGGATCCTGTACGTTATAGGAGGAACTCAGTCCTCACCAGAACTGTCGCCCCTGGGCATGATCTGCTGGGTTTTTGATTTAGCTTGACCAAGAATCTTGCCAAGGCTTTAATCTAGGCCACATGTTGTACATGAATTCTTGAGAATGAATTCCCAAGCATTGTTTTTTGGACTCGTATGATCCAAAAAAAGAAAAAGAAAAACAACGACTTCATTTCTAAAGATGTGTTGCTTTAAAAGAAGCCTGATAACAAGGGTGGGGGTGAAGAGGCCAACTGGACTTTGAAATCCGTGGCTGTGGGTTCCTGGAGTAGGGGAAGGGAGGGAGAAACAAGGAAGCTTTCCACACTTTGCCCTTTATCGGAACCCTTAGATTGGTCTCTCTCCCTCGTCCCCCATAATCTTGCAACAGTGTGCCTTATCAGTTGTGAGTTTACAGGCTAAGCAATTTCCCAAATAAATGGATATAAATGTTCTGTGTGGTATGTGTTTGTATGCGGTGCTAACTTTCAATTCCCTTTGCCAGCGGGAACCAGGATTGGGAGAGAATATGACGGTCCAAAATGGTGTTTAGCTCTCCACTCCCAGGCGTTTTACCAGTTATTTTCTGGAAGCCAGATTTTCACTTTGACCTTTCCCCTCTCTATGCTCACTTTATAGCAGGGTCACTAATAATGCTTAATAGCTATAAGATGGGCAGCAGGGAAGCTGTTGGGAAGAAGCAGAACGCCTCCCTAGGCTATGCCAGAATAATCAGGAAGAGGCTACAACAAAATAAAACAATGATGGTCTACCTTTTGTGAATGTGTCTAATGAAAGAGCCACAGAAACAGCTTTCCTATCTCCTGTTTTTTCCTGGCTGCAAGAAACCCAGTCACATACAGTCTGCTTTCCCTAAAGTTCATACAGACGCTGAAATTGGTGAAGACAGCTCTCAGGACACAATCGGCGCCTTTAGGAAAAGACGACCAGAAATAGTGAAGTACACTTTTTAATTCCATGCATTTGTTTGCTTTGATATCACTCTTGTTCCCACTGCTGTACAATTGTTTGATACAAAGGGAGTCGGCATCAGAAGCCCACACAGTGCAGGGAACTAACAGTAGCGGAGACCTCAGGGGACAGAGGAGGGAGTTTATTTTGAGACATTACCACAAAAGTGAAGTTTCTTTGCTCCAAATTGATAGGGAATTCAAATTATTGCAATAAAGAATTGAAGTGTGTCTTCCCACTTCCAGAGTCTTGAGAAATGGTCACTGGAGGTAAAGTGCTCCCAGGTGACACGGTCAAAAAGGGATGTCTTCCTAGTAGCTTGTGCATTCCGACTGGGGTTTCCTCCAGAGTACAACCATCAGAGGACCCCGTCTGCCTGGTCATGGGCAGCAGCCAGCAGCCAGCCTTCCCCTGCGTCCTGTGAAGTGGCTCTCGGCAGTAGATCTGATTCTGCCAGAAGTTGCCTTACAGTGACCTTGCCATCTGCTTGGGGGCTTGGCTCTATGAAATCCTGCCATCATGCTCTGGGCATGCGAGTTAATCAAAGCCTTAACTCCTTTGGGGTAACCCTTTCTCAGAGCTCCCCTCTTCTGCCACCTGTCCCTGAGAAGTGTTCCAGGTTCCACAGGGGGCCTCCGCTTGGGTGCCTGCAGTATTGGCTGTAACATGCAAACAAGCAGACTAGTGTGATTCTTGTGTGCTAGTGAGTGAGGCTGGGAATATTGGTGGTGTGAATATACTAGGACATTTATTCTATGAAATCGTCAAAGAAGAAAACTTGCTGCCTGGAAAGTCACCAAATTCATACTGACAGTACAAGTGAAAGTCTTACAAAAATAATGTCACATTGTTTTGGTACATTAGTCTCACAAAGTCGAAGGAAGAAGCAAGTAACTGGGACTTAACATACTGTATTAACTTTCTGTTCATAGAAGGTGAGGGAGCAACATGCTTATTTAGCACAATGAAATGATGTAAATGAAAAGACATATTTTAGAATTTAATTTGTCAGTAATTAGAGTTTATTCAGTTGGAATTGTAGTCCAAAAGGGCAGTGGGTGGAGGCAAGTGGTGCTGCCCCCTGAGAGCCAGAAGGTGGGGTCCATAAGGAGAACACGGGTGCGATTCTGTCATTTTCCATTAGGCCTGACTCCAGATCTCAAACCACCTTTCGGCAGTTAAATATGAGCACACCAGTTCTAATCAAGTGGTAGTAGTTGCTCCCAGTGCTGTGTTGTGAGAGGTTCTGAGGCTGTGCCCAGGCTCAGTAGGAACGAATACGGTGATCAGTAAATAACGTTCGTCTTGAGTGTTAGAGTATAGATTGCTGATGGTGGTATGTGGTGGCATATTGGTTTCTGGCTTAGTGGCAAAAACACAACAACAGAAAACCCATATAAATCTATTACTTTGGGTAAGAGGGAAATTTAGCACAAAGAGGTTCTGAAATGGATGTCCAGTACTTATTGAATTCTACTAAAAATATCCTTAATTCTTGAGATATGGATTTGTTGATACTAAAGTTTTAAAATAGCTGAACTTCAAGCAGGCCGTACTAGATCATCTTATAACAGAGTTAGCATCTTCACGTTTCTGTGTAGGTGCTCCCCACCTTCTTGGAAACAGGTCTAAACTTTAAGCTCTATTATAATTTCAAGTGAGTGCAGGCTTCTGTTTCTCTGCTAAGCAATTTTAAGAGGAATTGTTATTCAGAGTACATGATCTAGAAATAGATGGAAATCAGAAACAAATGCCTATCTGCAACACGAATTAAAACGTGATATCTTGCAGTCAGTTGAAAACATGCTAAATAAATAGTGGACATTCATCCCTGGGGGTTAAACTTTCAGTCAACAATGAAGCTGAAAATCACAGTGCTGTGACGTTCCTTAAAGCACTGTGGCACAGTTGTCAGGACTGAAGAATTAGCTCTTGAATTCCCTAAGCTCCCGATTTAATGCTCTTCAGGTGACTGTAGAGGTCTCAAAAAAACACACCTATTCAAAACTGTCGTAACCTCAGGCAGGCAGGAAAGGGCAAGGCTGGGACAGAGAAGGCATTTCTCTTTTTAACCTAAAGACACTGTTCTTCCCGAAGCCTCTAGTTACTTCTACTAAAAAATAAATTAAAATGTTTAATGTGGAACTTTATTAAACTCTTGACAATACAGCGAATGACTAGATTCAATGCTGTATACGACCCTGACACGCTCATAACAGTATATCCAGATAGGTATATGGCATTATCATGACAGGTAGTCAAGACAGGAAAAAAAAAACTTAACAGAAGTATGAGGGGTCAGGTGGAGTTTCCTGGGAAGATAGTGATGGAGAGGCATAAGACAGACATTGACCGTCATGTTCCTCTTTTGCCACTGCAGGTAGGCAAGAACTGGACCAGCTGAAGTGTCAGTGTGTTCTGTTGGATGGAAAGAGGACACAGAACTGTAGCCTCTCTTTTCCCAGAAGTAATGAACTAGAGGGATTCATAGTATAGTGTGGTCTGAAAATAGGGCTCTTCAGCATAGTACTTTTCCAGCCCTATGAGCCTCTAAGTGGCTACGCCTTTCTAAAATGCCTCTGATCTTGTTATAGGATGACATCACAGCTAGGCATTTTACGTCATGCAATATATACATTTTTTCTTTTTAGCTTCCCTGCTACCCCCAACTAGGAGAAAACAGGTTGGTGTGTGGAACCTGGCAGGAATGAGATGACAAACTACGCTACCAACTCTTGGAACTATCTAACCCACGGGCCCCTGCAGAAATTCTCCAGGTTGTCCCTCTTAGGACATTAAATAATTCTCTTGGCTTCTAGTGTAGTCTCATGATTTTATTTCTTAAGAAACTTGAGAAAGGTTACAGCTTTTGAACTATTGGTCCATCCACTCAGTCATCTGCCCACACAGGAGCTTTCAGGATAAGTCAAAATCACAATGTACCAATTGGGCTCCAAGGCAGGACGCACATCCTCAGATGATTGTTGTTGTACACAGAAAATGAGGGAATGCACCTAACATGAATACTGGAGAGCTCCCAAGTGGCAGTTCCATTTTCATTCCTTTATAAAAATCATAAAAATTCGTAATAATAATTCATGGTTAGCGATAAACACAATCATTGTGCTACACTGTAAACCACACCTTCTGATCGACAGAAAATGATAATAATTATTATAAAATAAAATAACAATGATAATAATGCCATAACTTAAGATCTTTCATGTAGTCCAGCTACAGAATTTATACAAAATGGAATAATTTAATGCATACAATACTGCTCTCTGTATAAGTTAAACATTTCTCCTTCATCTTACCTAAGAGCTATAAATTATAGACACTAAATTTTAAATTAATATCTCAACATAAATTGTAAACAAATGGAGGGGTCAAACAAGCAACAGGAACTGCTCTAAATTCCCTCTCGCCTTTCCTTTTTGGCGGATGCAATCAGTGACACCCAGAGGAGGGAACGCTTCCATCCGCACTGGAAATGGTTTACTCCCTACATGTGTAAGTCCTTCCCAATGTTCAGCAGGATGCTGTGTCAGAGGGTGTGACCCTCTCCTTCAGGTCTTGAGCCTGGAGACATTGACAGAGACAGGAACTATCTTGGAGACAGAGACAGGAACTAGGCCAACATCTGTTTTTGTGTAAAATTCTGCCTAAAAATGAGCTTAAAGCTGAGGTACCATGAAGTACTTTGGGGTGCTTTTCAGAGCCTATGACCCTGGACAGGAAGGACCTCATGCCTTGGACAAGGTAAAATCTTCCCAATTGCTGCTCAGCATCAGTTCTTTCCACAAATTTCAAAATCCAATTATTTAAAACTGCACTGATCCAAAGGGGAGTAAAATACATTTTACAAATAACATTTAACAAAAATGCTATTGTGGTGGGCATGGGGGTGCCTTTTGCAAGTTGCTTATTTTGCCTTTATTCTTATAGTGGTAGCCAGTCACTAAAGCTTATAGCATAGAATGAGTTAATGAATAAAAACAAGGGGATGGTTTGGGATTAGACACTGGAGAGATTCACGTACATCCTAGTTGCCTTCAAAGTCTGTTCTTCTGTTTGAATCAATGACTCTAGTAGACAAGGAACCTGGTTCTAGAGAGGGGTGATTCCATCTTCTCCACGAAGCTGAACGGAGATATTCTGACAATGCACTTTTACAAACTTCACATTCGCTTCTCTAACACCGTCGTCAATTTCCTTTTTCCCTTATCCTTCTCTCCTCCTCAGCCCTCCCCTTTTCCCTCATGGAAGTGGTCAACAGGTGGAAAGGAAATGGCTACAAGAAAATGGCACATTGGTCAAGGTAACACATTTGTCAAGGTAAAGACAACAACAGCATTTAAAAGGTAAATCTTTGTCAAGGAAGGGTTGACTCTTATCTGTAAGTTTCACAACCAAATGCTGCTTAAAAGCTTAACAAAATGAAACCAGTTTTCACATATACAGTTTTCTTTTTCCTCCTAGAGGAAGCACGTGGCCTCAAAGACCTTGGGTGCAAGTGTCTGGTCATCAAACTTCTACGTCATGTCCATCACCCATCGGACAAGCTGGCTGAACTTAATGTGGTCTGTTCACAAGTGACCTGGGATTGCTTTTCTTTGTTTCCTAAATTGCTCAACATGTCTTGCTCTGGCTCTTCTTCAGTCACTATGGCCAAAAGGACTGGTCCCCTGTTCAAGTAGCAATAATACATTTTGGCCCCACAAATTCCCAAGAACGTTGCTCCTAAATTCCACTTCTTCCTTTTCTTTCTTCCTTTCTCCCTCTTTTTTGCAAGAAATTATTGTGTCTCTCTCTATATCATATATAGTTCAATCTTTACAGTACAAAGTGTTAAACAAAAATAAATATCAATGTTACAGTAGCTAGAATATTCAATAAAATAGATCCCTGCCATTCTTGATTGAAATGTTCAATGAGACTTAATCTCATTTGGATATTTTTTCCCAGAGATTTGCGAAGTCTCGTGTTCCTGTTATTGCAGCTCATTTCTAGGGATAAGAAAGATGGGGCAGCTCTCTTCCCAGACCAAAAAAGAGCAGGGAGAGAGTGGGAAGAATCTGGGGGTGGGGTGGATTTGAAATGCCAGTACTGTCATGACATCTTCGGGATGGGTATTCTCTCATTACCAAGTAGCAGAGCTGTAGTGTTTACTGGTCCTCACTGTGGCATCAGAACACTCCCCATCTGAAGAGTCACAGTCCAGTTCTTCAAACTGCATAGGATTCTGCAAGGTCAAGACAGAACAAAACCTTAATTCATTTCTGCAACCACTCAGCAAACACATATGGAACACCTCCCACATGACAGGCGTTGTGCTGGCGTGGTGGGTAAGGGGACTAGAAAGATAGATGAGACCAAGTCCTGTCCTTGTGGGGCTTACATGGAAAAAAGATAAAATGATGACGATTGTGATGGTGACAACGATGACGACAGTTATAATGGGACCACCACAGCCCCACTTATATAGGGTTTACTCTGTTACAGGCATTGTTGTAAATGCTTTACATCCATGAATCCATTTAATCCTGACAACAACCCTACGAGACAGATGCTATTATCATACCCATTTTACAGATGAGAAAACTGATCTGCAGAAAAGTTAAGTGGTTTACCCAACGTCATACAGTAAGTAAGGTGGAACGGCCGTCAGATTCCTGGGTACACAATTTCAACCGCAATGTTATCCTGCCTCTCAAAGGGCAGTACTGAATATGAGCTAAAGTGTTAGCATGATAGCGTCATCAGGGGATAGTGGGGACATGGAAGAAGGAGGCTCATACCCTTAACTTGAGTGGCAGATGCAGCCAGGAGGAGGTGATGTTTTGAGTTAAATATTGGAAAGAAGGGTTCCTGAACAAGTCAATGTTTGTGCCTCATTTGGGAGAACTACCCCCATATTTGGGAGCTCTGTTGATCCATGTACTTTTACTTACTTCAAGGGGGCAGTTGTTGTATCATATTCTATATGGTCATTGTGAAGGACATGGGGACTTGGGCATGTTGTGACTCAAAAGAGCCCCAGGAAGGGAACGGTGATGAGAGGAGAAGGGAGGAGAGGCAGGCCCTCACCTCGTAGCCACGTTCCTCCACACACAGCTTGCCCAGAGACATCTGTGTCTTCACGCGGCGCACGGCACACTCCTTGTCAGAGAGCCCATCTGAGTGCGAGGATATCTCAATGGGAATCTCTGGTGTCTGGGACAGCAGGTCATCTAGCTTCTCTGCCAGGCGGTCTCCAAGCTGATCAGCTAACTCATCAGGACTGTTTGAGTGGTCACTGGTATTTCCCTCCTCTCCATCAGACACGGAGAAATTCTCAGAGCTGAAGGTGGAATACGACTGGCAGCTTCTGATACAGCGATGGGGCCTAGAACCACAAAGAACCAGAGGAACTAAATCTCTAGAACAACTGCTTTCCTCACCTTGCCTGTTGGTCTTAGCCCTGGTGAGAGGTCACCTACTTTATTTCCTGCCCTTCAGGGAGATTCAAATTCAGGGAGGTTGAAACTATTTAATTTGAAAGCAACCAAGAGGGAAATTTGTATGTTTATGTGTCTAAATGCCAAAGCTGATGGCTACCACTGGTCTTGAAAAAAGTCAGTCTTTCTGATATGCTGTGTATGCATAGTATGGAAATGTTCAAATTGAAATTATGCTTCTTATTCACAGAATCACAGATTCTCACAGGAAAGAGACTTTGGAAATTCTCTGGCCTAACTCATTTCCCAGATCAGAAAACTAGAGCCAGAGAAGAGAAGTGACTTTTTCAAGGCCATGCCATCAGAAAAGGCAGAGCAGTGGCTTGGGTGGGTCTATTCACACTCCACTCAGTGTCCTTCTCTACCTCACTTCACCCCAGCTGCACTGCCCACTGGGCATGGCAGCCCTGGAAGGAGGGCCTTCGTACCCTGCCAATCCATCCGCACGGAAATGAGCTTGGAAGGGTCATTCACTCTGCAGCTGTGAGCACTACTCGGAGAGTCAGTGGCTCATCCCAGTTAACATCTGGGTTTTGGTCTGATAAGACAAAGTTTGGGGGTGGGGAGGAGAATTTGCAGAAGTTCCTCACCTCTTTCCCATGGCTTACAAGTAGACTGGTAAATAATAATGCTGTTAGTTTATATTGGTTTAAAAACAAAACAGAGCAAATAATAAAAGAAGACTGCATTTCTTTCTGGCATTGTCTGAGCTTTCTGTATTTCTTAGTACAAAGTAATTTTAATGGCATGTGATCTGAGCCTGGTTGATGACCAGGCCAGGTGGTGGGCTGGGGGTGGTGGTGGGGGATCAAGGTCACATGAAAAGAGTCAATGTGGGAAAGGGAAGTGATGGTTAAGACTCCTACAACTTCTCAAGGCTGGTAATCCAGAAGGGAGACAGGGACAAGAAGGTTATAATGTAAAAAGCAAAACCATGTGGTAGAAACACACATATAATTTGCATCATAGTCAAAAATGAAAGGTAGGAAGCCAGTAGGTGGGCTGAGTTCATCGTGCGTCATAGGATGAAAGCTGGAAGTCACATCATCGTGATACCAGCAGAATGAGTTCATTTTACTCAGACTCAACCTGGACGCACAGGAGGAAAGAGTGTCCAAGGACACAGTGAGACAGCAAGAGCTTCATGGCAGGAGGAGCTCAGAAGATGAGAACAGATTTCAATTTTGTGCACAGTGTGGGGACCCAGAATATAATTTACCAAAGGAGCCTCTTGATTTGCAGGGATTTCCTGTTTCTGGGCAGGTACACAAACCTTCCAGGGACTCCTAGAGCTTTACTCTTAAAGAACAAAATGCTTATTAGCAGAAAAGGCCTCTTGGGAGGAAAACTATCTTCCCTACTCCTACGTAGGATTAGCTCTTTAATCCTACAAGCAAAATTATTATTGCTGGCTAAGCAGGAAGCTTTTTCTAGGGCTAGTTGAATGAGGACTCAACTCATTTAATCTAATTATAATTAATTTGAGGTATAAAATCCAAGGCATGGAGAGTTCTATGGACTGAACTGTTTCCCCCCCACCCCAATTCATATGTCGAATCCCTAACCTCCAATGTGACTAAATATGGAGATAGGGTCTTTAGGAGGTAATTAAGCTTGAGATCATATAGGTGGGGCCCTAATCCTATAGGATGTGGCTTTATAAAAAGAGATATCTCTCTCTTTCTCTTCCTCCATCTCCCACCATCAAACATGTGAGGACATATGTTAAGAAGGCTGTTGTCTGCAAGCCAGAAAGAGAATTCTCACCGGAAACCTTGATCTTGGACTTCTCAGCATCCAGAACTGTGAGAAATTAAGTTCCATTGTTTAAGCTACCCAGTCTATGATGTTTTGTTATGGCAGCAAATTAATTCAGGGAGGCACACTAGAAACCAATAAAATTATACATAAAACACATGGCCATCCCTCATAAACTGCCCACTGTATTCTCAGTTGTAACCTTGAATCTGTATTTATGCTCCTCATCTTGAAGTCCCCATGAAATGAATTGTGATAAATTGGGACTGGTTGTGCATAGCTAGTTGCCAAATCGTGGCAATGGGAAACCATAAACAGTGAGTTCATATTTTCTTTCGGGGTCGCAGTTAGAAAGCGACATGCTATTGAACAACTAGTGAGTGTGGCAAACTCTGGGGTTACCCAGTGACACTGAAAGCAATCACACGTGTTTGATGGTTTTACCTCTGTCTTCGTGGAAATTCAACTTCACTATCCACTTCCCCTTCTTCCTCTTCTGAGGACTCATCTCCACTCTAAGGAAAACAGGAGAAAAACGGTTTATTTCTTTCTCTCTCTCTCTCACAGTCCTTGCAAAGACTTAATCATCAAAAGGCATTAAGTAGAGGCTTGCTGAGAGTTATCTTTAAATACATATATCTTCACTCATTCTTTCAGCAACTTTTCCTGAAGTCCATGATGACAGGCCCTGCACTAGATGCCAGAAGACATACAGAACTGAAATAAACACTATCTTTGCCCTCAGGGAGGTGAGTGATAGGGAGGGAAAGCTGGAGAAGAGGTCTTGGATATTGAGGCAGTCTCATGTGATCATTGTCACTAGTCGAACCAGACTTTGTTATAGAAACGCCACCAAGAAGTGATATTTCAATTGTTCAGAGCACTTTTATGTACCACTTTTTCACTGGTATATTATTAGCTTGTATCATCTCCATTACTAAGACATACATCATTTGAGAGTCAGGCTGTATCTTGTTGTATTGTACCCTTCACTCCGCCATAAATATAACGCTGCATACAAAGTGGGTGTTTAGTACATTATTGAGTCGGCATGTTGGGAGGATAAGGGACATTTGAGGCCTCCTGATTGTCAGGGGTCTACAGTTGATCTGGAAGGCTGGGTAAGTGTCCTGTCTGAGTAGATGATCTTCCTTCACAGGGAAGACTCCATTTTTCTTCAAGTGCATAGAAACAGCTACATTAAGACCAACTGTCCTGGAGGGTAATCTTAAGGAGAAAAATCGTGATTCAAGAAAAACCACAATGCTCAGTGGTAGACTATAAAGTAGTGCAGCTGTCTTTAAAGTTTATTTTCATTTAAAATTTGTTTTCATTTGAAAGTTAAACTAGGTCTGTGACATCATCAAAGATGCTTAATTTACAGGCAAGAAGAATGGCAAATGCCTTGCAACTGGATGTCTTTCCAATAACAGAGTCTTGCAGATTTAGAGACTGGTTTATGGGTTATGTTGCATAAATTAACATGTGTGTTCTGTTTCCATAGGGCATAAGCCTAGGATCTCATTACCTAAGTGATTGTCCATATTTATAGGCCTCACTTAATCCTGTCTGCATCACTGCCTCCTGAGACTCAACGGTTTGGCTGAACTAAGTGGCTGGGTTGGTGAAGCATGGGGTGGTCTGTGGGTTTCACTTTAAAACTGGTTTCTCTTTTCTATCCTAAAGGCTTGTACAGAAAGGGCCCAGAGGTCTGAGAGGGGGGAAACCTAAAATATTCCCCTCAGCCCAAATGAAGTATAATGGGCAAAAGGGTTTTGGACAGGTGTGACGTGCCTGGCACACCTTCCTCCAAAGAGCCTTTTTTTTCCGTAATGTGGGACATTGAAAAGTTAATCCCTGCCTTTTGTCATCTAGTGGTTATGGATTCAATGATGTCTTTAACCCTGTTGCCAAATCTGTTAACCCCAGAATACAACAAGAATGCCAGCCTGTTAAACCAAGAATGCCATGGTCTGGGGACAGCCAACTGACTTGGAGTCTGCAAGATCCTTCCCCATATGGGAAGACCACCCTCCCCTCCACACCCCCACTCTTATTAGGGATTTCTGGACCCAAGGGTAGGTAGGACGACGACCATGTCCAACTTGAAGCAGCTAAAGGAGCATGAGACCTTCAACCATTGTCCTTTATAAGATTATAAAGGGTCTTAAGTCTGAGAGGGGGAATTGTTATAAAAAATTAATTAGTTAAAAAAAAAAGAAGAATATAGGAAAGGGTGAAGCCAAAGAATTTGTATGCACAACCCATAGACATGAACTAAGTGGGGGGTGGGATTGCTGGGGGAAAGGGGCTACTGGGCAGAGGGGAGCAAAGGGGGAAAAATTGGAACTTTTGTAACAACATAATAAAATATACAAAAAAAAAAAAAAAAAAAAAAAAAAAAAGACCAACTGTCCTTAACCACAGCATCATGATGCACTGGATTACTAGTTCCTTGTGAGATGGATAATTGGGCCCAAGCAATTGTAGCAAAGGTTGAGGATAATTTACTTTGACAGTGAGTTCTAAAATACCATGACTCTTACCCACTTTGCATTCTGACATGCTTTCTGAGTAGGAAAGACAGGGATGGGGATACCCTGTCTGCTGAGATGAGCCCTTTACCCCAGAAGAGCACGTGGGAGTGTATGTCAGCAGAGAGAATTTGACTTGCTCTGGGAGCACAGGTCTAATGGTTCAAAGATACATGTTACTTTAGAGGGGATCAGGGAATGGGTGCTTGCTAAAGGGTGCAGGGTTTCTTTTTGGGGTGAGAAAATACTTTAAAATTGTGTTGATGGTTATACGATTCAGTAAAAAGAACTGAGTTGTCTGCTTTAATGGAAGAACTGTTAGGTGTGTGAAAACATGTTACTGGTCATAGGGGTCGGGGGAGCAGAGACCGGATTAGCCCAGATCCAATGCACCACCCGAAACACAATTTAGTTTCTGGAGATACTTAGTCAGCAGTAGCACTCTATGTGGTGGAGGAAATACAGTTCGGAGACAGTAGTCCTCAGCTTCAACTTCTTTTCTATTAAATGTCTAGTTGACCAAAACATCCTCATTTACATTTTAGATGCTTTCATTCCTTGAACTGAACTCCTGCTGAATAATGGTGATCATGATGGTATGAAGCAATAGTTAGAATGGAGTAGATATCTACCATGTGCTAAATACTTTTCATAAATAATCTTATTTTTAACTCATTAACAAGATGAGCTCACATTTTTTGGAAGGTTGCTATGTACCAGGCCCTGCTCAAGATGCTTTGTATGTATTAACTCATTTAACCTTCACATCAACCAATGAGGCAGGGTCCACTATTATTAGCTTCATTTTATAGACAAGGACACCGCCGTTCATAAAGGTACTAAGTGGAAGAGTCTGGCTTTGAACTCAGGTCTGTCTGACTCTCAGGCTCATGCTTGTAACTGTTATTGTAGACTGCCCCCCACCCCCACCCCTACCCCTACCCCCATGCCCCCTCAAACAGGCCACAGGCAGCCAGTGGACAAGGAGGCAAGGAACAGGTTTCAGTGACTGAGAACTCACTAGCTTATGATGGTTATTAATTAAGGCAATGTTTTTCAAAATACATTGTGAAGAAAGTTCCATTGGGGGGTGGGGGGTGGTGATAGACATCTTTAAAAGGCAGTATGGTCAAACAGGTGAGGGAATTGCTGGATTAAACAAGGTTACTGCATGATTTCTCAAAGTCTAGGATTTGTTAATGCACGCAAGGAATCTCCCAGAAGGGACAGAGCAGCCTGTGCTAACCAAACCTGTTTTGTGATGGGATCCTTTCTTCTTGCAACATCCCTCAGGACTAGGTTAGAGTAGTAGTTTTCAAATTATTTTGATTACATATTCCTAATACATGGTTATTTATCTATGTATAAATTATGTACATTTCAATCAGTCCACTGGTTCTCAAAATGTGTAAGTCCATCAGTTAAGCAGTGTGAAAAGAATTTAAAATAAAAGCAGCTTCTGTGTAAGCTTTTGTTAGCTCATCCTTTTCCAAAATGTACACTTTCTCTGCATGTTTTATAATGCACATAACACAATTGGCTCTGACATCCCACGAAGGCAGTGACACACACATCTGTCTACCGCCTACCTTTTGAAGGGGCCTTGTTTTACGAGGTAGCACTGGCGGGGTGACATGATGAGGGATGCCAAGGGATGAGGCAGACCTACGGCCATTGAAGTTGTTTCCTTCTATTTTCTCAGAACCGTGGGCATTTTCTGAGAGGAGATTGTGTGCTGGTGACTTGAAAAGGTCAGGGCTCCTCCCCACTGGCTCAGCAAAGGGAATGTCTGAGGACCCGCACTGTTCTGGCCTGCACTGTGCGCAGGGGTCATAGGGGTCAGCCTGACAGCAGCCCCAGTGGCTGGCCTGGCCCTTGTTGGGCTCAGAACTTCTCCAGCAATCTGCTGCCATGGCTGTGGAGATGAGGTCAGGGCTAGAGCCAGGCATCTGTCTTTGAGCGTGGTTGCTGAGTGGGCTCCGCAGGGCTGCCGCTGGGCCAAAATACCGCAGGTTGTTGGCACAGGTGGCAATGTCTTGTCCGTGCATATTGAGCCTGGAGTGGTGGCTCTGAGATGTGGTAGGAGCAGGTTGCTGGTATTGCTGCTGCAGGGAAGGGTACTGGGATTGAGCTTGGTGTATGTCAGTAGGGTGGGGTGAGTTTTCCTGGGCTGGCTGGCTTTTCAAGATTGCTGCAAAGTCACTGTGGCTGCCTCTGCTATTTCCTCGGCGGTGGCGTGGTTTGCTCCGATACCGGCTCTTGCTGCTTGAGGTGGACGTTTTGGGGCTTCCGGACAGAGGGGATGCAGTGGGAGCCACCTCCATACTGGGGATACCTTCAGATCTCAACAGATCTGGCCTGGGGGGAACAGAACATACAAAAACATATTAGTTTGGGAACTGTACCCCAAGCCTTAAAGTACACACACCATTTCAATCAGCAGTCACATACAGGGATTTATCCAATAGAGATAATGGATGTCCACAAAAATGTGTGTCTGAAGACATTGTGTTAATGTATTGCTTAAAATAGCAGAAATTTAGAAACAACCTAGATGTCCACTTCTAGAGGATTCCCTTTATGCATTCTGGATTTTATTCCATGCCTCACTGGCCAAGGTAATGAATCCCTTTTAAATTCTAACTCTACCCTACAGGTTTCTTGATTTCTTCCTCATAGTATCAGATATCAGCTTGCTGCCAATATGCCCATATGATCAGAAATATATTTGATGATGGATCTGGATATAAGGGATCACTAAGGAAAGAATTCTGGTACCAGAGAAGGAAACCTCAGGTTAATTAGGCAAGAGGCTAAGTTCAGGGAGTTTGGGGTAGACATGGTCTCCTTGAGGGCTGGGACTATGTCATATTCATCTTTGTATGTGAAGGTAGAGGCTCATTGTTTCAGGAAGGGGGGACATGGTGGTGGGCACAGAGGACAGGAAAATAGTAGAGAGCCCAGGGTATTGAGCAGAGCCAGCAAGAGAAGGGCTCAGGGGGAGTGACCCTGTCGTTGTACTGTGCTCCTAAAGGGAAGGGGTCCTCTCACAGCCCTGTGTTCACATGCCCACTGGGCCATCAGGCAGAGCCTGTGCAGGAGGAAGCCGGCTCCTGTGCACACTGACTCCAGGGCACATAGGCAAACAATAGGTGATTTCTGAGCCGAGGAAGTGATTCAGGGAAGAGATTCCAGGACACCAGGTAGCACTGCTACTTCCTCCCCTCCGGAGAATTGCCTTACCCTTGTTTTGGGGACTAGACAGATACAAATCAGCAGGAGCTTTCAGACCTGGAGGGTCCCAATTTTTTTTCTTAAGAACAGAATCCTTTACTCAATTATTAGAAGTCTAGTATATAAAATTGATAGTGCAATGTTGAAGGGGGTGGGGGAGCAGGGGCCCCTCCCTTCAGGGCTCCCCCTTCCTGTTCTCTCTTCCCCTGTAGTCCTCTGCAGTCTTCCCCGAGATGCTTCTTTCTGCAGGCCCTAGGGCATCCCAGACCTTGCCTGGGAACAGATACCATCCTGGCCCGACCCTGTGATGAGGAAACCAGAGCCCAGCCAAACTGGCTCACAGTCTCATAGCCTGTTACTGACAGAATCCAGACCAGAAGTCTCTGCCAATTTCTAGTCTGGCTTATTAGGCAGAGTACAGCTTGAAGGTGCATACAAATCATTTTGAAGTTTATTAAAATGATGGAGTAGGTCTGGGATGGGGTCTAGGAATCTATATTTACTTATTTATTTTTAATTTAAGATATTATTTATTTTTAGAGAGAGGGGAAGGGAGGAAGAGGAGAGCAACATGGGTCACTTGCCATTTGCACACACCTGTGCTATGACTGGGAATCAAACCAGCAACCTTTTGCTTTGTGGGATGATGCTCAACCAACTGAGCCACACTGGCCAGGGCGGTCTGCATTTCTAACATGCTCTTAGGTGATGCTGAACTGCGAGGGGCTACACTTCAAATAGCAAGGGCTTATAGGAAATTAGCTAGTATCAGGCAGCAGGAGATGGGTTTTTCTTCCCTTTCAGGAGAAGTACAGTGAAAGGCTTGTCTTAGCACAGAAATTCTAGGAGTTGCTGGTTTATGATAAGGTTGATAGGATAATGCTCTCAGCAGCTTCCTGTCTCAGATTCACAGTTCCATGGTCAGCTGACCACCTTGTGCCGCAGAAGGCACTTGGATGGAGGAGGCCCTGGGGTTTTTCACTGAAGCAAGAGAGCCCTCCAAGGCGCAGTTAGGTACGTCTACTTGCACAGTAGCTGGCTATGATGGGAGGCAAGAAAGCGGAGGTGAAAGTGTCCTGAGTCAGGTGAAAGCTGCTCTTACTGAGGCTGGCAGGGCAAACATCACAGAATAACACTGACATAGCACTTCACAGTTGGCGAAGCCCTTTGCTGTGTATAAACCAGTTGTTTCCTCCTACACAATATCCATTTTACAGAGAGAGGCATCGAAGGGTCAGAGAGGCTGGCTCTCTTGTGTCCGCCACAAAGCAAATGAAGGGCAGAACTCATAAAATGACACTGAGTCTTTTGACACCAAGGAATAGTTCTTTCCCCAATCCAAGCTTCTCCTTCTTACAAGGTATTTAGGCTATTTTGTTGGCTGTACTCACTTGTGACAGGCTTGGTGGGTCCATAATGGAACCCTGACTCTCTTGTTTCCAGTACTTAACCAAACACAAAGTGGGTATAGGCCAAAAGGATGGTGGATGGTTTCTCCTCTTTGATCTCCTCAGAGGTCACCGGGCTTTTCAGATAGGGACATTTCTTTCCTTTATATTAGTTTAACTAGGATAGAGTCAACCCTCCATTATTTGAGAGGAATGAGATTCTAGCAGAAATTGGTAATGACTAGAAGAGCATTTTAAGGTTTAACTAATACAGTGTTTTAGATCTGTGGTTGAGAATCTGAGTTTGTAGTGGGTTAATTAGGTTATATATGGGTTTTCCACTGAGCAGGTGGTTGGCACCCCTAATCTCCATGTTGTTAAAGGTCAACTATATAAGGAAAATGTGTCATAATTAGGGAACATGGCAATATTAAAAAAAAAAAAAACTATTAAAAAAAACCCACTTTTTGAGCACCTGTGATTTATTAGGTGATTTCACATATTGTCTTATTTAAACTTCACAAGAGTCCCATGCAAGAGTGGAATGAGGGGAACCACATATATAGGTCATTATCAAAGTCCTGGCTTTTGTGCTTGCTTCGGCTGCACATATACTAAAATTAGAACAGTACAGAGATCAGCATGGCCCCTGTGCAAGGATGACATGCAACTTTATGAAGCAGAAAAAAAAAAATCCATTGTCTGCTTTCATTTTTGGTAGTGGATTTACAGGCACTAACTAAACGAGCAAATAAAAGTGGGTCATGCATGGCCCAATGTTGCATAAACCCAGAAGTATCATTAACCCAATTCTGTGCATTAGGGGTTAAAAAAAGAAAAAAGAACTCTCATGTGCTATACTTATACCATTTTACCCGTGGGGTTGAAAGAGGGCAAGTGACAGGACCCAAATCACACAGCTTATAATTGGTAGAGTCAGGATTTAACCCCACGTCTGTCTGGCCTCAGGTGTATTTCTCTTTTCACTCTTCCATGCTAAGATAATACATATCTATGCCTCAGAGAGTACAACGTGGATTCCTAGGGCGTATGACACACGTTCTCTCACCTTCCACTCTGTTTTATCCAGAGGCAAGTGCACGCACTATGAGGTAGAGTGGCCACACCCACCACCATCTCATTATGTATTTTTAGGGGGATATTTCCCCCATTTATCAGACTATCAGGTCAGCACAAGTGTCTCACCGTTTGGTCTGAGTCCCAGGTTTGTGAGGCACGCCCTTCCTTTTCATGAGCTTCTCCATGGCATTGGGGTGGATTATTGGACGCACAGGGTGCCGTTTGTAGGTCCCCGGATACTTCTTTTCCACTGCTTGCTCACGCCTGCAGAGTGAAAGAAAAAGCCCATCTCAGTCACTGCGGACCGAAAAGAGAGGCAGAATGTTTCACAGGCTGATTCCACCCACAACTTCTGGCCACACTTACCAGACACAGGCTATTTGATTAACAAGGCTGTAATACAGGTTAAAAAGGAGAAAAAAAGATACGAAATTCGACCTAACCTGACTTCATTTTTCCCTTAAGCTCACAGATGAACTCAGAGACTGACCTTCTCTTCCCCAACACACCTCATGACACACACAACGTGGTGGCGGGATTCCTACTTATTTCAGTAGCTGCTGTGTTGGTCAGGACCCTGAGATTTTCTTGCCATTTTCAGGAATACTTTAAACCACTCCCAGAAGCCACCTCACTTACCCAGGGGGCAATAAGCCCCCATTCATCAACATCAAGCTCTTCGTGAAATGAGGACCCCTTCTCTGAGCCATTCAGCAGGGTGAAGTTGCAAATATCTTTCAAGTGTATGTTTCCCTAGAACCAGTTCTGTGGCAACTAACCTCAACTGTAAACCTCCCCAGGGGCAGGGACCTGTGCACAGCACATCCCTGAAGGAATGCTGGGTGAATGAACAAAACACCTGCCGGTTCTGAGCAGCAGCACCATGGAAGAGCAGTACCTTTTTGTGGATGGAGGGACTAAATCAATAAGGGCAGATGGTGGTCTGGTTACATACTTGATGAGCTCTTTCTCCCGCATTTCCAGCTGCAGCATGATGGCGCTCAGTTCCATGTATAAATTATTAGCCCGCTCAAGTTTTCTCTCATAGTGTTCACGAATATCCAAAGCATGCCTAGTAAAGAAAACTCAGGATCAGGAAAATTGACTAACATCAGCTCTAGTGAAATGAGAACCAGGATGGTTTATCTCAAAAGCCATTTGCCCAAGGGCCCTCTACATTAAAGACTCCCTCATCCGATGCAATGGCTCAGCCAAGATGGAGTAGGAGATGGAACATCCAAGCTTTCTATTTGGTTTATCCTTACAGGCCATATCCAGCCACAGAGAATAGTCAGGAGTACCACAGGTAAAATGTGAATATAATTTGTGTATCATTTGTAGCCTTTGTGTAGTGTTCACAATATCTTAATAGGAATATAGTAGAGCTCATTATTAATGGAAATACATGGTTAGAGCTGACATCATGATCCCTCGTTTATACTTACCCATGGCACACATCCTACCTAAATATAGTGGTTATCTATGAACATGTCTTGTAGCCCTTAAGAGATGATAAGCATCTTGAGACCAGGAACTACATCTTATAAATTTCTGGCCATCTATGTCACCTAGAACAGGGGCCAAATGAACAAACAGCATTGCTCCAGGAATCTCTGATGCAGAGGTATAATAAAGGAGGATAACAGAGTTGTGGGGAGAGGATAAGACAGTGATATAAAAGACAGCTAACTTTTAGGGCAAATTTGAAAGAGAATAACAATAAATAGCACAGTGAAAGGTATGTGGGATGTGAAATGGTGATTCACAAAGAGAGCTCCTGCTAATATCAGAAGACCTGGGGATGAGGGATAAGAGGTGCAGGAGAGATCAGCTGACCTGAGCTCCTCTCTGCGCCTTCTAATCAGTTCTTCATCTAATCGGTGTATACAAGTTCCTTCACTTTTGATCTTCTCAAAGTGTTTCTTCACTTCTTCTCTCCATTCAGCCTGGGTGAGCATAAATTAGACTTTGTTAATATTCTAGGAGTCTCAGTCTCTGATACAGACATAGGATCATGTATGAGATAATTTTTTTCTGCATGCTTCTCCTGAAGAACTTTATAGAATAGGTGTCCAATGAATATTAGTTGATAGCAAAGTATCTCATGAGGATGTACCTGCATACCCCACCCACCCCATTTTCGGTATTTAGTCCAACATGGGATGCCACCTCTTTTCCAGTTTCCTTGCAGTACAGGCTCCCAGAAACATCATAGTGAGCACATCAACTAGCACCTCTGGGAGTCAAGTTGGTGGCTGAGAATGCCTGGCCAGAAAGAATAGCTCTGATAACAATATGTTACAAGTATGTGCCAGTGAGCATATGATCATATTTACAGCTGGCACCAGCATTCATTCCTCTTAAGTTTTGTGTATGAAGATATCTTGAAAAAATATTTGGAGTAGAAGACCCAAGGGGCATGAAGAGCAGGAGATGAAAATAAAAATACAGGGAATTATACAGGGATTTGGCAGTGAGGGAATGAACAAAAAAAGAAGAAGAAGAAGGAGAAGGAGGAGGAGGAGGAGGAGGAGGAGGAGGGGGAGGGGGAGGGGAAGGAGGAGGAGGAGGAGAAGGAGAAGGAGAAGAAGAAGAAGAAGAAGAAGAAGGAAGAGGAAGAAAAATTGTATGGCTGAATGATGTAGGAGGCTGACAAAATTCTTGGGGTGGAAAAAGATGTCTAATATGTGATTTAAGTTGTTCAAAATGTAAGACTCTTCCAATTTTTTAAAGCTTTAGTAAAGTTTCTTCACATTCACTCTGACTATGGAGGAGTATTTTTGCTTTCTTAGAAATCAAGGAAAGGTGCTGAACTTCATGTTTGGGTCAATAAAAGGACATAGTTAAAGGAACCACCACTATATAGCAGGGACAGGGGCCAAGAATTTTAAGAAAGCAGAGCCAGGGTGGCCCTGAAATTATAAATCTCCAGGAGTTCACAGGAGTGTTAGGACATTGGACTTTCCACAGGGTATAGAATTTCAAGAAGAATTTTATCTAAATTTTAGGGGGCAGGAAAACCTCTGCTGGAAGGTAGTCTATATAGGTAGTTTCTAGAAAAAAGCTAAAGGATATGTTTCCTCAAATTATGAATAGATGCCAACCAAGATAGAGGCATAGGTAGATATGCTTCACCACCCTCCACAACAATAAGAAATACAACTACCTCAAAACTAAATACAACCAGAACTACCAGAAAATTGAACCACATGGAAGGCCAACAAATAAAGATATAAAAAAGTAATACTCATCCAGACAGGTGTGACAGCTCTACCTAAGACACAGAGGCAAACACAGGAGGCTTTCAAGTTGAGGAGACAGAGAAGTATGGCCCAAAAGAGGGAACAGATCAAGGATCTAGTGGGAGAACTAAGTGATGGGGAGATAGCTAACCTAACAGATCAGGAGATAGCCAAATTAACAGATGCAAAGTTCAAAACACTGGTGATAACGATGCTCACAGACTTGACAGACATGCTTGAGTATGGCAAATGCTTAAGGGAAGAAGTGAAGGCTATGCTAAGTGAAATGAAGGAAAACCCACACAAAACCAACGGTGAAGGGAAGGAAGTTGGGGTTCAAATCAATAATTTGGAACATAAGGAAGAAATAAACAGTCAACCAGTACAAAATGAAGAAACAAGAATTGAAAAAAATGAGGAGAGCCTTAGGAACCTCTGAGAAAACTTTAAATGTACAAACATCCAAATCACTGGGGTGCCAGAAGGAGAAGAGGAAGGGCTAGAAATTGAAAACTTATGTGAAAAAATAATGAAGGAAAACTCCCCAAATTTGATTGAGGACATAGACATCCAAGTCCAGGAAGCACAGAGAGTCCCAAACAAGCTAGACCCAAAGAGGACCACACCAAGACACATCATAATTAAAATGCCAAAGGTTAAAGATAAAGACAATATCTCAAAAACAGCAAGAGAAAAGAAGAGAGTTACCTATAAAGGAGTCCCTATAAAACTATCAGCTGATTTCTCAAAAGAAACTCTGCAGGCAAGAAGGGACTGGCAAGAAGTATCGAAGTGCTGAAAAGCAAAGACCTACAACCAAGATTACTCTATGTAGCAAAGCTATCATTTAGAATGGAAGGGCAGATAAAGTGCTTCCCAGACAAGGTAGAGCTAAAGGGGTTCATCATCAAGAAGCCATTAATATATGAAATATTAAAGCGAGCTACTTAAGGAAAAGAAGAAGATCAAAACTATGAACATTAAAATGACAAGAAATTCACAACTATCAACAACTGAATCTAAAAAAGCAAACTAAGTAAACAACTAGAACAGGAACAAAACCATAGGTATAGAGATCACTTGAAGGGTTATCAGCTGGGAGGGGGAGGAGTATGGGAGAAAAAGTGCAGGGATTAAGAAGCATAATTGGTAGGTACAAAGTAGACAAAGGGATGTTAAGAATAGTATAGGAAAGGGTGAAACCAAAGAACTTACATGCAAGACCTACGGACATGAACTAAGGGGGGTGGCATTGCTGGAGGGAAGTGGGTCCTGGGCAAAGGGAGGCAAAGGGGGAAAAATTGGGACAATTGTAACAGCATAATCAATAAAATATACTTAAAAATATGTATACACTACCATCCCAGGAAGATAATGAGATTAATATAATTTCCAGCAAAGGGCAGATGCATCACTAAATGGTTCTAATTGTATAATCTTCTTCTAGAGTTATTATATTACCTTTAGATTCCTGTTAAAAATGATCTCTCTAGATCATGGGAAAAGTTACACGTAATTGTGAAATTACAGAAGGTTTCTCCCCAAATTTGCCACTTCTCATTTATTTTATTTTTTAAAAGGTTTTATTTATTTACTTTTAGAGAGAGAGGGAGGGAAACATCAATGTGCCTCTTGCACACCCTCAACCAGGGATTTGGCCTGCAAGCCCCTGCAAGCCAGGCATGTGCCCCAACCGGGAATTGAACTGGTGACCTTTCAGTTTGCAGGCTGGCACTCAATCCACTGAGCCACACCAACCAGGGCCATTTCTCATTTATTTCTGCAGGGGAGATTATAATTATTCAGAAACTGATTATCCTGCTTATTCATTTATGTGTGCGTGTGTGTGTGTGTGTGTGTGTGTGTGTATTTATCAGTTGACTGACCATTGGAGAAAGATTTCTGTCAGTCAGTTGACTTTTGGGCACCAAACCTGACAAACAACGCTGGCAGAAAGCCAAAATCTGGAATGTGCTGTCCATTGTTTGGTAACAGTCTGTGACAGTATCTAAGCCTTTGAGCCCCAGGTAATGCTGTTCTTTCAATCATCAGATCAAAGTCATGAAGTAGGAAGAGTATTGAGCTTTAAGAGGTCAAGGATTGACAATCAAGAGTTGTGAGACCAAAAAAGAATAAGGGGGAAGGGCAAATTTGTGTCTTGAAGTGTCCTTTTTTTGCACAAAAACTGTCAGTGGATTCCAGTGCAATATTTAAAGGAATCAGGAGAAGGAATACCTCCCTCTTGTGGTGAGGAATCAGATATCACAGATTTTTCTTTTTTTAAATTCTGGAGGAAATAAACCTGATATTTAGCTTTTGGGTTTGGGAAACTTGAAGAGAACCTTCTGATGATTGACACCTATTAAGAAAGTGAATTTCCAAAAAGTAGTTTCCTCCTGTGAAGAGGGAACAGGATGTGTGGAAAACAGAAGGTACTGATTAATAATGTTCTCCTCAAAGGTATCATCTTACTGGTAGATGTTAATTCTGGAGTTCCACACTTACACTTAGAATATTTATGTAATAGGAGTTCCAATTGGTGCTTAATCTGCCATTCAGACATGTGTGGGCATATCTGAAGCCAATGTGCAAAGACTGAAGAGCCTCTGGGAGAAGAGTCATGCAGAAAGGGGTAGTCCTGCATGAACTTGACCATCATAGGAGAAGAGAGGCACTTTCCATTGTTTCCCTAACGTACCTGTAACACATTGTTATCAGCAGCACTGCTCTGTTACTTTTAACGAAGTGTAACTCAACAGGGAAAGGAAGAGTTCATTGTGTCAACAGAACAATGTGCAGCTTTGGAATCTTGTGAGTCCAGGGCTTCAGGCTCAGCAGGAAATAAGGGCTCCCAGTGGGCAACTGCAGTGCCTTAGGACAGGCAGCACCCAGTGGATGCCAGCTGGGACTACCATCTTTTAGAAGAAAAGAGCGCTATCCAATAAAGTAATACCAAGCAGGTGCTTGGCGGGAGACTGCTACATCTAGCCAGAGTCAGTGGAAAGCAGAGCAGATGTAAATTTGAGGCTATTTGAGAGCCTACTCTTTATCGGGATTTCCCACAAAATGCATGTGGAGAGGGGAAAGAGGAAGTAGGGGATACTTCACAAAGTACTTATGTCCTTTGTAGACAGGTGACAGAAAAATCCAGTGAACCTTGGGTTACCACCATTAATGGGATCCTCTTTATGTCCCAGGTAAGGCCTGGGAAAGGCCACAGCATTTATGTTTTTGTCTTCTCCAGCCTTCCAGTTATTCAATCAGTAGAAATGAAGCTCTTGCACCCAAACCTTGCTTCTTTTTTCTCCCATAGTACAGATGTCAAAATGAGGTTGAATTAACAGAAGAATGGATAAACAAAATGTGGGTATATCCATTCAACAGAATATTATTCAGTCATAGAAAGGAATGAAGTTCTGACACATGCTACAACATAGATGGACCTTAAAAACAAAGTGAAGCAAAAGGACAAACATAGTATGCATCCGTGTAAATGAACTATCTAGAACAGGTAAATCGTAGAGGCAGAAAGTAGAACGGAGATTACCAGGGGCTGTGGGGAGGAGGGAATAAGAAATTATTGCTTAATGGAGTGATGAAGAATTTTGAAAATAGTGTTGATAGTTTCACAACATTGTGAATGTAATTAATGCCACTGAATTGTACACTTAAAATGGTTAAATGGCAAATATTATATTATATATATATTTACTTTAAAAAGTATATATATATATATATAATATCTTTTATATTATATATATATTCTCCAGCCTCCCTTGAGGAAAAAGCTTAGTTTGGGGGGCTAAGTAGCAGGAATTCATAGATTCTGAGTCAGAAAAGACAGGTGTTGTAAGCCCGACTCTTGATGGGCACAGAGTCCTATTTGCTGCCTCCCAGGTATGTGCCCAGTCTCCGCCTAAGTGCCTACTTGCTCATGACCAGGTTGCTCTCGAGGTGGCAGTCTATCCCTGCAATGAGCTTCATGTCTTAGTGGCACTCAAAAGGAAACTAGAATGGTGCAAAGGCACATGATCCACCTAGCAGCTGGGATCTGGGACTGAACTAAAGTGGTTTCTAAAGACTAGTATCAAATGTAATTGAATACCAGAAGCAATAATTGCCTACTTGGAGAAATGGGCTATTGTCTAAGAATGAAGCAATAGCTTTGGCAGAATCTAATATTGTACTGAAATTGGTTACTTTGTTCATCTGTGCTATATATGCTGCAGCTTTACACATGTGCTGTAGATGAGAAACAGATGAAGGAAGCTTCTCTCTCAGGCTGTGCTTGGGCAGTCCTCTTGACTGACAGTTTCGGTGGGAGGTGAAGGCTGGTGGCCAGCAAACACTGATAACTGATGCTGACAAGATTTTGTCCACAGGCAGGAGGGTGCGAGGCCTCAGATACAAGACTGCTATAGCAAAGCAAAAATATGTGCTAAATAACTAGTTCTTTCCCACTTGGGTGGCATAAAGTCAAAACACAATGAATAGAAGGAGTTCCCTAGCTGTCATCTTAATCCATCTCAGGAGTTCATCAGAAAAAGCACCCAGAATGTTACAGTCCAAGGAGGCTTAATTTTTGTAGTTTTGTGGGAAGTTCTATACAGTTTACAATAGACTATGCTTTTACAGTTGTCCCAATTTTTCCCCTTTTGCCCCCATCCACCTAGCAACCCCTACTGCCTTCAGCAATTCCCTCTTCCTTTGTTCATGTCCATGGGTCATGTATGTAAGTTCTTTGGTAACTCCATTTCCTGTACTTGCTCTTAACATCCTTCTGCCTATTCTGTAACTACCAATTTGTACTTCTCAATCCTTCACCTTTTCACCTTTTCCCCCAGGACCCCTCCCAACTGGCTACCATCCCAATGTTCTCCATTTCGGTGATTCTGTTTTTGTCTTGTTTGTTTGCTTAGTTCACTTTTTAGATTCAATTGTTGATAGTTATGTATTTATTGCCATTTTAATGTTCATAGTTTTGATCTTCTTCTTTTTCTTAAATGAGTCCCTTTAACATTTCATATAATAATGGCTTGGTGATGATGAACTCCTTTAGCTTTACCTTGTCTGGGAAGCACTTTATCTGCCCTTTGTTTCTAAATGATAGCTTTGCTGGATACAGTGATCTAGGTTGTAGGTCCTTGCTTTTCATCACTTTGAATACTTCTTGCCAATCTCTTCTAGCCTGCAAGGTTTCTTTTGAGAAATCAGCTGACAGTCTTATGGGACTTCCTTTGTAGGTAATTATCTGTTTTTCTCTTGCTGCTTTTAAGATTTTGTCTTTATCTTTAACTTTTGGCATTTTAATTATGATGTGTTTTGGTGTGGGTCCTCTTGTTTGGGGCTCTCTGTGCTTCCTGGACTTGTATGTCTATTTCCTTCACCAAATTAGGGAAATTTTATTATTTTTTCAGATAGATTTTCAATTTGCTGCTCTTTCTATTCTCCTTCTGGCACCCCTATGTGAATGTTGGAACATTTGAAGTTGTCCCAGAGGCTGTATGCTCTATCCTCAATTTTTTGGATTCTTTTCTCTTCTTGCTGTACTGTTTGTATGTCTTTTTCTCCCTTAGGTTCCAAATCACTGATTCGATTCTTGACTTCATCCACTACACTGTTGATTCTCTGTAAGTTGTTCTTTATTCAAATTAGTATATCCTTCATTTATGCCTGGGTCTTTTTTTATGCTGTTGAAGTATCCACTGAGCTCCTTAAGCATCCTTATAACCAGTGTTTTGAACTCTGCATCTGATAGGTTATCTCCATTTTGTTTAGTTCTTTTTCTGGAGTTTTGTTCTGTTCTTTCATTTGGACCGTGTTTCTTTGTCTCCTCATTTTGACATCCTCCCTGTGTTTGTTTCTATGTATTAGGTAGAGCTGCTTTGACTCCATGTCTTGGTAGCATGGCCTAATATAGTAAGTGTCCTATAGAGTTCAGTGGCACAGTTTCCCCTATCACCCAAGCAGGATACTCAAGGTCCGCCTTTCACGTGGGCTGAGTACTCCCTCTCTTGTACATGAGTCTTGATTGCTGTCAGCAGGTCAATGGGAGAGATTTACCCAGTCCAGACAGCTCATAGGACTGGCTGACTCCTAGCCAGCAACCACCTCCCTCCGTGGCTTATGGAGGTGGTGGAATGCTGCTCCAACATGGTCTGTAACTGTCCACTGGGTGTGCAGGCTCTGAGGTTTCCCAGGTGGTGGAGGCTGACCTATGTTCTGTCTGGGTCCCCTTGTAAGCTATAAAGCAATCTGAAGATGGCTGCTTCTAGGGCTGGGCCTGGGGCCACTCATTGAGAGGTATGGTAGCTGGGCTCTGCTGTTGCTTGTTTGAGTGGATTTAGGAAGGTCTGAAGACCATGCCTAGCCCAGCCTTTCATATGGAAAAGCACTGCTACCAGCTTGGGTGGGCCCATAAGTTGGATGGGGCGGTGCCTTAGGTAATCATTAAGGTGGGGCTTACCATGGGAGCCAGGGAAATGGAGATTCAGATATGGTGCTGCCATACCATGGCTCTGTGTGAGGGAGGGCTCAGAAAAGGTACAACGGCCACTACAGTAGTCCTTCTCTATATCGCGGTTCACTTATCATGGCATCACTGTATTGTGGGATTTTTTCAAATATTATATTTAATTATTTATCACGGATTTTTCGCTATACTGGAGGATTTTGCAGTACTGTATACGTATGTTGTTAAAGTTATGTAGGTTTACGAGTGTAGAATAAATGTAAGGTTTCTACTTTGTGTGTGTGTGGGGGGAAGGTCTAGAACATAATACCCGCAATAAGTGAGGGAATACTGTATCTGCAGTTCTGTCTGGGAGGAAGCTGTCCCCAGCTCTTGCCCCAGTGCCAGACACTTTAGTTCCTCCCTGTATGCCACTTGTGCCCTTCAAGGTGCTGCCCCAGTGCTGGAGCCCAGAGAGAGTGAGTCTGAGTAAGTCCATGTGTGGGGCAAGGCCCTTTAAGAGGAGAGGCCTGAGAATCCTGCAATTTCTTCCGCTGACTCAATCCCTACTGGTTTTTATAGCCAGAAGTTATAGGGCCTTATCTTTCTGACAATGAAATCCTGGTCCATGTGGTCAGGTGTGGGGCTGGGATCCCTTGCTTCTGAGATATCCTTCTGTTTTATATCTACTACATGAGGGTTTGGGATTAGCCATTTCCATGTCTCTGCATCTCCACCTCTCCGTCCCTCCTACCTGTCTGGATGAATGTGGTTTCTTTAATTCCTTCATTGTCGGACTTCCACACAGCTTGATTTTCTGACAGTTCTGAGTGATATTTGTTCTGTAGTTTAGCTGTAATTTTGCTGTGGTTGTGCAAGGAGGCGAGTTGTGTTTACCTATGCCTCTATCTTGACTGGAAATTGTATTCACACTTGCATTTTTATTGTCTCATTTGATCCACAAGGAAGGGAAGATATGATTACCTCCACTGTTTAGATGAGTAAGCTAAGGTTTAGAGAATTTAGTGAGTTATCCAAGATCGTAGGGCAGCAGTTTAGACTCAAGGCCTAATTCTAGGAACTATCTAGGATAGCAGATTTGGGGCTATTTAAGGAGGGGTAAGATTTTATGTTGGGAGAAAAATGTGGAAGAATTAATGAATATTAAAAGATTTCCAATGTACTAAGTTTCTCCTCTTTCTTCCTTCCCTTCCCCTCCCCTTCCTCTCCCTTTCGTATTCTTACTCCAAAAGAACCTTTACTGAGTTCAGTTTTAGTCCCGCATGTACTGACAAAAGTGAGCTTGTTCAAGTGCGGACACTGACTGTGGATGTTCAGTCGCACTATATAGTGCTTTGCATATAGTGGGGGCTTAGAACAGACTGCGCTGGCTGAGAAGTGATTCTGGGAGCATTCAAGTAAATCTGCTCAGAATGTAAGTTTTCCAAGTATATACAGTTACACTGTCTCAATAGCTGTGACTTAGCATGCCCACAAAAACTGCCTTTCAAATTTGTGTTATGTACATTTTATTGTAAAGGAAGCAAAGCTGTGATTGCAACCATACCCTACAGTTTGAAAGATGTCCTAGAGAATACTCCCTATTATTCTCTTTCCTTTTGCAAAATAACCTAAGTTTTTTTTCTGACTATAACAGAAGTTATATGACATATTTCTCCTTCAGTACCACACCCACATGTATCTGAGTAGATAGGCAATAGTTTTAATAGTTCAAAGAGGGTTTATTAGGATGCATATCAAAGAACATACGAAATGGTATGAAGTCAACCTCCTACATTCTCTTATTTCCTCTAAGATCATACACTTTACTTACATAGTAATTCCTTGAAACACTAAAAAACTATAGGGGCAAGTCTGACTAAATATTTAAAGACATGGCTGTGGGAGAGCTAAGTTTGTGGCTCATAGAAAGTGTGCTGAAACTTTGGGCAACAGGGTAACAGTTTCTGATATATCATTCCTTAGAAACTGCCATATTGATGAGACTTCATTAAGATATACCCAACATCTGATGGGCAGAATATCTCTATGTTTATCAGATACCTGCAAAGCACATACTCTGAGCCTTGGGTTGAGGCAGGTGCTAAAGCATACTGGAGAAATTGTTTAACTCCCAGGATGATGCCCCTCTCGGTCCAGTACTCTTCCCAACACAGCCTTTCCTGGTAGGTAAACTCTTCACCCATTGCAGATACGGGACTATGCAGGGTAACTGTAGACTGAAACACCAATTGGTAATAAAATGTCTTCTCTGAGAATTAATCTTTGAAGTGATATGGGAAAATCATGTGGAGATGGAATTCATCTTACAAAAATTCATTTAGAAGCACAGTAACATGAGTGAGACAAAGCTATACAATAAGAAATTAGGTAATACTGTTGTGAAATCCTGCAGGCATAAAGCTATAATTTAGGATCATCCCATTTATTTCAAAGTCACAGTCTCCTCCTATTTTACTCCTTTTGCTATTGCCTGGGTTTGGTACGTATACTTATCTCCCAAAACTCCCTACCCATATTAATGTTGGTTGGACCACCAATGGTTTTTTAAAATAATTTTTAAAAGGTTTTTATTTTATTCTTATTTGAGAGATGGGGGGAGAGAGAGAGACCGACAGACAGAGACAGAGACAGAGAAACATCCATGATTGATGTGAGAGAGACACATGGATTGGTTGCCTCCTGCACGCTCCCTGACTGGGGATCAAACCCTCAATGTAGGCATGTACCCTGACCTGGAATTGAACTGGTGCCCCTTTGGTTTATGGGACAACACACCAACCAACTGAGCTGCATCAGCCAGGGTTGGTCCACCAGTCCTTATGACAATCATAGTATTTTTATTTAATGGTCACAAATTCTTTCCTTCTCTGCAGCCAAGCCCTTACAATGCGCTATGGTAGGTTCTCCCATCAAGAGGTGATGTCTGTTTCTCCATATGGGTTGGTCTGGCCATATGAAGGAGAACTGAGGCACTCTAACAGCCAACCAGTTGCTGGCATTGCGAATGAGGCCATCTGGCACCTGACAGCCCCCAGCTGACATGGAGACTGACTGCAGACATGTGAATGAACCTAGTCAAAGCCAGCCCAAGAAGCGCCTTGCCTGAATTCCCAACCCACAAAATCATGAGCTCAACAAAAGCTTACTTTTTTAAGCCATGAGTTTTAGAATGGCTTGTAATGCAGTAAAAGTTAACAGATATATATGAAATAACCCTTTATCTGGTACTACTAAGTGACATATAAAGTTAGAGAAAAGGTTCTCTCTGGGCCTAATTCTATCATGGGCTCTTTCTGGTATTTAACTTTCCTCCTCTGTACTTTAGTTTTTCTACTTCAAAGATGGTGATATTTTCATGAAGTTCAGTAATAATAATTTAAATATATGTACATTACAATTTTCACATCTTCTTTTCCTCTTTTCTCTTCAACAGTTTTACCAGAACCCACTATGAAGATCAGATTCTGATACACATTCTTTTCAAATTAGATAATAATATATGTGCTTAAAAATTCCAAAATGTCATATGTATGAGGTATCATAGTTACTGTTTCACAATGAATGGAGTTATATAATTGTTACAAGAATCAGAATAGCCCTCTTCTAAGAATTACTTTTTCTCAGCGAGAGTTCCCTGTCTGTTCAGTAGTACCGGGTAGAGAGTTTCCAGACTTACCTGAGACTTGAAGTAAGTTTCTTGTGGCGTGGCAAGAACATCTGCAGAAGCGATGTCTAAATGCATGAGTGTCTGCCGAAAAGAAGGTCGGTTGCGAGGTTTACTTTGCCTAAAAGTAAAAAAAGACAGCTTGTGAATTTCAGAAGTTATATCCAGGGGGATAAAGATTTTATTCTACTTTATTTATTTATTTTTTTATCAATTTAAAAAAGAGAAACATTACTTTGTTTTTCTATTTACTTATGCATTCATTGGCTGATTTCTTGTATGTGCCCTGACCAGGGTTCAAACCCGCAACCTTGGTGTATTGGGATGATATACTGAGCTACCCAGTCAGGGCTTTACTGTACTTTATGAAAAACATTTTTGATTCCGCACATGGCTGTGATGAAATGAAAACCTCTAAGATCAGTGACCTGTTTGATAATGACCCTTAGGACAGGTAAGTAATAATAGCTATCATTTACTAAGGCCTACTCTTTTGAGATGTACTAAATTCTTTATAAATAATTACAAGGCTCCTTGTCTTTAGACTGCCAGGTGATTCACTCCCAATACACATTAGAGACTTCACTGCAGTTTTAGAGAAGTTTTAAATATGGCTTTGAGGAAGAAGGTAAAAGAGAATATTGGCAGAAATATATTTCTTACCATGTCTGTTTCATAAGGATTTTGAATCCATCAGGGCAAGTGGAAGGAACTGGAAGGTGTAGACTATTGCTTCCAACACCCCAAATAATGGCCGAAGAGTCTACATCTTTGTAAGGGATCTCTCCTGTCAGCAACTCCCAAAGCACCACTCCAAAAGACCTGCAGTAGTACCAGGAGCATGTACAGAAGACATTTCAGAAAGACTGATTTGTATTTTAGTTCTTTATTTATTAAGTTTTAATCAAATCTGTGCCCAGTTTTAAAATTCTAATACTACTACCAAAAAAAAAAAGAAAGAAAGAAAGAAAGAGTCAGGAAAACTCTAAAAAAGAAAGTCAATGAGGTGTAACCAACACTCCCAGGTATTAAGATATTTTATAAAATTTCAGTAGTTAACTCTAGTGCACGAATAGACAGCCTGACTACTAATGGAATGAAACAGATACCCAGAATACCCAGAAATCAACCAAGTACATACAGGAATTATATATATGATAGAAGTGACATCTCAAACCAGTGGGGAAAAATTGATTATTCAATAAATGCTGTTGGGACAGCTGAGGAGAAAATCAAATTTATATATCATCTTACATAAAGATGAATTCCTAATGAATCAAAGATTCATATATAAAAAATGAAACCATAAAAATCCTGAAATTAAAAAAAAATCTTTAAGTATTGAAGGCTTTTCTAATTATGAAATCCAGAAACCATAAAAGGAGAGAATAATAGGCTAAACTACATTTAAAATATTCTGGCATGGAAAAAATCTCCACCATAAGCAAAATAACAGAATGTAAAAGGTATCTGTAATTCAAATACACAAAAGGCTAATCTTCTCAATATATAAAATACTCATAAATTGATAGGAATAAAGATCAGAAAGCTTAGCAAAGAATAAGAATAGTTCATAAATATGAAATTACAAATGGTTTGTAAACATGAAAAAAATACACAACCTTACTTATAAGAAAAGGAATGCAAGTTAAATTTCACCAAAGATATCTTTTTTTACCTACATGGTCAGCAAAAATCCAAAAGTTTAACTTAGTTGGTGAGACTGAGAAAACGTTCTTATATATTTCTGTTGGGAACATAAATTGGCATAATCCCCAAAGAGGGCGCATTCATAATAATTACCCAGACTACAAGTGATCCCACATTTCTTCTTTATCTTATTTACTTTGATGTTACATGCAATTTTAATATATGCTATTATTTTGGTTTTAAGCCTAAGGTTACTAGAAGTCAATTTTAAGAATGGAAGAAAAGCAAACTACAGGGAAACACACTGTTAAAAGCAAATATCTGGAGAAAAATTTGATATAGATTAAAAAAGACCAATGACAACAAAACAAGCATAGCCCATTGAGGCTGTTTAATAAAAGGGCAAACCATACTATACAACTCAGATAGGTCTGAAGCACGTCTGTGTTACCTAAAATGGGTAAACTTTGTTTAAAGTATTTTATTTAAGAAGGTGAGAATTACGTAATACATTTCATGAAGACTTTTATACTACATGGTTATTTAAAGTGAACTTTCCATATTCGAGAAAGTTCAGCATATTCTCTGAGGGTCCCCCAAACTGATGATTTACTGAATGGATAGTCACCCCAATTCCTATCTCAGTTCTCACCGTACTATCATTGTACTGGGTAGTGCCTTAGCTAATACGAGACTGCAATCAACCAGAAGTGAGTAACACTAAAGAATATTGAGGGAAGCAGAAGTGTTGATGGAGGAAACTGCTAACCGGGTGGAAGTGGGATAAGGCTTTCTACTTGGCACAGATGGTGCTGCTCACCATATATCGACTTTTTCAGAGACAGGTTCATTTCGTATCACCTCTGGCGCCATCCACGCAACTGTGCCAGCGAAGGACATCTTGGTGCTTTTATCGCTGAGTTCCTTAGAGGTACCAAAATCTGAAATTTTTACTGCATCTGTGTGAGTCACTAAAACACTTTAAAAAGAAAGAAAGGAACATCCAGATCATTAGTATCAAAGAAAAAACATGACTCAAGTTGTCGACCGAAGACTTTGCTGCCCCCTACCTCGTAGAATTCAGTTTATCAGTTCCAGTATTACTAGGATGGGACATTAGCAATACACTAGAAACAGCACCCTTCATACTTGCGAGGCAGCATAGCATAGTGGGTTTTCATACCTGGTTTTATCCTGCCTCTATCACTCTGTGAGTTTTGCCAACTTAATTCTTCTAAGCCAGTTTTCTCACCCATAAGATGGAGACAATTCAGTTCATACTATCTTATCCACAATTCAAAAATGCAAAAGGCTCAGAAAACAGTGTATAAATTTTTTTCATATGTATAAAGCAAACTCCCCTATTTATCCACTTTGTGTGACCATCATAGGTTTTGCTGCAGACATATGAATGCAGCTGGTTGTAGGTGTGCCCTGGTCTTTGCCGGGGGTGTATAAGGTAACACACTGTTACCTTCTTGAAATCATCTGACTTCAAGAGTGTTAGATAAGGGATATGGACCTGTAATAATGGCCTCATAGAATTTTTGTTTGAATTAAATGAGGTAAGCCAAACACCCATGCTCAATAAATACTGGTTTCCATCCTGCCAGTCTCAGACAGCCAACTAGGAAAACACTTTGTTTAAAACACTATTTAAGTGATGGCCAACTGAAGTGATGCATGGGGTCATGATACTAGGGAGCTGTGACATTAAAAGGCTAGTAAGTATCCTGGGGTTCCTCTAATGTTGGTGAGGAAAAGCAGGAATAAATTTAAGCTTAAGTAGATGCCACACAACTCATGTTTTAATTTTCATGGAAGTTATCTGAAATGTGACCTGGAGCAAACGACTTTTGTTAGCATTGAAGATGAACAAACCTGGTACCAGTCAAATCCAACATACTAACATCCTCACACACAGGATTGACTTTACTTGAAACAGGCTGTTTAGAATTTCAGAATGTCAATGAGTTAGGGTTCCAGAGGCTTAATGATCTAGATATTTTTAACAATAAGAAGGCTTAATACTCCAATAATGTCAGAATTAAGATGGCGAGAAAATAGGAAACTTCTCAGTCTATCTCATCCCTTCTCATTGGAACCAGGGACTTCCCTCCCTGCCAATGTCAAATAACTCTCTGCTTACCAAACAGCTCAGTGCTTACAATTGCTTTAGAACACCTTTATCCACATCCAAGCCCTGGTTTTCTGCCTGATATTTAAATTCACAAAATTTAGGAATTTTGATTTAATGGTGTTAGTCTAGGTGAAAATGCATAAGGATTAAAATATTATGGGCTATTTGAAATAATTGGAGAATTGATGGTATCATAAACTATGAAAATCAGAAAAGGTAATAATCTCCCAGAGAAAAAAGCCTACAAACTTCCCCTTCTGCGTCTTTTGTGCGGCTCACTATGGAACTTGTTGGCATGACAAGAGGGAGTGGACATGGGAGGGGAATAGAGAAGGTATGATGTTGGAACTATTGTGAAATTGTCTCTGAGACAAAGATCACACAGCTTAAATATTTAATGTAGGTAATAAAAACTCTCTTTACAACATGTCAGACTGATCTTGTTTTTTCAAAGTTAGCTTGGAACCCAAAGAGAACAAGGCTGCCTGGGGTTCAGGGTGATACTGACAACAGAGGGAAAAGCTTACTGGGTGACCAGCGTGTTATAATCTTTAAATGACAGGAATCAAAGAGAGTAGCATGTGGCTTCTGTGTATTCTAAAATTTGCTGACTTCTTCCTCTAATATGAGTTCTCAAGTATAATAAGGTGATTCAAAAGACCATTCAAGCAGAACTTTGACAAGTATTTTATGTGTATGGAATGGACCAGAAAAGCAACAGGTTGGCGTTAAGACTGTAGACAGATGGAATGAACACTATATAATAAAGTTATTTGCAAGTAAAGCACGAAGGAAGTTGTTCAGTGAGCTAATAATTGTGATAAACATTGTTGAGAACTCTGGTGATAAATAAGAGTTCCTTTGAAGTTTATAAGCAAGGACTGATTTGTATCTTCCATGGAGAAGGGGCAGGATTCCTTGTGAATTCCTCACCTTCACACTATGATGTAGGAAACAGTGGTCTTTGGTCCAAAAGTTCTGGGTTCAAGTCCTAGCTCCATGACTTTGGGTTCTGAGTCCTAGTTTCTCTTATATAAAATAAGAATAATAATACTTGTCACATCTACTCCACACAGTTTTTTCCAAGATCAAAGCAGATATGATAATGGATGTAAAAATATGCTGTAAGTCATAAAAGCACATGTAAATATATTTCTGCAAAAAGATTAATCCTTTTCTGCTTCTCCAAACCAAATGTGATAAGAAATGACAAAAATGTTTAAAAATAGGAGCTACATTGAAATATACCATTTTATCAGTTCCTTTCTTTTCCTTGCACAATTTGAGACCCAAAAACACTCCTCTTAAAGTGGTTATTAGTAGCTAAGGAATCCTTTTGATAAGAGGGATTATTAGAAACATCTTGCTTCTCTTAAATAATCAGTTTGCATTTTTCTTATAAGTCTATTTCTTTCTTTGCTTGGATTCTAGGAAACTCAAAGCCAAATATATAGTTAACCTCTAACAACTATACAGAATCTTATAATACATATTTTGTGAACAAGCTTTAGTTCTAATGTTTTTATTTTCTCTTTGCCTCTGTTTTTTATTCATTCACTTTTACCTAATTGTATTAAACATATTTCTGAAAATCAGTTTAAAAATACTTTTTTTTTATTTTTTGGAAACACACTAGGAAAGCAATAAATCAAGCCTTCAAGTGAGGAAGTTTGGCATTAATCATTCAAAACGATAGAAGGTGAGTACTTTAGATAACGAATTGTTTCATAATGGTACAATTAAAAAGCAACAGAATGGGGAAATCAGCGTCAGGTGCCTGAACTTGCCTGCCCTATAGGTAAGTAAGCAGGTCACAATCGCCCAAAAGACTCACAAATAGCACCGCCCCCTGTGCTGAGTTAAAGGGAACCGAGAGTGCGTCCGAGAGCCTCAGCTGTGTGGTTGATGGCATCCCTTATTTCTAAGCAGTAAAACAAAGTGGCTGAAACGTCAGCTCCAGTACTCACTTAGGTGATTTGAGATCACGATGAATGATTTTGTGAAGGTGCAAATAATTCATTCCACTTGCAATTCCCGTGGACCAGTCTACTAGCAATCGAGGTGTGATCTTCCTGCCAGCTCGCAAAACCTCGTAGAGTTGTCCGTGGGCGCAGTATTCCATGATGATACAATAGCATGGGGCCTGAGTACAAACACCCCTTTCAAGAAAACACAGACATGTATATAAATACGATACACACATAGAAATAAACATACATGTATACATATTTTAGGAATATTTAATAAATTTAATCAAGACCAATTTTCTATTCAAATTATTTAAAATATACATATAGATAATCTTTCCTATGACATAATTTTAAATTGAATTTATTGGGGTGACATTGGCTAATAAAATTACATAGGTTTAAGGTGTATAATTCTATAATACATCATCTATATATTGTGTGTTCACTCCTGATTCTTAAGTTAGCGTTATAAACTCTCTAGTCTTCAGGTTTTTCTATTATACATATAGAGAACTTTAGTTTGTTTTGTTCACTCCGGATATCTATATACTATGTATGCTATGCCTGGTGCTTTTTCTGTGGGACCATTCCATTTTGGGACAAAGAGAGCCCTTCACTGAGACTTTACATGGGCTGGATATTATGTTGTTTTAGATTGTTAAGAATAATATAAATATATTTCTTTGAGAATTAAATAGAGGGTTTTATACACAGTGTGCAGAAAGAGAGAATTCAAATAAAATATTACTATTTTTACTATTATTTGTTGACTTTTAAATTACTCAAATTTAAGACAACTAACTGGACTGAGGATCAAGAAAGAATTTCTATATTATACAGTCTTTAAAAAACACTTCTACTTAGAATAAAAACATTACACAATGTGTTATACATCTGTGCAGCCTGTGTTTCCATCAACTACTTGCAATTCCTTTCCCGATCATTCCAGTCCAAAAATATCTTTCTCTTTTCTAAATTTCAAGGCTACAAAGCAGCCGTTAGTTTTTTATCTGTCATTTTCCTCTCCCGATACAGATGATAGGTTCCTTGAAGGGAGAAGTCTTCAAGTTCTTTTCTGTCTACCACAAGGCCTAAGTGTTCACAGCAAGTCCCTGATGAATAGTTCTTAACTTCACCTTAACTTTCGTTTGCTGATAAAGCCTTCCCACGAACATGTGCAGAGGCCAGGGGTAGGTGGAGGGGCAGTAACATGAAAGAACATCTATTTGTCAGGAATGTTGACATGTTTATTTAATTGTTTTATTTAGTCTGCTCCAAACCATTGTAAGGTATATATTACCTTTTCAATTTTTACAGGTAATGTTCAGAGAGGGGTAGTGACTTGTTCTAGATTGGACAACTAATGACTGACAGAGCTGGTATTCAAATCCAGTCTGTTTAACTTGAAAACCATGCTCTTTCCACACAATACCACACACTGCCTCTCTTTTTACTACTTTAACATCAGTATAGACAAGCACATTGGGAATTCCTACATTAATATTGTTACCTTATAATGATATTAATTCTAACTCACAGTTTGGTTCTGAGGATGAGAAAAGAGAAGAAAAATGACCATATGCAATTCTCTGTGTCCCATCCTCAATGGTATGTATGCCTTCCTTTATAACTTTCTAGAGTAGTCTATCTACAGGATACCCAGCTAACGTCCTCAGCCAGCTATCACTTCACGTCCTTCATCTCTTAGGCTGCCATAAGTGATGAAGAAATTTAGAGGATATGATGGCTTATGATCATGTGCAAGTCTTATAACAATAGCAGGTTATAAAGAAATTAAATAGTCTTCATTTTTCCTGTTTCGATGTGCCTGTCAAATGCCACAAAGCTATTTCTATTACTCTCCATCATTTTCTAAGCTACCCAGAATTCTCATCTTGATTTTTACTGAAAAAATTTTTTCAGGTTTCTCTTACTTGACTTTTAGGAAAGCTCAGGGAAGCAGGAGTGTACAGTAACTACAAGGAGACAATTTAATTTTTTTCACAGAGAAATAGTGAGTAAGGCAGGAATAATGTAACATGCTTTAAAATATCAAAATAAATATTTGTTTGAAGCTATTCACTATCCTGTTCTACCATGTCTTAATTTGTCACACAAACATAAGCAGAAAGGGTCTAACAGTGATTCGTTATGCATTTTTCTTCTTTCTGGACTGACGAATGAGGAGCAATCATTCCGTCAGCCCTGTACTATGACAAGGCTTCTTGCTAGCTATAAATAACAGCTCTATAATAACTTCTAATTGCTACCTTTTCTTCCCTTTCACACTCACTTCCATTATAAAGAGCCAGGTTGAGTTTTCTTAAATGATTGCTTAAAAAATTGGAAGAAAAAAGAACATAGTATTCTTTCCTTGCTCTTTCCCTTTGTACATGGTTCTTACTTCAAAAGAGGCTGTGGGCACAGAAAGCAGTATCCAGAGAGATGTACTAAAATCTAATCTTGACTTTATGTCTTCCAGACGGTCCTGAATGATTCATTGGCCAAGCAACACATGGCACAGATGGCTGCAAACATAACACTGCACAATGCCTCAAGAGCGTGGTGTGACGGGCCAGGGACACAGTCTCACTATTGTTTTCCATATAGAGGTAACGACTGCTCAAGCATCTTCAGCCTAGAGAGTTAGGCAGTATCTGCCTAAAATGCTGAAAAGTGCATATGCAGGTAGGCGGGTCAGAGGGTGAAGTGAGGGAAAAGACTGTGAAGAAAAAGGAAGAAGCAAAAGAAAGGAAGGAAAAATAAAGCTTCTCATAGCCATCCTCTGAAGACACAATTCTACCTGGAAAGCCCTCTAACCTGAGAGACAGTCTATTTCATTTCAGGAGGCCAAAAGCCGTGCTCATCTGCACAATGTCCTGTGTCTCAAACCCGGCAGCCTAGTGACCTAAGCTTCAAAGTGTAATTAAATGGGAAGTTAAAGGGAAGACCATGCCTTCCATTTCAGATGGTGTAGCATATAGGGAATGAAGATCATCTCAGGGAAGTGAAATGAAAGAAAGACATGAGTTTCTGGAAGTCTGCTTAAAAATAATCCTCCTATTGTCTTTTGAAATGATCATCTCTGGAAAGATTAGAATTGGTCTCTAGAGCATTTTGTTTTAGCCTCACATGCTCTTGGTCCAACTAGAGCAACCAGTGGTAGAATCACTATAGCTGCTGACGCTCTACCCCACGCCCTCTGCATGGATGCTGCTCTCACAAGGAAATAAATCCAGGTACGTTGTTTAGCATCACAGTTAAATGCTTCTCTTCTTTTCATGCCCCTTTCCCTTTCCATAAAGGGTCTTGTTGGGGAATCAAAACTCATCCTTAATACTCATTTAAACTCATTCTATAAAAGCTATACCTAAGATTTCTATTACTTAGTTTGGGGGTGTGGTTCCAATTAAAAATGATCACATCACATGTTTAGCTTTATAATGGGAATTTTATCAAGAAAGGATCCCTCTTGGGGACTGGGGGAAGTTCCTTCCAGTTTAGAGAAGGGGCCTTTGTAAGTTATCCCACTTTTAACTGTAGCCTCCTTGGTAGTAATATATATAAAGAAGTTCTAGTTTCTACGCTTTTATCCCACCTAAAGACTACCTTTCCTGTTCTTCACCTTCCCTCCTCTAAAGCCACTCACTATTCATTTGTTCAAGTCTAGAGCAAAATTGAAGGCTGGTAAGAGAGGGAACTCAAGATAAAAGAGATTACACATATTTAGAGCTCAGTGTTGCCATATTTGGTAATTTCTAAAATTGACCTTTGAGCCTCCCCCTTTTTGCTAGGGATTCCCCCCAATATTATGAAAATAATACTCTACACTATAAAGATCTTGAAAACAACTACTTTGTAAAATAAAAATAGCACATAAGTTACTATCATCAATAATTCTGTATGATTACATTTAAAAAGATGAATGTTTGGTATTACTTGGAAAGTGATCTAACAAACAATGAGGCAGGGAGAAATACTCTCAAGGTACCTGTTATTGCAAGTTGATATTTAAGAAAGGACACCAATAGAAATAATAAAAAGCATATCTATGACACAGGTACTAATTGTTCTCTGATCACTTAGATGTTAGCTTAGTTTTCTTGATTGAACTTTAGGATGCTCAGGTTACCTGGAGGTGATCTCTGTCATCTTATTGATAAATAAGCTTGATTTAGCAGATCTGACTGCTTGATGGGAATCCACTTTCTCCCTCTCTGTCCCATCTACACCCCTTCCAAGCAGGGCATCCTCTGGCAAAAAAAAAAAATAAAACCCTTCTAGATTATAAACTCCTAAAGACATGATTCTAATTTAATAGTTTTTTTGTACCCTACCAAAGCACCTAGCACAGTGCTTAGTTTATAGCATGTTCTTAACATGTCCTTCAAAGCAGGAATTTATATATATATATATTTATATATATATATAAATATATAAATATAAATATATTAAGGGAAAGAAAGTCTCTCTATTTCTTTAAAAAAAAGCCTTGACCTACTTGAAAGCGATGATGTTAGGGTGCTTCAACTTCCTCAAATGCTTGATATCCGTCTCATTCTGTTCTCTCACTTTCTTGATGGCCACCTCCTCCGCTCGGAACTTGCCCAGGAAGACAGCTCCTTGGGCTCCACTACCCAGCCACTGCAGCTCTGAGATCTCCTCAAATGGCACTTCCCAAGTATCTAGGCACACAAGTGAGAAAGAAGCTTAACAAGATCTTGGAATTTGCTTAGGGATCATTCTGCAGGGCCATTCTAAAGGTACCAACTTTACCTCATCCAAAATGACCTCTACCTTGTGGCTCCCACCTGTAACTCACCAAAAGACAGAATCTTTCTATGGGTCTTGGTACTATAGGTCAGATATTCCCATGTCTTAGTTGGTATCAATTTTTAACCAATGAAATCAAGCAGATCAGAGATCTCCAAAATATTCTCCTCCAAACAAAATGTGTACCGACACGCCCACCTCCTTGCTTCTAGCTTCCATGTTCAGTTGATTCACCTGTCTCTACATCACTATCCCTACCCATCACCCATTATAAGTGTTGTTTGAGTCTTTGCATTTCTAGTCAGATGCTCAATTAATCTTTGCTGAGTGCATTTTTAATGACATTCTCCTAAGAACCTAATATCTGTATTAGTATTTGCTTTTTATTTAGTAGTTACTATCTGCCAGACACTAGCATAGTGCTTTACATGTCTCATGTGTTTAATCTTTACAACAGCCTACAAGTTTGGCCTTATTATGGTTATTTAAAGATGAGAAAACAAAGACACAAGGTGGTTAAGTAAGTTACCCAAGGTCATATAGATGGTAAGTGGCAGAACTCCAGAACTGGCTGATTCCAGGGACAGTGCTTTCTCTACTATACCACATTGCCTCTTCAGAATTAACTAACAGTGATATATTTTTTCATATAGATGCAATATTTTCAAGTTTCTCTTTTTCTTAAGAGTTTTGTTTGTTTTTTTTGCACTAAAAGTGGTATTATTAGATATTTATATTGTTCTTTATCCTTATAGGTATTAAAAATTTTAACTATCAGTGTGTATTACTTTTTAGATTCAATTGTTGATAATTTGTATTTTTTGCCATTTTATTGTCCATAGTTTTGATCTTTTTTTCTTAAATAAGTCCCATTAATATTTCATATAATAATGGTTTGATGATGAATTCCTTTAGTTTTTTCTTGTCTGGGGAGCACTTTATCTGCCCTTCCATTCTAAATGATAACTTTGCTGTGTAGAGCAATCTTGGCTGTAGGTCCCTGCTTTTCACAACTTTGAATACTTCTTGCCAATCCCTTCTTGCCTGCAAAGTTTCTTTTGAGAAATCATCTGACAATGTTATGGGAGCTCCCCTGTAGGTAACTAACTTATTTTCTCTTGCTGCTTTTAAGATTCTCTCTTTATCTGTAACCTTCAGCATTTTAATTATGATGTGTCTTAGAGTGGGCCTCTTTGCATTCATCTTGTTTTGGACTCTGTGCTTCCAGGGCTTGCATGTCTATTTCCTTCACCAAATTAGAGTCTCAGATATAGCACTAGTTTGCTGGTTCTGTATGTGTGGTGGGAGGGTTTAGAAAAGGGACAGTGGCCTCTGCTTGCCTTGATGCCAGACACTTCAGTTTCTCCCTGTGTACCACGGGTGCCTTTCAAGTTGCTATCCTGGTGCTGGAGCTCAGAGGGAGTAAGTCTGATTAAGTCCATGTGTGGCTTCTTTAAAACGAACTGCTTGGGGCTCCAGCAGTTTCTTCCACCGACTCAATCCCCACTGGTTTTTGCAGCCAGAAGTTGTGGGAACTTATCTTCCTGGCCCTGAGCTGGGGGTGTTGGTGTGGGGCTGGGACTCCTTGCTCCCAAGATATCACTCCAGGATTTTTATCCACCACATGTGAATGTGGGACCAGCTGTTCTGTCTCCACCCCTCCTACCAGTCTGCATGGATGTGGTTTCTTTAATTCCATAGTTGTCAGACTTCCATTCAACTTGATTTCTGATGGTTCTGAGTGATGGTTGTTATATATTTTAGTTGTAATTTTGATGTGGTTCTGTGAGGAGGTGAACCATGTCTGCCTATGCTGCCATCTTGACCGGAAGAGGTGTATATTACTTTTATAATGAATTACATGTTATTTGACATAAGGCACTTCAAAAATTCAATCAATATGTGCTTTGATCTTGTGAAACTTAAAAAGAAAAATACAGTCCATTGATCCTTCTCCTTGTCTCCCTTTTTGCCAGTGCATTATCACTCCACTGGTAAGAAATGAACATCAAAGAGCTAGAAGCCCCGTGGAATGAGTAGCATATGATGACAATGTTAAAGGTTATGAGAAATTCTGTTGGATCACTGATCACTAAAAGGCTGCTATTTGCAGAACACTGAACAAGGTAGTGTTAAGGTAGCTTTGAAGATATTTTGGTTTTGAAAGCAAATCAACTCACCATTTACCATGTGAAGTAAGAGCAGAAAGAGTTCATCAGTATCCACAAGGGAACTACAGTTCCCTCTTCTCTAATTTTCTCTAGATTAAAAGGAATTCTGTAGACTCTTAATAAAATGTGGCTTCTGATCACAATGGTTAAAAATGACCTTCAAAATATAACCATGTAGAGCAGAAAATTATAGTGAGGGTTGCTTACGTCATGGGCATTCATCCTACTCAGCAGTATTAAAGGTTTCTGCTCTAGTGAAAGGGAATATATGGCTCTATCACAGCAAATCTCTCTAAAATATAAATAACTCACAAATGAAAAATCACCAAAAGAACAAATAATATCAGGTGAGATTTGGGAGGAAGCAGTAAGTTATAGACTTGACTGCTTTTGGTATCTTTATGGCTCCTAATGACTGACAAGCAGTAAGTGTCTCAAGCAGTCTTACTTTTGTACTCACGGGCTTACTCATGCAGTGCGTACAGGGTGCAGACATTGACGGCACACTCTAAGAGAGTTTTACAATTAGGGGCCCAGTGCAGAAGTAAACGCAGTGTCATTTTGACCACTCGGAGGGCAGAATAAGGTACTATTAAGGAATATGGGCCAAGAACATAACTGGGTAGCCCTGGCCAGCATGGCTTAGTTGGTTGGGCATCACCCCACAAACCAAAAGGTCAAAGGTTGATTCCTGCTCAGGGTACGTGCCTGGGATGCCCTGACTGGGGAACTTGCAGAAGGTAGAACACAACCAATTAACGTTTCTCTCCTTCTCTTTCTCCCTCCCTTCCCCTTTCTCTAAAATAAAATAAAAATTTAAGAGCATAACTGGGTAGTATTTCTCTGAATAACTTTATAAAAGCCCAAGGTACCCCAATTTTTAATAGAATAACTACTAAAATTACACAATCTTTGGGTATCTCTTTTCCCTATCTACTCAATTTTTATTTACTGTTAAATACTAGAAACATTAAAAAATATCAGAAAAACACGCCTTTTATCCGATATCCTATCCCAAATTCAGTTTTATCTTCTCTTTTAGTGTTTGTTCATATGTTTACAACTATGGAAAAGTTGTATGTGATGTATAATTGTTCTTTTTCATGCATTATGTATTTCTCATTCATTTATATAGTTTTTATTATAAGCTTTAATAGTTGTTTAATGTATCTTTTTTTGGTACTTAAGTGTTTCCAGCTTTCTGTTTGGTAATTTAAATTTGAAATTTAAATACTTTTTCTTTCTTTATATTATTTCCTCAGACTCAATCCTTGGGTTTAAGAGTTCAATTTCCTGGCTTGGTATACATTCCAAATTGCTATCCAAAAGGATTTTGCTAGTTTTTGCTGACAGCAGCAATGTGTGTCTCTTTTACAACAGCTTTGCCAGCCATGGATATTGCTAATTATTTTTTTGGTGCTAATTTACCTAGGTAGAAAATATTTTATAAGTTTGTACTATTTTAGTTGTCAGTGATATAGAATATTTTCTTTACATTTGTTTAATACTCACATCTGCTTTATATGAATTGTCAAATTTATCCTTTGTCGATTTTACTAGTAGGGTCTTGTAGTTCTCTTAAACTTGAAGGAGCTTTCTTTCTATTTGAAAATATGAAGATAATATTTTTTACAAAAAACTTTTTCTTTTAATTTTATTATTTTTTTGAAAAGATATATTTTTTTGGTTGCCTGAAATCTCCTTTGTAATTTCTTCTATTTGTTCCTCTATCTGCTAAGAGTTGATCTATACCTGATTTTTTAAAAAATTTAACCTTTATATCCATCTTGAGTTTATTTTGGTGTATCATATGAGGACTGATTTAAATTATTTTTCTCCATATTGTTATTTAGTGATTCCAAAACAATCTGTTAAATAACCCTTTCTTTTCATATCATTTTATAATGCTTACATTGTAATTTCCTATATTTTAAATAAATAATGCCATTATTAAGTATTTTTATAAAATGAGAAATAAATGAATTATTAAAATATAAATCTGGCACTCAAATACCACAGGTTGAGGATACTTTAATAAGGAATAAAATAGTCCTCTACCATCAGTTGCTCATATACATGTTATTCAGCCAAGTCTTAATTATCCATGGAAAAACAAAGGGGAAGCATTGGTAATTCAAAACACAGAGTGTAAAATAAAGTAATACTGCAACCACCTTTGAATCAATCTTATTACCAGAACTGACTACTAGAAGTAAAACTGATGGATGTGATTTAGTTTTCTTGTCCTGTCCTAATGTCCCTGTTAATATTTAATAAGGAGACAAGGATCAGAAAAATGGCAGGGGAAAAAAACAGCAATAAGAATATGAGAAATTGGGGGCCTAGATCATCAATGAATGAGATAATTAACCTCATAATAATGAAAACTGGCTGTGCTCCCTCCAGGGTTAGCTCTAGACTTTCTGTGGCTTTTACATCTGTCCCACTGGTCCTCTTCCCCAGCTTTTATCTTCTCACTGATTCATCACTATGACTACTATCTTAATTCCAATATCCACTATGATTCTCAAGACTGAGAAAAAGCCAGATGCCCACTCTCTTTAATGCATAAATTCTCCTTTGTTTATTCAGACATGTCTTTGACAATACTTGCTTTGAGACTGGGATCTATTTGGAGATAAAAGATTTCAATTAAACATAGTACTACCTTACTTGAACTTTACTACCAACAAACTAAATGGGAGATCAAGACATCATTAAAATTTTTAAAAATCTAGTGAAATTTCCTCATAAGTCCTAAATGCAGGGACACATCTGTTACATGTGCTATCCTTTGGTTGAGTATAATCCTGGATTAAGGATTATCTCCCAGATCCCAGTGCTGACAAGGAAAAAATGACACTTAGTTTCTGGCTGGCAAAACTCCTTTAGATCCCACAGCAACACCAGCCCACAATAGGACATCTTGTCATCTGCTGAAGAATTAGGCAGCTGCTGTGACCTGTAAGCTTACGCTGACCAAGCCTGTTTCTTATTTATTCTTGCAATAAGCCTTTCAGCAAGTCACATAATCAATTGGAAGACAAATTAAATACAAGTTTAGAGGACAATAAAAAAATTCCAAGGCTCCCTTTCCCAAATACAGAACATGTCTGAACCTCAATGTTGCATTTGGATCCTGAGACCTTCAAATTACCTCCGAGATAATTATGAGACTGGACAAGTTAAGATCCGAAAAACCAAATGTAGTTTATCACATAAGCAGATATTTGTAGGTTTTGTGTCTAAGCAAAGAAGAGGGAACTTTTGAAAAATAATAAATAAAGGGCGGTTATCTCTGAATTGTGGGATGACAAGTCGTTTTTATTTTCCTCTTTATGCTTATCTTTATTCCCAATTTAAAAAATAATGAGATCGTTTAATATAGGAGTCCCCAATCTTTGTGTGATAAGGAATAATTTTTTAATTTCCTTGAAACCTTAAGATCATGCAGGTTGGGGGAAAAGTTGGGTTGTGCAGAGTATGGGAGTATGTATGAAAAAGAGAGAGACATAGGCAGACAGACAGGCAAAATCCAGGTACTAACAAAGAATTTCTGCATGTAGATGGACTGGAGACTGTGATTGACAAATCCTAAAATTATGCCTAGAATCGACAGATATACTGGTAAATTCCAATATACTTATGGATAAGGGGTATAGAAAAGTTAGTATTGGTTTAGGTTAAGTCTTTCACTAATAGGAAAAAGAGAATACATGAGAAAGTAGTTAATGGTAACTAACATCGACTGGCTGTTGTGTAAAAGCTGTGAACAGTCCTGAAGAAAAAAGATGAATATATTTTTAATGGAGGGTCACAGAGTCCAACATTCAGTTTTAAAATAAAAACAGAATCTTATTTCTGATCCATGTTTTTCATTTCCAAAAATTTTAAATGAGAGATCTCATAACAACCAAATAATTTACACAAGGCTACGAAGATGTGTATCAAAGGCCTTAAAAACAACCAACGCTTTGAACCCAACCATTCCTCTTCTAGAAATTTATCCTAAGGAATAAGCAAAGATATGTGCCAAGATTAATAGAGATGTTCATTGAAGTGTGGCTTATAATCACTAAAAATAGCCAACAAATTGTCAAGCAATATAGGATTCCTTAAATAAATATTAACATGTTCACACAATTTAATATTTTACAGCCATTAAAAATGGTGCTGATGAAGTATAGTTGATGATATAGGAAATATTCACACTATAAAGTGAAAAACAGTATGACTCTATTTTTTTAAAGGCACATATACACATACAAAGAGACTAACACAATATATACCAAAAACATTAATGGTGGTTATTCTCAGGATACTGGGGATCACAGATTATTTTAACTTTTTTTGGAGGAACTTACCTGTATGTCTGAAATTTTCTACATATATTACTTTTGTTATTAGGAATAAAATTTCTTTTAAAGACTACAAGTGAAGTTATAAAGAACACTGGTGTCATGTGTTCTCTTTACTTCACAATCATAGTGCTTGAATTGGAATACATAAATATACATGTTACACAATGATGGGAGTTAAAAATTTACTTTTTAAAAAGTAGTAGGATCTAAAAATAATAATGCTCTCAAGAATGGTTAGATATTTTGTCTGTTCTCAAAATGTGAGCCTTTCTGTGCCTTGGCTGTAAGAAAAAAATTACTACAACCTAAGGCAGGTCTGCAATCATCAGGCAGTCAGACGGGGTTCTTGTCTGGTTTTGGATTAGTCCAGTTGCCATCAGACTTTTTGATTATATAAACTTCCAATTCAAAAGATTTTAATTTGCAAATATTATGTGATTTATTTATAAATTAGATATCTATACAACTTTATTAAAATACCAACTATATTAAAAAATGCATGAAAATAGAAATTTGAAATGGTATAAAAGAAACAGAAGCTGTGACATTTTCTTCCTTATAACACCATGGATTGTCTTATCTATATTCTACTTTGGACACCACTTGACTGGCCAACCATAAAAGATGGGCTTCAACCAAAAAAAATGTGAATCCATTCCATTCAGAAGGTCTACGAAATACTGATATGGGTATTTATTTGGTATTAGTTCTTTAATTAACCCACAGGTGAAAGGTTATCCAGTTAATGACGATGATGTATTTACACAAGAAATATCTTCCAGGTTCATACTATAGCTTACCTTGCTGCTGTAATTTGTAGTCAGTGGAATATGCCTTCCCAATGATATTCCATACAGGCTTTAAGCATCCAAATAGTCCTTCAAGAAACCCACCACTGCCACTGCCCGACCTGCTGAACTGAATCTTGATGTCTTCAGTTCCACTCACACTCTCTCCATCTGCAGTGTTGCTGTTCCCCTGAGACATGGCCATTTCTGATTCATCTTGTTCCCTTAGCTGAAGAACACTGTTCTCAAACTGGTCCCTGGAATCCTCACTTACACTTGTCAACACTGTTGTAGTGATGAGGCTGTTCATGCCCTCAGTTAGCTCTGCTGATACCACCCCCTTTTCCTGCTGGTCCTTAAGGAGGTTGGGTGAAGGGTGGCTCCCCATTGGGGTGAGCTCATCTTGAAGTCCATTGGAGGTTTTGTTTTCACTCAAGGGTAAGTGTGGGGAGGAGGAGCAGCTCAGGTGCTCCTGAGGGCCGGCCATCGTGCCATGAGTGTGCCCAAGGTCCTGAGATGGCACTCAGAGGACTATTGGAACAGGGTTCGGATGTATGAAAGGGCTCCAAAACCTGGGGAAACAGGAGGAGGACATGAGATCACCCTTTTCTTAGTCATTGCACTACTACACTTCTGTTTATAATAATAAAAACATTGACACAATGGCATTTGTTTAACAGTGGTGTGTATCCACATGGTGGAATACTGTGCAGCAATTAAAAATCATGCTGTAGAAGCATATTTACTCATGTAAGAAAATGTCCATGACATATTAATATAAAAACAGGTTAGAACAATATATACAATATAAATGTTTGAAATTTATTTAAAAAGGATACACAAACACATATACAAGAAAAAAGACTAGAAGGATACATCTCAAGAATTAACAACAGCTAATTCTAGGTAGTTAGATTGAGTTGGGTAGGGGGCAGGGCATTATATTGTCATGTTTTTTAAGATATTCCAAGCATTCTGCATTAACATGTTTGTGTCTCCCCAGATTCATATGTTGAAATGCAAGCCCCACCATGTTGATATTTGGTAGTGGGGCCTTTGGAAGGTGATTAGGTCATGAGGGTAAAGTCCTCATGAATGGGGCTAATTAGTGCCCTTATAGAAGAGACCCCCGGAAAGTTCCCTTGCTTTTTCTGCCACGTGAGGACACAGTGAGAAGACGGCTGCTATGAGCCAGGAAGCAGGCAATGAAGATGAGGGGAGAGAGGTAAGAGGTAGAATTGGTAAGATCTAGTGATTAATTAGACATTGGAGTGGGTAAGGGAAAGGGAGAGGAGAGCAATAACTTTCAGATAACTTACTTGGGATAGTGGATAGAGGGGCAATGTCATTAACTGAGATATAAAATATCAGAAGAAAATCAGATTTGGAAAGAAGGTAATGAGCTCAGTTATAGACATAGAGATTTTAAGGCCTATTGTGTGTTCATGCACTGAACCAGACTTTTATTTTTGTTATCTGATTTTAAAAAGACACCTTGTAAAAAGGGGATTGAAGAGAGGTAAAGGTATGTGTTCCTTTAGCTCTGGGGAAGTAGTATCAAAACAATACAAGGGTGAACACAAATTAAATTAAAAATGTATTTATTAAATATGTGCTAAGAGCTCTGCCATGCAATAGGCTTGATTCTGTGGATACAGAACATTATTTGTTGCCATTACTACTTTTAATGATAATGAAGACAAAGAGCTTCACAGTTTGTAGAGCCCTGTTTATGTAATTCAGAGATGTACTGGTAAACTAGCTCTCCAGAAAAAAGTCCCAACAATCCATTTTGTAGTGTTTGTGGTTTCCCTCGGATAAATACTCCCACCATGGCAGATTTCAAGCTAATAACAGTTAAACAGCCTGTTTGCTAAGGCACTAAATATTTGACAACTGTCTCTTATAAATTGGTGCATAAGCCAGCTCCAGCACTAATATTCTTTGTAAGAGTGCCTTGTCATTTTACAGAGAAGTAAGAAACTTTTCTGAATCACATATGGAGTAAGTGGTAGGGAGCGAATAAAAATCTAACTCAAAATTCAGATTCCTAAATTCCCTTGTCTTTTTTACAACATGATGGCACCTCTTATGATAAACCCTTACTTTCCAAGAGTGCCTCACTGGTTAAAAAATACTGCTGCTAAAAATGAAACTGCCCTTTGATCCAGCAATTCCATTGCTAGGATTATACCCAAAGAATCCTGAAACACCAATTCAAAAGAAGCTATGGACCCCTATGTTCATAGCAGCATTATTTACAATAGCCAAGTGCTGGAAACAGCCTAAGTGTCCCTCTGTATATGAGTGGATCAAAAAACTGTGGTACATTTACACAATGGAATACTATGCAGCAGAAAGAAAGAACTCCTGCCATTTGTGACAACATGGATGGAACTGAAGAGCATTATGTTTAGCAAAATAAGCCAGACAATGAAAGACAAATACTATATGATATCACCTAATACAAGAAACTAATGAACAACACAAATGAGCAAAATAGAACCAGAGGCATGTAAACAAGGAGCAGACTGACAATGACCAGGGGAGAGGGAGGCAGGGGAGAAGGAGGGTAAGAAGGGAAAGGGTCTAGTCAAGGAACTAGTATAAATGACCCATGGACATGAACAACAGGGTGGGGACTGACTGTGGGAGCAGGGGTGGGGGGTGGGGGAGAGCAATGGGGGGAAAAAGCGGGACAACTGTAATAGAAAAGCAATAAAAAACAAAACAAAACTGTTGCCTCTGATCTTGATCTAAACCAAAGGCCTACAGGCAGGGATATGCTAAAGGTCACAGAGCCAGGGTTGCATGTCAGGCTATTTTTCCTTATCCCCAAACTTTTTCCTGTACCATACACTGTCTGTAAGACACAGGTCCTTTCTTTCAAAGCTTACAAACTAGTTAAGGAGTTAATAATTACATTGAGGGAATCACCTCCTGACTGCCCCCCCCCCCAACAAATGTGCCATATTCTGTTACATAGAGCTATGAGAAGAGAAACAATAACAAGGGTAGGAGAAGTTAACTTGGGCTGAAAGAAAGAGGCAGGACTTGAGATGAACCTTTGAAAGAAAGATATGTTTCAGGCCGACAGAAGAAAGGAACTCAGGGAGGACTAAGGGCATTCATTAGCAGAGGTGGAGAGGCAGAAACAGCCAGGGCATGTAAGGGGTTGGTAACTTAAATTCTGTGGCATGGAGAAATTTAGAGGCTGGGCAACTGCCTGGGAATAACAGGTTGGGGGAAAAGGAGAAAGGAAGAAAGAAAAAGAAAACCTGGGTTCATTTGTTACAGCAATACCTGTTTGCTGAATGGACCACCATCCCCCTGGCCCCACCCTCCCCACTTCATTCCTTTAGCGCTCCTCTCGAAGTTTTGATGTTACTGATTCCCTCATTTTGCTTTCTTTCTGATCTCCTGCCACAACCTTGAGCTGTGTCTTGCCTTTGGACTCTCCAACCTTGCTCTGCCTTTGATCTCTTTGAAGACTGCTGACTTCAGACTATCTGACCTGGCCACTGCCTCAGCAGTTCCTTCCAGTCTGCCTTTGCCACTGGGACTCGTGGTTACCCTATACAGCACACGCTGTCCATTATGCTCTTGGCTCACATCAGACTTGAGGATAATGCAAATACCCAAATGTATATGTGAATTTCAGCCAAACACCTATTTGTGCAATTTGTTCTTTGGATCATCAAACTGCAGGACTTTATATTAATTCTTGGTAAATTTCCATTCTGTCCATGTTTATCCTGAGTTTCTCCCTGATGACATCATATTGGAATGAGCTCATACACAAAGAGTTAGAAAAACACGTGTTTGTTTTGTAATATCTTCCCATTTCTAAGAGCTTAAAGGTGCACATGAAATGGACCTGTTCCCATTGGGCCTGGGAATGAGTCTAAAGAAGAGAACTTCAGCATGGTCATCACATTCAATTTTATATTTAAGAGATCAAGGAATAACAGGACCTTCAAGGAATACAATCCAACCTACTTGTTTTACAGACAAGAAGCAAATCTCAGAGAGATTACTGACTTGCTCAAAACAACAACTAATTAGCGACAGAGCTGGGATGAGTTTTATTCCTCACCCTATGCTCTTCTCCTAGTCTGATTATTTATTCAGTTAAGAGAAACAAAGAGCTATGCAATCACGACCACTGATGACAAAAGCAATAGTAATTCACAGTGTTATTCTAGAACTAAAGCTCCTCCCAAGGAAGCACAGGCACTCACCTGGGGCAACCCTGCACCTGTCAACAGAGCAGTGAAAGGCCACACAGCCACTGGAGATTCAGCGCTCCTCTGGAGGTGGGCAGAGGCGAGGGACACCTGATGATTGTGTGTATAAAGATGTGTGGTCAAAGAGGCTTCCCTCAGCTCACCAAGACTACCAAGTCCACTCTCAACCAAGAAAGGCAGGGAAATGGAGATGCATAAGAACAAAAGGAAAGAAATGACTATGTTCAAATATGATCAGAGCTGATGCCACATTTAAGAAGAATGTAGGAGGAAAAAAATACCTTGATTTTACCTGTGTTTGTGTGCACACCCACACTGCCACTGCTCAATGAGGAAGCTGGTAGGTGGAAGCTGACGAAAAGCAGGCAGCCCCACCGCTGCTGCCTCTGTCTCTGCCCTCTCTGGTCCTCTCTCCCTGCCCAGATTTGGCTCAGGTACCCCCATGGGAAATGACTGGATCTTTTAATTCACGTGGAGTCAAAGCTAGTATTTATTAGAAGGGGACAAAAAGGAAATGAGGCAAGATTTTTAAACATTGAGAGTCAAACGGAAAAAGATGAGGAATAGCAGAGGGGGAAGGGCTGGGCTGCCGGTGAGGTGATGCCGCTGCCTCCCTCACAGCGGCTCCTAAATCTGCCCAGAGCACAAGGTGGCCTTCCTACCTGCCCTTCAGGGACACTCCCCATGTCCCGTGAGTCTCTCAGCACCAAGAGGAGGAAGTGGTTTGTGCAAAATTAGTAGGCAAGAGTTGGAGACAACAGCAGCTGTGCATTTGCCAAGGCACTGCCAAATTCTGGAAATTACCTTGGCTTCATGCCAAGATGGAGCGGCACAGAGAAAAAGAGGGATGGAAGAGGCAATGTGGCCATATGGTCTTCAAATTCTTGTGTTTATCATATAACACAAATTTCCCATGTTGCTAATAGAGAATAATTTTATAAGAGATCATATTGCAAACATGAGTAAATCAGAGATTTTGGAAATTTTTGCCCCATAGATAAAGTTTCCAGTATGGTTAAAATTGAATAAATTTTTAACGTAATCATTATTGCTGAGATTTCTTGATTGATGGTGAGTGCTTCCTAAGCTGTCTTTTTCTTCTTTTTTTTAATCCTCACCCAAGGACATTTTAATTGGTTTTTTAGAAAGAGAGAAAGGGTGTGGGGAGTAGAGAGAGAAGGAGGGAAAGATATCGATTGGTTGCCTTCTCATCATGTCCCAGTGGAGGATCGAACACACAACCTGGGTATATGCCCTGACTGGGAATCAAATCCATGACCTTTAGTTCTACAGAATGATGCTCCAACCAAATGAGCCATATGACCAGGGAAAGCTGTCTTCTCTTTATATGGGACTTTCTTGCCTTAAAATAACCACAGCCCTGCTACACTAACCTTTTGGTCGTTTCTCTAAAATTCTTATAGTAGTATTTAGAGCATAAGAAAGATTTGTGCCATTTGGACATCATTCCTATTTTAAAGCTGGGATTAAGTTACTTGATCATAGTAATAACATAAAATGATCTTTCCAGGATTGAGGTCTGTCATGAGATCTTGATTTGAATTTTTAAAAAATTAGATAGCTTTTTAATGAAATTAAAATGGTAAGTACTGCTATGATTTAAAATCAGATCAAGAGAATGGCCTACAGTCATGCCTTTACCCTTAACCTGCTCTCATAACTATGAACCATCTACTAAAACTTCTATTTGAAAGGATAATTCCCTGGCAGGTATGGCTCAGTGGATTGAGCACCAGCCTGGGAACCGAAAGGTCACTGGTTTGATCCCTGGTCAGGGCACAGGCCTGTGTTGCGGACCAGGTCCCCAGTTGGGGGCGTGTGAGAGGCACATAGATATTTCTCTCCCTCTCTTTCTCTCTTCCCTTCTCTCTAAAAATAAATAAATAAAATCTTTTAGGATACATAATAATAATAATCTCACATTAACTAAATCCACTTACCCACCTCATCTCATCTTCTTTATAACATTTCACTCAACAATCATGCATTCAAAAATGTAGATTCAGTGTTTACCATATACCTATATTTTTGGTTAAGATTATGAATGTTTAATAATAATAGAGTAATCTGGAGCCAGCAAAATATAAAAATTACAAAAAGGCAAATTCTCCTTGTTGATGGATCACCTTCTGAATGCTAATACTTATATATACAATCATGATTAAAGTTAAAATAAGTTTAAAATGAAGGTTTTAAAAAGAGTAAAGATGCTTCATTTTAAGAATTGTAGTAACTATAGACTTATCAAGCAATAGAAACTTGTTATGTTTCAACTATAGCTTAAGTCAAAGGCTAGCCATATTTCTTGACCAAGAAAATAATTTTTCTATACCCTCTATAAATCTACAATAAATAATATACAGGGTGGGGTGAAAGTAGGTTTACAGTTGTAAGTATGTGAAACACAGAATTTATTTGTGTATTATTATTTATTAATTGTATTATTTTCCATATGAACAGCTGTAAACCTACTTCTGCCCCACACCTTGTATATTATTTTTAGTGTTAATATTCCAGAATAGAATTAACATTCCTGACCCATCTCTGACTTGCCACATGAAGAAGGTTGGTAACTAAATAAATTCACTTAAAATGTCTTAAAAAATAAAATAGACATATCACCTTTAAATATACAAATATTAATAATTATAAAAATAATTATATAAGAATTATAAGAAAACATAAAAACTGGTTTAAATGGTCAAAATGGTTATAACCTTTGTTCTTTAAATTTTTCTCTATTTTCCTAAATTTCTATTATTGCATGCATTACTTGTACAATCAGAAGTTTTCAATCCAAATCTTTGTTGCTTTAGATACATAGACTAATGAGCCAATTTATCTGCATTTGCATATATGACAAATGATATGAGATGTTAAGGACATTGTCAGAAAACCTAATTGTCAATGTATACTGAGGTTTGCAAACATGTTTAAAAATAATTATAAATTCAAAATGAAAAGAAAAATAAATAAAAAACAGCTGATAATGAGGAACGAAGAGTTGACTACTCTTACTTTGTTTTTATGTTTTCTACTAGCAAGAATCATATTCAAGCAGGGAAAGATAGAATAATCATGACTAAGAGAACTGAAACTCAAGACAGATGAAGAGACAGGGGTATAGCCAAGTGTTTTGATTATTTTCAAGTTCTAAAGTCCAGATGTATTACATGCTAAGGCACTAAAACACTTGCATTTAGGATCACAAAAAACAACCTTTGGTAAAGAATTACCTTGAGGAGCTATGAGCAAGACATTTATTCATGGAAAAGGAGGGGATAGAGACATACCCTAATCTAAAAAAAAAAAAAAAGTAGGGGGAGGGGGGATTATAAAATATATACAGCTATGAACTTCAAATGGCCCCTGATACGAGTATCGAGTATACAGTAAGCACTCAATATCAATAAATGCTAGTCCCTTTTCTTCTTCTATTTCTTCTTTTTTGAGCAGCAAAGCGAGGCGTTTATTCACGAGTCTGCAGAGTTGGGCGCACCGCCCCCCTTTTCTTCTTTTCCTTTCCTGTTGATTTCTGCCTTTCCCGTTAATTTGTGCCTTTCCTGTCTTTTTTTGGAAATCTACAATTCTTCTTAAGACATATAGTTCAGAAGAGCAATTAAAATGACAACTGAAATTATTTAAAATTAAAATTATGTTAAAAAATTTTGGATATAAGACAAACTTCAGTAGTGTTTCCCAATCAATTCAGAAACTTCTATGCACTTCATCATCTAGAGAGCAACATTGTAAGGTGCTAAGAGGAGAGCAGTGGAGGAAGGTGGAACTGGATTCAAATATTAACCATTACCTTGATCTTACTCTCTAAGTCTCAATTTCATTATCTATAATTGCTGATAACAACAGAATCCACCTCATAGACTCGATTCGATAATTACCTGAGATAACACATATATAACACATTTACTTAGTACACAGTGGATCTTTACAACTTGTTAGCTAGTCAAATCTTAAAAAAAGAAAACTAGAATAAAAAGATATATGTCAGTGTGCTCAATATATATATGTGAAATCAAGGGGCATGAAAGGAAGGGTAAAGGAAGACATGTAAGGTTTTCTTAAGGAAAGTAAAAGAATGAGAAAAGGGGGATACATCATATACATGTTGAGGCATGTTGAGCTTGTAACATTCATTTTAAAATATAAATGAAAGCACAAAAAATAAGTAAACAGGTAACAGGTCAAAAGGACAAAAGTAAGATGGAAACTAGGAGAGAAAAATCCCAAGTGCATGCAACATCCTTTTTATATTTAATTTCTTTTGTCTTTAATTTAATTAGTTATTTTTACATTCCAGGTTTTAATTAAATTGAAAAAAAATGAAGGCTCTATGTGGTTTTAATATTTAGGAGAAAAAAAACAAATTTCCATGGTTTTAAATTAGTAGATAATTATATTGATTCAAGAGAATATCTATAGGAAAAGATTGCTTATGCTTTATTATGTCATGTGTATCTTCTTTTATAGACTATGTTTCTAAAGAAAAAAGAATCAGAATCCAATTAGAGATTAATTGTCACTGTAAATGTACCAGGGATTAAACTGAAGGAAATTTTTATGCTGTGCATAATCATTTGTATGAATTAAGATTTTCTGAAGTCTATGTGAACTCTGCATATATAAGAGCAGAAACGGGCACTATTACAGAAGCTGTTGCAGGACCCTCTGTTAGCCCAGGCCTTGGCAAGAAATAGATGGCACACTTGAATGGGGTCAACGAGGAGAGTTTAGTAAAAGACTACTTACAAAGGCAGAAGCAGGAAAAGCAACAGGAATGCTAGTCTCCAAAGTTAGTCATAGTTGGGAGGCTGTTAACTGGGCAGGGAAAAAATGGGTTAACAGAACCTGAAGAGCATAACTATAGAAGAAGGTCATCCAATGAGAGCTGTGGCCTTTGGCAGAGGGATGCAACCAACTGTGATGACCTGATAGGGTGGGAGCCAGGAGGATTAATAATGAACCCTAACCTCACTGTCTTCTTGTTCTCTGAGATCTTGCTTCCCTTTGGTTCATCTCAGCAGAAAACCAGAGGCCAAGAAAGTCCATTGATGCAATCCATGAAGTCAACCTCCAGATGCACAGAACAGGGTGCTTTCAGAAGAACAGAGTGTCCATCTGATCCTAAGCACTATACACAGTGGAGATCTTGTTGCCAAAGGCAGAGACATAATGGCTAAATCTGGAAATGCAACTGTAGCGCTAAGCCCTGGCTACTGAGAGGTCTACTTCTGGCTTCTGGATCTTTGGATTTGGTGAGAAAACTTGAAGTCTGGTGTCAGTCACGGGCTCTCTAGCAGTTTGGTATCTATTGAACAATCTGTTATTTTTACCTAGGCTGAAATATGGGGAAAATTTTTCCCTTCTGAACATTTAAAATACTGTTTATTATAACATTTAGGTCATCCATGAGTCTCAATACCATGTAATCCATTGCAAAAAAGCAGTTCAGCAATGAAAAGTAAATGATATCCATATTATGATTACATACTTGTAGTGGAGGCAGCTTACTGCATATGGGTTCTGAAAAATGGGCTTCCTTGTGAGATTTATCTGAGTATTCAAAGAACTAATGGATATGAAAGTGCTTTTCAAGCTATGACGTAGTATTTTGATACTATTACTATTAAAATACATGCCTGCCATGGGGTGACTATGTAAATGCACTTCTCAAGTATACTGCGTAAGAAGAATTGGGTGGCTCTATACTGTTCAAGACTCTAAGTAAATGAGACAGGAATAAAAGTATTTTGAATAAAATTATATTATAAAAGTTCTCCTCTCCTATTAAATTAATTGTCAATATTTGGACTGTATAGTTGGACAGTAAAATATAACTGAAGTAGAATATAATCTATTCTGCACTTGTTATAGTATATACATTAAAACCAAGTCATTCATTGCCAGCTTAGTATATTAGAGCTATTGAAGAGCATCTGTAATAGACTTCCAATGATATATCGGGAATTTCCCGCAAAGCTGCATATCCTACAGGCTGTTCCTGGGTAAGTCCTATGTGTACTTAGCAATTAAGTAGGTATCAAGGGTCCTTTGTCCATCTTGCATTGTTTTTTCAGGTGTTGTTTAGGAAAGATAGAATCATAGATTGTTAGAATTGGAGGGAGCAATGAATGACTCATGACTTCTATTTTTCAAGAAAAATAACTCATCCTCATTAGTTCATAAATTCACTAGGAGTAGAATCCAAGTATTATTCATTTCTGAACCTTGTCCCTCTTCTTTTCCTTCCTATCTGGCCTCATCACCTAGTACAGGACCTGATGTAATATGAAGCAATCTACTTTTTAGATGGGAGAATTTCACATGCATGTGCACACACACACAGCAATGTGATAAGTTACATATAAGTAACAATAGCTAGCATTTACTGAGATTATTGCCACTCACTGCTCCAAACACTTTTCTTATATTAACTTCTCTAATCTTCATGTCAATCATTTGAGAAAGTTACCATTATTACCCCTGATAACTGATAAAGAAATTGGAGCACAGAATTTAAATAACTGACCTACTACTCCTAAGTGGTAAAGACAGGACCTGAACCTAGTTCCACTTCAGTTCCAGAGCCTAAGCCTGAGTACAAGTCCAAGCCAGCACCCTTAGTCACAACAGTACTGTCAGTTTTATAATGGCTTTCCACTTAATTAAGGAAGGTCTAAAAAAGTATGGACTAGACTCACATTTTACCTTGAACTTCAGTTCCATATTTAGGATGGAAGGTAAAAATTCCTAGCAACAAATAAAAATAAGTGGAAAATTCTAAAATATGCCCACTTTCTTTAGGTTTTATTTCATTCTGTTTTAACATTAAACCCTATACCTGCAGTGTCCAATATGCTGCCAGTCATATGTGACTATGTAACATAAAATTAATTAAAATTAAATAAAATTAAAAATACAGTTTCTCAGTTGCACTAGTCTGCCTCAAGTGCTCAGTAGCTACGTGTGGCTAGTGGCAAGCATATGGACAAAATGCAACCTTTCCATCATTAGAGAAGGTTCTATTGGACAGCAGAGCTCTACATGCTTTATTCATATTAACAGATTTTTGTTTTTGTGAGGATTAATAAAAACTCTGACTTTCCTTTGTACATGGGGATTTGCTAAATGCATAGAGCTCCATTACCTCCTTCAAAATAACAAGTTTGCTACCAAATTTTAGTAATGCCTGTAGATGAAATGATTCGAATACTGCTCATTCTAATGATAGTCTGTCAGGACCAAATTAAAGAAGAGATTTTTTAAAAAGGACTTTCTGTGGGGCCATAGCCAGGTATCTAAAACCATCAGAAAGAGCCAAAGGAGTGATTTTCAAATACCTAAGTAGTTTCAATAGCCGTTTATGGAGAATTTAAAAATTGCAATTGGATTATTGCTATTTTCATAATTACATTTCCTTGGAGCTCCTAATCACAGTACTAGTGTTGGTAAAAGGCAGAAAACTAGGGGAAGACTAATGAAAGAAAGAAGAAACAGGACCAGAAGTTTCTGCCAAATCACCAATAGCTCTTTATTACTTCCCAGAGAAGACTGTATTACAGATAACCAGGACAAAAACTCCAGGAGGAGCAAGGAACTCTAGACTGTGGATCCAATGTCCAATTTTTATAGTGAAGTAATTGAAACCATGTTAGTGAAAGATCCTGTTGCTTTCAACTTTTATATTTCTCCTTAACATTGCTTTTGCTCATAGAAGCTGTCCTAAGTTTTAACTTAAAAATAATTTTTAATTGATTTGAGAGAAAGAGAGACATCAGTTTGTTGTTCCTCTTACTTATGCATTCATTGGTTGCTTCTTGTATGCGCCCTGACAGGAGCTCAAACCCACACCCTTGGCCTATCAGGACAATGTCCTAACCAACTGAGCTACCTGGCCAGGGCCCTAAATTTTAACTTTTTAAGGTAATGATTCAATTAAGATGATATTTTAGAAAATGTATGATTAACCTTTTGAGTTTTACCAAAGATAGAAATGTGAAACTGACAAATAAAATATCAATCATTTTTCATCTGTCTCTTGTCACTGTTTTGGAATGTGAATTTGACTTTGTGCTAAAGAGTAATACAAACCCACTATTTAATTATTCATTGGTATAGTTTCCATTTCTACTCCCAATATATAGCTAAAATTTTCAGACTACTAAAGGATCCTTGATAAGTCCTATCTGTCCAAGATGAGGATGACAAGAAGAACATCAATTAACATTAAATATTTATTCTAAGTGTTAAAAATTATAAATGTACAAGACAGTTCTAATAAAAATAAAAATAAATGCAGAATAACAAACTATTTGTGATAGAAAACAGTACAAGTGCCTCCATACAAAAAGAATAATATTATAGAGGATGGAATTGAAAGACATATGTAGCTGCTTCCCTTCAGAAACTGTAATTTTAACTAATTACAAGCATACATGTTTTCAGTACATGTTTTCCCAAAAAGTTTCATATAAGTAATATTTTTTAAAAAGCTAACATTTAATATCACTGATGAACATAGGTGCTAAAGTCCTCAACAAAATATTTGCAAACTGCAATACATCAAAAAGATCATACACCATGATCAAGTGGGATTCATCCCAAGGATGGCATAATGTTCACAAATCAATAAATGTAGTACACCACATAAACAAGATGAAAGACAAAGATCACATGATCATATCAATAGATGCTGAAAAAAGCATTCGATAAAATATAGCATCCATTTATGATAAAAACATTCAGCAAAGTGGGACTAGAGGGAGCATACCTCAACATAATAAAGGCCATATGCGAGAAATCTATGGCCAACATCATACTCAATTGGGCAAAAACTAAAAGCTTAATATTAGGAATAAGACAAGAGTTTCTGCTTTCACCACTTTTATTCAACATAGTATTGAAAGTTCTATCCACAGCAATCAGACAGAAAAAATAAATAAAAGACATCTAAATTGGAGAGGAGGATGACATGATAGTGTACATGGAAATCCCCATAGGCTCCACCAAAAAACTACTCAAACTAATAAGTGAATCTAGCAAAATAGTGGGATACAAAGTCAATAATCAGAAATTAGATGCATTTTGTACACCTAAAGTGAAATATCAGAAACAGAAACTAGGAAGAAAATCCAGTTTACTATAGCAGCAAGAAAAATAAAGTACCTAGGAATAAACATAACCAAGGAGGTAAAGGACCTGTACTCAGAAAACTACAGAATGCTGAAGAAAGAAATTAAGGAATATACAAATAAATGGAAACATATACCATGTTCATGGATTGAAAGAATTAACATCATTAAAATGTCCATACTACCCAAAGCAATCTATAGATTCAACACAATCACTATTACAATACCAATGACATATTTCACAGATTTGGAATAAGTATTTCAAAAATTTATATGGTACACAAAATGACCCCAAATAGCCTCAGCAATCTTGAGAAAGAAGAAGAAAGTAGGAGGGATCACAATACCCGATATCAAACTATATGACAAAGCCCTATAATTAGGATAGTCTGGTACTGGCATAAGAACAAGGCACATGGATCAATGGGATAGAGAGCCTGGAAATAAATCAATGTCTCTATGGTCAATTAATATTTCACAAAGGGACAAAGTAAAACTGAAGGAGTTCATCAGATCGAAACCACTGTTATATGAAATGTTAAAGGGACTTGTTTAGGGGAAAGAGGATCAAAAGTATGAACATTAAAATGGAAACTGTATCACAACAACCAACAACAGAAGTTAGGGAATTGAAACAAAGGCAAACTAAGTAGGCAACGAGAGTGTGAAAAGAATTATAGGTATGGGGAACATTATGAGGGGAGGTCAGTGGGGAGGAGGAAAGAGGGAAAGGGAGGGAGATGATACAGGAATTAAGAAGCATAGTAGGAGGGAGAGGAGTAGATAGAAAGACGTTGAGAACTAAATGCACAACCAATGGGCATGGACTAAGTGGTGGGGACAACTGGAGGGAGGGGGTCACTGGGTGGAGGGGAACAAAGGGAAAAGAAATTGGGACAACTGTAACAGCATAATCAATAAAGCATATTAAAAAAATATTTCACAAAGTGGACAGGAGCATAAAATGGAGTAAAAATAGCCTCTTCAACAAATGGTGCTGGGAGAACTGCAATGGTACATGCAAAAAAATGAAACTAGAACACCAACTTACACCACACACCAGAATAAACTCAAAATGGATAAAGGACTTGAACATAAACCGTGACACCATAAAAGTCCCAGAGGAAAACATAGGAGATAAAATTTCAGACATCCCACACAGCAATATTCCACTGATATATCCTCTAGGGCAAGAAAAATAAAGGAAAGAATAAACAAAGGGGACTACATCAAATTAAAAAGTTTTTGCACAGCTGAAGAAAACATCTTCAAAATGAAAAGGGAACTGACCATATGGGAAAACATATTTGCCAATGATATCTCAGACAAGGGTCTGATTTCCAAAATATATGAAGAACTCATACAACTACATACCAGAAAGAGAGACAATCCAATTAAAAAATGGGCAAAGGACTTGAATAGGCACTTATCCAAGGAGGACATACAGAGGGCCCATAGACATATGAAAGGATGACCAACATCATTAGCCATCAGGGAGATGCAAATTAAAACCAAAGTGACATACCACTTTACACCAGTCAGAATGGCCATCATCAACAAATCAACAAACAAGGGCTGGCGAGGATGCGGAGAGAAGGGAACCCTAGTGCACTGCTGGTGGGAATGCAAACTAGTGCAGCCACTGTAGAAAACAGTATGGAATTTCCTCAAAAAACTAAAAAATGGAACTTTTGATCGATTGATTCCACTGCTGGGATTATACCTTAAGAATCCTGAAGCACCAATTCAAAACAACCTATGCACCCATATGTTCATAGCAGCGTTATTTACAATAGCTAAGTGCTGGAAATGGCCTAAGTGCCCATTGGTAAACGAGTGGATCAAAAAACTGTGTACATTTACACAATGGAATACTATGCAGCTGAAAGAAAGAAGGAACTTCTACCTTTTGGGTGACAGCATGGATGGAACTAGACAGAATTATGCCAAGTGAAATAAGCCAGGTAGCAAAAGACAGATACCATATGATCTCACCTATAAGAGGAACCTAATGAACAAAACAAAGGGGCGAAATAGAATCAGAGGCATGGAAACAAGGAACAGACTGACAGTGACCAGAGAGGAGGGGGGAGGGGGATTAGAGGGAAAAGAAGGGAAGGGTCTAGTCAAGGAACAAGTATAAATGGCCCATGGACATGGACAACAGGGTGAGAATTGACTGTGGGAGCAGGTGATGGATGGGGCAGGAGAGAGCAATGGGGAGAATAGGGACAACTGTAATAGAACAATAAAAAGAAAAAAAGAAAAAAAAATTAACATTAAAAAATTCCCAGTAAAAGTGACTATTTGAAGTAACATTGATAAATCTGTTTGCAAAATTCTTTTGAAATGCTAATGATTTCTCATTATTATACTTGTTTAGTTCATTTAAATTTTCTTTTGTCTCAATGTCTGGTATAAAGCCATTAGTCAACTCATCAGCCATCGCTTCTCATATCTGTTAGTAAATTGGCTTGAGTAATGAATATGTTCTTATAATTTGTCCTGGACCTGGAAACCAGATAATCAAGCTTGTTCAAAGGTCTTGTACAAAGGTTTGAAGAATCTTCCTATCTATGAGGGTCGGTACATGGACTTCATGACGTCTATTCTGGCAGTGTGAGAATGCTTTCCCCCCTAATTTTCTGGTTCTAAATAACTGTTTGCAAGTTTATGTATATTATGTCTAGCTGTTCTTAAAAGCATAGCATGAATTAGAGTCACAACACCCTGAAAGTGAGGACAAGAAGAGACAGCTCTACATGAAGAACCTATGAAAAGACAGTGGCCCTTTTAGTGGTATGCTGCCTCTCACAATAGCTTTGGGGGGGCTGTGATTGTTTTTCGTAACTTCTACTTCCAAAAGGAATGGATATAACATAAACATCACTTACCTCTCTTCACAATCCATTAAAGAATCTTATTCCTGTGTTGAATTATTTTTATATTAAACATTAATGCCTTTATTTGACCACTAACATTTAATATTGTAAATGATCTCTACAACACATATATTTCATTATCAGAGAAGCTTGTTGAAGGTAGGAACTATCTTAGTACTGTTTTTTCCCAACATCTAGTATGAAACTTGACATTAACAGAGGTCCTATTAATTTGTGAACTGAGGTAAAAAAAATGCCTTTTCAAAATTTAAAAGTAACATTTAAAAGGCTTATTTAAGGACACTTTCAAGTTTCATCTGATATTCTTAAAGTCTAGAACTCCAGAGTTTGTACACAATGATTTTATATATATATATCAATTTTTTCCTTTAACACTAATGCATCCTAAAAGTTCTGGCCTGCATTCCTAAAGCAGGACACACCTCCCTTGTTCTTGCTGATCCATCTCCAGCTTTACCAGAAATTTCCTCTGAATGTCACTGCTCCCTGGTTGTGGATTAAAGAGAGGAAACCCTTTCTACTGATGCCCAACACATTAGTGAGTTAGCCATACACAGCACACTGAACAAATTCCATCAGTGAATAACCAACAATTATGTCAAATTTCCTCCCAGAACTGTAATGAACCAGACTGTAATGATGCTCAATATAGTATAAATACTTGTTCTCTCATGTTGATTACATTATGCTTATGATGAGTTGTTATAGGAAAGCACCTGGGATTTCAAGTCAGAAAGACCTGTTTGAGTTGACTCCTAGCTCTGCCACTTCCCAGCTGTGAACTCTTCAATTTATATAAATACCTCATTTGTACACTGGAGATAATATAACACTCCCTTTGGGGTTGTTGTACATTCAAATCAAACTAACAGGCATTTTATTGAGTGCTTACTATAAACACGACCCCAAAATCTTCTAATGGTTTCTCTCTCTTCCTAGTACCTCAAATAAGTTTAATTTCAACTGCAAAATTGGAAGATTTCACTCTATACTCACATTTCCTGATTTATTTTCTAAAAATTATTAAATAAGATTTCTAGTTAAATGTGGTAGATTGAACATAAACATTGTACCTCAGATTCACCTCATCCCCCACCAAATTCCACTACGATGAAAGCAAGACAAATGAGAATAAAAGGTTATAGCATTCAACAATACGAATGACTCTCGAAAGTGCAATGCTAAGAGAAAAGAGCCACACACAAAAGGCTACATACTGTATGACTCCATTTATATGACATCCATTTATAGAAAAGACAAAACCACAAGGACAGGAAACAGTACAATAGTTAACAGGGAGAAGGTGGAGGGACAGGGGACCGACTTGAGCTTTTCTTCCCCCATCTCCAATACTGAGATCTGCAAATGGCATTCTGAAGGCAAAGTCCCCAAGCTGTCCTGAGCAATGGTAGAATGGCCAGGACAGGCTCTTTCAATACTAACAGTGTTCCAAGGAGACAGATAATTTCCCTGACACTTTTACTAGGATGCTCTTGATAAAGACAAAGCCCACTTAGATGTGTAAGTTGAGGCAAACTTTGTTAAAATGTAATCCCATTGCTTTATAGTTAAAGTTTTTCATTTATGTATGTTTTGGAATTAACTTTGTATTTAGAACGTTAACACCTTTTGAGTCAGAGATACCTCTGGGTGTATCTAAATAAAACTTAATAAACACAAATCTAAAGAATATTGTGTTGGCCAAAAAAGTCCATTTAGTTTTTTTTTCCATAAAATAAGACACATTTTTTCATTTTCATCAATAACTTTTTGATTTGGATATTTTGAGTGTGCCAGCTATTTCCTGCTATTGGCTTCTAGTGGGTAGAGGCCAGGGGTGCTGCTAAACATCTTCCAGTGCCTAAGACAGCCCCAGAGTAAAGAATTATTTGGCCAAAATGTCAACAGTACCAAGAAACTTTGCAACCCACTTTTAACACGTTCAATCAGTCACAGCACCTTCTCCACATACTGTACAAATCTTTCTTTTGCATTTCAGTTGTGTTTTCATCTTTCTTGAAATAATAAAGCATAACATGCTCGAAATGCTGCTTATTTTCTTCCATCTTCAATATTAAAATGGCTATACAAAAATTCACTAATTTTGATAACTTTTTAAAAAAATGCATGCTGATGTGACAGCTGTCACAATACATCTAACAATTTTTTAAAAAAATGAAGCTAAAGACAACTAAGCTCTTCTAGAGCTATTGTACAGAAAAAAACTAAACAAACTTTCTGGCCAATCCATAAAATGAGGTAAGAGTTGAGCACAGTCAAGGTTATATATCCTTAGAATCTAAAAGCTATCTCTAGAGTTTCCTACCCCAGAACCAGTTGTTGAGTTAAAGGTTGAGGTCAAGATCCAGGGTCTGCTGGCAGAGAATGGTTAAGGAAAGAGACATTAACTTATATCCCGAGGGTTCACAAACACATGATCAGCTCCTGAATCCTTTCCCTCACTTGTTGAGGCAAATTAAAACATCCTTCTCATAAATTGTCTAGTGTTTCTATTATATTTAAAAATTGTTTTTCCTTTCTAGACATGCTTTCAGTATTAATTTTTAATATTTATTTTACTGGATACAAATTTTTGGGAACATTTCCCACCTCTCTTCTGCGATGATCCCACCCCACTCTGTAATTTCCAACTTTTAGTTGACAGATTTTTCCACAGTGCCCTTTTTCACTTGTCCACCATAAAAACAAACAGATTCACTAGTGAGAATGGGTTTTGAAATGGGGCATCCATTCAACCTCACTAGACTGACATGACTTGAGCACCAAAATTTAAAATATGAAACTAAGTCATTAAATACCTATGTGGAATCACAGAGTTCTTATACATAGTCTACTAAATGGTCTTCTTCTCATACTCACTGAAATGACACTAGCACTAGGATGGTCCACCAACTGTACTAGTGACTTAGAAATTAATCTTGGACAATCCAGGTTTTGGAATTAACGACTTTTCCTTTAGCTTACGTATATTAATCCCATGGGACAAAATTAAAGGCATGGTTGGCTGTGGTCACAGAGAAGCTCCAAGAAAAATCTATTTCTTAACCCCAGTACATTCAGATTGATTCTGGTTTATTCTCTTTTTTTGCTGTCTCCTTACTCACACAGCTTAGGCAGAATCAAAAGAAAAGACTAAAATTCCTCAATAGTTAGCATTTAGTTTCAGAGTCAAACTGGGAGAATAACAAATGTATTTAGCATACTCCTAAATAGGCCTACAGTGTTACTGGTTTTATTTCAAACCTTTTCTTGATATGGCATTATAATTTAATTAAGGGAAGGTGCTACAAAACCAAAAGTTGAGAACTAAATTGCTGGCTAGAGATGGGTAAATTGAGAGTCAAGTGGTACCGTAGGCTTCCTGTTTTTCTGACCTCAAACAATTTTAGGTAATTTTCCCTGACTAAACTAGGGTCTTCTAGTCTTTTTTAACTTTTCCATTACTGGAGTTTCACTACTCTTTCACCCAGGATCAAAATGTTGTACAATTCTAGGGGGCCTCCCTTTTAGTAACAGCTTTGCTTTTATTATTTCTCTCTCCCACGAACAATTCTCAAAGTCCAAACTATTTCTAACAGGATCAACTGCAGTTAACTGGTTGTTCATTTTAGGGCATTACAACCAAGTTCTTCAAAAAAACAATATAACAGGAAGAATCCTTTCAATTCACTCACTGCTATGGCCTAAATGTGTTTCCTCAAAATTCATGTGTTGAGATCCTAACCCCCACAGGTGATGGTATTAGTAGGTAGGGCCTTTAAGAGGTACTTAGGTTATGAGAATGGAGTCCCCATAAATGGGATTAGTGTTCTTATAAAAAGAAGCTCTGGGGAGATCCCTTGCCCTTCCACTATGTGTGAATACAATGAGAAGCCTACGACCCAGAAGAGGACCTCATCCAACCATGCTGGCACCCTGATCTCAGACTTCTAGCTTCCAGAACTGTGAGCAATAAATTTCTGTTGCTTATAACCTACTGAGTCTGTGGTATTTGTTTATAGCAGCTGGAATGGACAGAGATACTCACTCCGTAAACATGCACTGAGCATGTGCCAGGTATTGTGTAACGACGCTGTGGACGACAGTCCTGTGCTCAAGGAGTATAGAGCAGACAGTCAAGTAAAGAGTAACTACCATGCAAAGCAGAATTAAGTAAGCCTTTACAAGCTGCATGAGCCGTGGCAGAGCAGAGGAGGCAGTAACTAACTATAACTGAAAATATCAGGGGAAAACTTCATAGAGGGAGAGGCATTCGAGAAACAACGTGGGACCTCGAAGGGTTAGTAAGTCACCAGTGCAGAAAGGGTGGATGACAGTGGAGGCAAGGGTGGTATTTGGAAGAAGGCACTCATATTTATCAGAAATAATTTCAAAGGAAAAGAATGGAGGGCAAGAAAAAAAGGGCATTCTCCAGAAGCAGCAAGCTGTCTGGAATAGTTGGGATGTAAGGTGCAGAGAGAGCCGTGACAAGGACAGCTGTAAGTGTAGGGTGGTGTCACATCGGGAAAGATTTTGAATGCTGGGCTAACAAGGCTCTCTTTTTCTGATCGGAAGAATTTGGCTTCATAAAAACTATTACTCATTACTTATGCAGTGATCAGAAAACTTTTGTTCAAGACCAGAGTAATTGGAATGAGCAGAATAATTAGTTTCTGAAATCATGCTATTACATTATATAATGCATATATATCTTATTAGCAAAATAGCGTTGTTTGGGAACATAAAATTGTGGCAGAGTTTCCTTTAAGTCATTGGTTGGCACAAACAATTTCTTTAGAGCCAACTCTAGAAATCTAACAGTATCCAGGATGGAATAAACATGCTGGCCTTTGAGCAAAAAGGGGCATGCCACCCTGGTTGGGTGGTTCAGTTAGTTGGAGTATCATCCCATACACCCCCCCCCAAAAAAAGGTTGTGGGTTTGATCCCTTGTTAGGCGTGTATAAAAGGCAACTGATGGATGTTTCCTTCTCCTTCTTTCTCTAAAAATCAAATCAATAGCCCTGGTCACTGTGGCTCAGTTGGCTGGAGCATTTTCCTATACACCAAAAGGTTTGGGGTTTGATTTCCCAGTCAGGGCATATATCTAGGTTGCAGGTTGGGGTGCTATAGGAGGCAACCAATTGATGTTTGTTTGTTTTTTTTCTCTCTCTCTTCCTGTCCCTTCTTCTCTCTCTAAAATCAATAAATATATAAAAATATATATATTTAAAACCAGAAGTAGTATGTAGAAATCTTAAAAAAAAAAAAAAAAAAAGCAAATTAATAAACATGTCCTCGGGTGAGGAGTGAAAAGAAAGGAGGGGACATGCCGCAGGACACACTCACTGTGCTGAGATACACTGCCAGTGAGAACACCGTCTAAGGGCTTATGACAATTTTATATATTGCCAATAGGACTAGCTACACAATTTGCAAGCCTAGTACAAAATAAAAATACTAGACCCCTTGGTCAAGAACGATCAAGAATTTCAGGACAGAGGCAGCAGAGAATTAAACCAAGCACAGGATCATGTGCAGCAGCACAGGTTACTCACTCACTCAATGGGCTTTGTTGTCAGCTCTTTCTTTTTTATCCTCACCTGAGGACATTTTTTTTTTCATTGCTTTTTAGAGAGAGAAAAATGAAGAGAGGAAGGAAGAGAGAGAAACATAGATGAGAGAAAAGCATCAGTTGGTTGCCTCCTGTACCACCTGGACCAGGGATTGGTGCCTGGACAGGAGATCATGCACGTCTGGACCAGGGTTGTAGGTGCCAGCATCTGGACTGGGATCAACCAGCAGCCGAAGTATGTGCCCAGACTGGGAATCGAACCTGTGACCTTTTGGTTATGGGATGATTCTCCAACAAACTGAGACACCCGACTAGGTTGCCAACTCTAAGTTTTAATGATAACCCACCTAGTTTCTACAGCATGATATGTGTAAAGCAGTTCTCACATTCAAATGTGGATTTTTGCCATCAATTTACCCCCAGAATTTATCCCAGTCCCACCAGTGTGTTTCCTTTCTGCCTTCACTCACAATGGTAACTAGAAGAGAGCCCTTTTTAGAGAAGTGCTACATCTTTCACAAGTTCTTATGCTGCCATTCTTCTGCTCACTGAAAATTAAGGTTCTCTCCTTAATCTGTTTTTAAATATATTTTATTGATTATGTTATTACAGTGAGCCAAATTTTTTCTCCTTTGCCCCTCTCTGCCTGGTACCTACACCCTTTCCCTCCAGCATTCCCCCACCTTAGTTCATGCCCATGGGTCTTTGGCTTCTCCATTTCCTATGCTATTCTTAACATCCCCCTGTCTAATTTGTACCTACCCATTATGCTTCTTAATCCCTGCACCTTTTCCCCCATTCTCCCCATTCTTCCTCCCAGCTGATAACCCTCCAAATGATCTCCATTCTGTGCTTCTGTTACTCTTCTGATTATTTGTTTAGTTTGTTTTTTAAGATTCAGTTGTTGATAGCTGTGAATTTGTTGTCCCTTTAATGTTCATAGTTTCGATCTTCTTTTTAAAAAATAAGTCCCTTTAAGATTTCATTTAATGGCTTGGTGATTATGAACTCCTTTAGCTTTACCTTGTCTGTGAAGCACTTTATCTGCCCTTCCTTTATAAATGATAGCTTTGCTGGATAGAGTAATCTAGATTGTAGGTCCTTGTTTTTCATCACTTTGAATACTTCTTGCCAGTCCCTTCTTGTCTGCAAAGTTTCTTTTCAGACATCAGCTTACAGTCTTAATGAAACTCCTTTGTAGGTAACTCTGATTTTCTCTTGCTACTTTTAAGATTCTGTCTTTATCTTTAACCTCTGACATTTTAATTATGATGTGTGTTGGTGTGGTCCTCTTTGGGTCTAGCTTATTTGGGGCTTTCTGTGCTTCCTGGACTTGTATGTCTATTTCTTTCACCAAATTATGGAAGTTATCTTTCATTACTTTTTCACATAAGTTTTCAATTTCTTACTCTTCCTCTTCTCCTTCCGGCATCCCTATGATGTTGGTATGTTTGGAGAGATCCCAGAGGGTCCTTATACTATCCTTGTTTTTTTGTTTTTATTATTTTTCTTTTTGCTGTTCTGGTTGAATGCTTATTTCTTCCTTATGTCCCAAATTGTTGATTTGAATACTGGCTTCCTCCCCTCCACTGTTGGTTCCCTGTAGATTTTTCTTTATTTCACTTAGTGTAAACTTCATTTCTTCCTTTATGTTGTTGCTGTACTCAGTGAGTTCTTTAAGCATCCTGATCACAATGTTTTGAACTTTGCATTGGATAGGTCGGTTATCTCTATTTTGTTCAATTCTTTTTCTGAGGTTTTGTTCTGTTCTTTCATTTGGACCATCTTTCTTTGTCTCCTCAATTTGGCAGCCTCCCTATGTTTGTTTCTGTGTATTAGGTAGAGCTGCTTTGACTGTTTGTCTTAGTAGCATGGCCTATTGTAGAAAAGGCACCTGTAAATTGTGTGGGGCAGAGCCTTAGGTAATTGCCAGGGTGGGGCAACCCAGTTCACCGCTTTGTGGCTCTGTGTGAAGGGAGGGCTTGGAGAAGGGACAATGCACTGCCTGGCTTCTGGAGGTTTGCCTGGCACTCACCCTATAGGACTGGCACCCCAGCTGTTGCCCTGGTGATGAATCACAGAGTGGGTGTGTTTGCGTATATTCTAAGTCCATGCAGGCCCTTTAAACAGTCTTCTGAAAATCTGGTAGTTTCTTCAGCTGGCCCAACCCCCACTGGTTTTTGCATGTAGAAGTTATGGAGATTTATCTTCCCAGTGCTGGACCACTGAGCCATGCAGTCTGGCCTGGGGCTGGGATCGCTCTCTCCCATGGTATCACTACCAAGTTCTATTCACCACACGTGAATGTGGAGCTGTCTGCTCTGCTGTCACCTCTAGCTCTCCATGCCACACCACATCTTCATGCCTCTCCACCCTTCTCTGTGACTCTGACCTTCCTACTCATCAGGGTGAATGTGGCTTCTTTAAATCCTTGGCTCTCAGACTTCCATACAGTTTGCTTTTTCATGGTTCTGGGTGTTATTTGTTTTGAGACCAAGTTGTAATTTGTCTATGGTTGTGTGAGGAGGTGAAGTGTGTTTACCTGTGCCTCCATCTTGACTGGAAGTGTCTCTCCTTAATCTTTTGAATTTAAAATCGCCTCTCTTCCTAAAGTCTTCATGAATAAGGGATAAGGTAATAAATCCTCAACCACATCCATTATTTAATCTTAAATTGGCGCATTATTTGGGCTGCTATTTATGCAGAGTGTAAGTATAGCTTTAGCTGCTGCTAATATCGATGGTGTCCGAGTGACTAGGTACTGTGCTGGCTTTTTACAGTCGTGAAGATTAATCAGGGGATGACCCCATTGCTATCTGATTTCCTGTTCTACATATTTTAGCCCTATTCCTCAGCCTATGAACATGTTCCCCAAAGGAAAAGCAAAGAAAGGAGGGAGAAAACCCCACTTAGGTCAGACAATTTTGTTACTTGTTAATAGACTTGGTAAGGAAAAACTGTTAATGACTTTAAAAAAAAACATTTAAAACAATCACCTAATTACAGTTCCTATATTGTCTGTGCATTTAATTTATTCTCCCTGACCTTCAATGCATAAATTGACCATTTGGCTTATCTATGTCAATAAGTTGGATAACTTAGGCAATAAGATCATAAAAAAAAAGACACCATGCCTTTTTGAATTGGATTTTAGTAAAATACACACACATAGCCTTAACTGTCGATAGGAAAAACTGAAATAGATAATTTACTGTAGCTGTGAATTCTACTCAACCAATTGATAGTATATTATCCTAAGCCTTGTGCTTCTTGCAATATTAGAAAGGTGAATGTTTTCATATTAGTGTACTGTTGTTGCTGAAGAACTTCAGACAAGACCTTCTTGTGGCCATGAACCTGTATTTGGTTCTGAGTGCTAAGTGGGGTTAACTTGCTTAGACTTTACCAATTTCAGAACAGCACAGATCTAAAGCCAGATACTCTCAACTGATCAGAATTAAACTCCATGGATTAGATCATTCCTATTTGCCTTAGCCGAACAGAAATTAATTTAGTCTACTAACAATTTTCAAAGTACGTACGTATGTGCAGCTAAGGTTTGGCACATAGTCTGTGTTTTTATTTTCTCATTTTGCTTTTTTATTTTTGATTTGAGAAGACTGTGTACCACCATCCTGTGGATATGAGAAAGAGGAAGGTTTTTCTTCTTACATGAATAAGATATATCTAGAAACTCAGGACACTTTGCCTCTTGAGCCGCAGCTTAACAGCATTAGCACAAGCAGTTCAGCCAGAGGGGAATTGAACAGCAGCTGAGTCAGTCTAATCATTTACACTGGGGAAAGCCCTTGGAATTCAGAGGCACATTGCCCAGCTGGAGAGACAAATCTAATCTCTGCTAATGATGTGCCTCCCTCTCTTTCCTATCAGGGCTGGGCTTTTTACACATGCGCACATAATTACATATGCACATTCGGTGTCCAGCAAAGCCAAACAACACAGCACCCACGATTAAATTACACAGTAAGACTTCTAGGCGTCATCTGGCCTCTATATCCTGTCTAATCAATGCTATCCAGGGTTCACGTTGTGGTGCTGTTAAAGATCTTAAGAGTTCAAAAATACAGCCACATACTAAAATTCAAAAGTTGTAATAGAATGGTTTTATTTGAGACTGACTATAATAAGCTCAATTTCTTAAATGAATTTCATTAAACAAATACATATGATGAGATAGATATGCAGGCTTTGTCCTAAAAAGGACTTGGGGCTCTTGAAAAAAATGCACACAGTACAATAGGTAAATGGGTAAAGGGAAAATAGGAATAAAATGCCAAAAACAAAACAAAACAGAAAAATCCAAGGTAAAAACCAGTGGACAAAAATAATTTGCATGCTAAAAACTGTTAAAGATGGCCCACAAATTTGGACCAGAATTTTGTGTGGATCAAAAGATACAATTAATTATTTAAGTAAGATAAAAACATACCAATTGTCCAGGAGAAGCACTTTTTACTCATACTAAGCCTGAGAGGCCCGCGCCTTCCACTGAACTGTACAAAATGGTAAAATAGCCTCAACAATACCCTCCCAGCAAATACAGTAGCATCCTTCCCAGGAGAGTGTTTAGAGTACCTCTTCGTACAGGGTAAGATTTTCAAATATTCCAGAAAAGAAATACTTATAGAAAGAGATTTTAAGTTAAAAAAAAAAATAGCTCTTTGAAAGTCTGATTTAATCCAGAAGGGCGTGGACTACATCTTCTTCAGGAAACCTTCCTTTTCTTTTCTCTTTTTTAAGATTTTATTTATTTATTTTTAGAGACAGGGGAAGGGAGGGAGAAAGAGGGAGAGAGAAACATCAATGATGTGCAAGAGAAGCATTGATCAGTTGCCTCTTGCACACCTCCACCTGGGGACCTGGCCAGCAACCCAGGTATGTAACCTGACCGGGAATCAAACCAGTGACCATTTGGTTCACAGGCCAACACTCAGTCCACTGAGCCACACCAGCCAGGGCCAGGAAATCTTCCTTGAGCATTATTTATCCCATTCACCATAGCCAAGAATTGTAAGTTCTATTGGCGTGCAAATATTGTGGGTTTTCATGTGAGACGCAGATCCACACACTTGAACAATCAACCAAGAAGAAGAGCACACTGACACACTCCTGTGAAGATTCTCCTATGAAAATCCAGCAATCTGACCAGAATTTGTGCCTTAAAACCTCATTTCCACACAGAGGTAGGCCAAGAAAAATCAGCCTGACCATGTGGTTGTTTTTTTTGTTTTAAAATAATGCATAATGTTCTCCACATTCTGATGAAACTTAATTTTTTAAATGTTTTTATAAGTATTTTTAAACAGAACTCTTGGAAAATAGCATCAATTATTTTAAAAAGAAGGAAGCAATTTAATAGTTAATAGCTCTGCCACTTTACTAAAGTAAATAGGGAGTGGTGGAGTAGTTAGTCGCCATCTGGGCTGTAAATGATAATCCTGCTCCATGGTAATGGATGGAGGGCTGATCCATGAAGCTCCCCGAGGAGAATCCATCCATCAGTGCAGCCGTCTGTAGACGGGACTGAAGAACAGGCCAGCTCCAAGTTCAGACAAGGGATTCTGCTGTCAGATTTTCAAAAGGAGCTCTCAGGCACCCACCCCCATCCAAAGCCCCATTCCCAATCTCCGAATTCAGGAAACTTTAGGGAAAATTCTCACACTTGAAATATTGGCAACTAGAGGGGACTTTATGATTTGAGAAGCTCTGGGTAAAAAGAAAAAGGAACAAACAATAGGTTTAGAGCTGCTTCATCTATTTTTAATATTTTGGAAAGTAAAAGGTGACATTATTTACCATAGAATGAAAACTGGGACGTTAATCTAGCAAGAAGCTGTGTGACTTGGCACACATGTGCTTGCATAAAACTGCACAGCCCTAGACACTGGTTGCTTACCCTCCTCTGTCTCTTACTGAAAGCTTAGCTGCTTTGGGCTACTTCCTCCAAATATGATCATTGTAAAGATGACATAATCAGGCTAAAAGAAGATAGAAGTCAGGAATGATCCTACTAAGAAGGAAAACAGTGCAACAAATCAAGTTTATGAAAATAATCAGAACATTATAAGCTGAAAGGAAAATTTAGTTAGGATCCTTTTTGAGGTCTTACATTATGCCTTAATGGGTGTCAGGGATTATTCTTAGAAAGAGAATACAAGTTAGGAAAGCTAAAACAACTGGTTGTTCTTTCTTTCTTTTTCTTTTCTTTCTTTCTTTTTTCTTTTTCTTTTTTTGGTATGCTGCTTAAATACCTAAAGCTCAGGCCTGACACATCTTCTTAGATATTCAAAGACTTTTATAGACATTCTCACATCTGTTCTCACCACAGCCATCTGAGAAAGGCAGTCATCAGATGTGCTACTGAAATCACAAGACTAAAAATTCCCATTTCTGTGAGGAAGGTGGCCCCTTATCAGATATTTTCTATTCAGCTCATTCACTGACTCAATAAATGCTTCATTAATCTCCTGGAATGCAGGCTCTACTAAGCAATGAGGATGCTGCAAAAATGAAAACAAACAAACAGTGGACCCCTGCTCTGGAGGAGCTCACTATCTATTAGAGGAGAAACATACAAATAAATGACTACTGTGTGGTATCAGAAGCTCTCTAGGGGAGATGGGTCCACATTTCTGAAGTCCACAGGAGGGGAAATTGCTGTCCAGGGTGAACAGGAAAGGGGGATAAGGAAGAGGAAGACCCTGCACAAATGCACAGAGGTGTAGAAGAAATCACGTGGTTATTTGGGAAGAGGGAGAAATGTCCTCAGAGCTGTTAGGAGGTGATAAGAGGTGTAAAAAATAGGGCCAGAAAGGAGGTGAGAGGACTTCCTTTTCTCCTTGGGGCAGAGAAGTATGAAGAGGTGAAGGGAAGTGACGTGAGATTTGAAAGACGATTCTGTTTAAGGGTAGACGATAGATGGATAACGGGAAAAAGCTACTATAGAGAGAATGGAAAGAATCTGAGAGACATTTAGAAGACAGTATTGATCTGGTGTAGCGGCTGACGGGATGTGATGGTGAGGGGGGTTGTCCAGTGGAGCTGACTAGATGTTACCAGTAATCCAGGCAGAACAGGCGCCAGCTGGGGAGCTGCCGTGAGGAGGGAGCCGGTTACGACGCCCAGTTTCACGTACACTCGGTCAGGCAAGGCAGTGTGAGACGGAATAAGGAAGTAGTTGAACTGAAACTGGGACAAAGGACTACGTGTGGTTGGGGAGACAAACATGGAGGAAAAGTCCCACTTAATTATTATACTCACATCAGGAGAGTTCATGCATTTTACGGACTCACTTTATTCTTAGGTTGGTGGTCAGTATTATTCTTTTCTTAAGCATTATTTTTGTCATTTATCTTTGTCTCTTTCACAGCCCTCCTGAATCTACCACCAAGCTCCTTACCCTCCCATACCACACACCCATACACACATGAAGAACGTCCTCCTCCCCTTTCCTCCTCTCAACAGTGTTCCTTTCTTTAAAACACTCCATCTTCCATGAGCCAACTTTTGCTCCTCCTCAAAAAATCAGTAATGGCTAAAGGATACAAAGGCAAACACAAGTAACAAACTAATTCTACCACTTAAAGACACATCCACATTCCCATAGGCTATTTATACCTTTATTTTGTTTCATCCCTTTATTTAAAATGTAAGTCTTCTGAATAGAACACTTAGCTACGTGTGAGTTCTAACACCACGAACAATTAAGACCTGTCTGATGTGGGCACCCCTGTTCCAAAGGCCTCTCAGAACAGCTACTATTTCCATGAGTATCAGAGTATATGTGCAGTGACCCTGAGAGCCTAGGCTCCCACAGAAAATGATTCTGATTCCACATGTTCTGCAAGGGACAGAAAGAAAGGATGATGCACAAGTATAAGAAGGAAGTTAGTGCTGCAATTTCACAAACTTCCCTGTGTGCCTGTTGTTTGCTAGGTGCTGTCCAGTGCTTCTTAGAAGCCAAATGGAAACATAAAGGTGAAAAGATGGCATCCTCTTTATCTCTTGGGATGCCTTACATATTTCATAATTTTAAAAAGTTCCTGTTCCTTAGAACACAAGTCTAACAGGGGAGATAGCTACAAACACAAATGAAGACAAGCAATGATACGTGCTTCTAATATAGGTACATAGATTTATAAATAGATTGTAACAATTGATGAGGCTTTATGCTTTTGGGAAATGAGTCTGGTCATCTGTTTTTACAAGGTTAAGAGAGAAAATGTCTTTCTTGCTGGTGCATCTGATAAGACTGAAATAAATATTTAACTAAAACTGAAAGACATTAAGGCTGGCCCATTTGCCAGGTCCTCTTTATAAAGCTTTTGGTTATTTCTCAGAAGAGATACATTGCTTGTCAGTTCTATCTCACCATTTCCAGTGCCCACCCCCACATACCTAAACTCCCTCAGAGTCTCTCTGCTTCTCCCATCATAGAAAATCAGTGTTGCGTCCTCCTCTTCACTACTTCCCAACACACACACACACACACACACACACACACACACACACACACGGCAAGGGGTGACCCTAGCTTCACAGGACAAAAGGCTGCAGTTCCCTTTAAGTGCAGCCCTTCCAGAAGGAAGGCAGAGGCCAGGCGACCTTTCCAAGTCCTGCTGGCATATGGGCAGGCTCTACCCCTGTCTCATCCACATTGCCACTGACAAGCTGGGACCAAAGCCTGACAGGAATATTAAAGAGCCTCTGGCTCCAGTCCACTCCACAACCCTCATGTCAGGCAGAACATGTGTTTCTGTGTCTTTTTTGCCATATGACTTAGACATATTATAAGAATCACACTGATGGCTTCCTCCTCTCCAAAAAAGCAAAGCAAAGGAAAAATGTTTTTTTAAAGCAAGTGTTTCTCATGAAGTTTTAGGGAGCTAATTGTACATAGTTTTAAAAAGAGATTTAAATTTTCTCCATCAAGATAGAAATAGGCTTATAACACAACTTAAATATTTGCTAGGCTAAAATATGCTACACACTAAAGCATTTATATACTGCATAATAGCATTTAATACCACTCAACAGTTATGGCTTCAGTAATTCTGCAGTCTAATGATTTGGAAATAAGCTACCAGGAGTCAGGAGTCCCAGCTGTGCCATTAATTAGTCATTTGGCCTTGGACAAGTCACCTAACCTCCCTGGGCCTCAATTTCCTCATCTGCAAACTGAAGAAATTGAACTAATGGTTTCTAAGGTACTTTTTAACGATTAAAAAGCATTCTGTGACTATAAGGAATCAGAACAGTCTAAAAATGGAAAAGGATATCTCAAAACTGATTAGCTCTCCCATTACTGAAAATGCTCAATCCATCAGATAAATTATAAGACTCCTGCTGTGGTAAAGATGATTGAACCACATGACCTCTCCTATGTAAGATTCTCTCATTTTAACAGATGATTTCTGGAGACCATAAAACAAGTAGAGAAGGAAATTAATTTAACAGTTAAAGATGGGGAGGGCATCTTCTACATACAGTAAATGTTTGCTGTTACATTAACAGGGCAATGACAGGTATAGCAAGTCACTGTGTAGCTAATAGGGACTGTTTGTCTTGGGCCAGGTTGCTAGGTGGTGTAAATAACTCTGCAAACACAACACCCAGCAATGAAAAGGTCTAAATGCCTTTAGTCACTCCAAAGTGAGCATATAGGGTTTCATCATAGAAAACCTTCCGATTGCCAGTCAGAAAAACTGAGAAAAGGAGGGAAGAAATCACAAGCAGCTCTCCTTTGTTTGGGGGCATACAGACATTTCCTATGTGGGTACTCCACTGGCCTGTGTTCTTAGGTACATATAAGAAGATTATAAATAACACCAATTGTTGTGTTATCTTACATTTATATACTGGGTTTCCAAAGTAATTCCATATATTTTAATCTCATTCAATTCTCATAACAGCCATGTGAGGTTGGCTGAGCAGGAATTATTGACCCTTCTCCAAGGAAAATTGAGGTTTAACATCATTTAATAACATTTCCTTTCCTCAACAATGGGAAACAGATTAAGTTCTTATTGTGTCACTTTATATTCCCTTAAATGCTTTTATCAAAAGACGTCTGACAGGATGTATCTACCCATTTATGATTTTGGTATATCTGTATATATTCCAGAAATGTCAGAGGAATATAATATTAAATGGACTTTCAGGAAACCAACAACAACAATCTTAAATTATAATGGTATTTTGAAAGCTGAATTAGAAATAGATGCTGATTTAGAAATAATAAATGGGACTTTAAAAACTACAACAAACCAAACCCAGTTTGAGCTGTAACCCAACAATATGATTCTGGAAATATGTAATGGTAGAGCTTAGTATACTGGAAGGAAAGAGTAAAGTCAGTATACTGGAAAGAAAGAGAGCACAGCAAACTACCTGAAATAGGTGATAAACATGCCAAGAAATAATGATTCTTCTGCAGAAATTATAATGAAAAAACTAAATTTAGATTGATCAAGAATAAAGCAGAGGAGCTAAAATCTAAATATAGTCATGTTCAAATAAAGGCAGATTTTGGTATAAAGCAAGTATGCAAAAGCTTTAAGCCTTACAAGAAAAACATGCCAGTATCTGTTAAAGCATTGACTATGCTTATACCTTTTATATACTTTATATCAATTAATCTTCATATTTTCATGGAGGTCAATATTATCACCATTTTATAGATGAGCAAGCGGAGGGTCAATGAGGTTAATAACTTGTCCACGTTTATACAGTTAGTAGATGGCTAGTAGATCCATCTGATTTCAAACTAGGTCCTTTTAGAAAGTTATCTCTCCTTAGGAAAAGTATATCTAAATTTTGCAGTTATATTTAGTTATTGGAAACATGATATATTAAAAAATAAAAAAGTACTTTTTCATCTTTCCTAATAATTGCTAGGCTGAAAATTCCACAAGATGTTGTAATGTTACTCAACTCATTCTAGTGACATGAGCTTTAACATCAGAAGAATTGTGTATGAATCCTAGAATCCTTACTTAAGCAGCTTCATGATCTAGGGTAAGCCTGTGAACTCTTTTAGGCCATAATCCAATATATTAGTTTTTCATTATAAAATATAATTACTGGATGTTATGCTAGGTAGCCAAGGGATAGAAAGATACACAAGATGTGCTTCTTCATCATCAGAACGTATTTTCTTTACATCAGTTTAGTTACATCAAAATCACTTTCTGCATTCTTAATCAACATGATTCTTTAGGCTTTTACTCCAAGTGAGCAGGACTCAGGGACAAGTACACAGAGGGAGACAGGATAAATGGAAGGTTCTAATGCTGACACTATAGATCAGAGGACTACTGGGAATAATTCTTCAAATATGGTAGCCAACTAATCCCACCTTGCATCACATTCCTGTTCTCCTTTGTTACCGCCCACGATGTGAGCATCTCTGGTTTACAGTTTCGAGCCTGTATTTCTCTCTGCCTCCCTTCCCTGGCCCCATCTCCCATTACCCGTCCCCTCCAAAACTTTCCCATTGTACCCTTCTGTTTCATTTTCAAAATCTTGGCTGACTGTTCCCTCAGTCTCCTTGAATGAATGGTCACAGTTGACTTTTCTCTCTTTTCCTCCATGCTCACCATCACCATGCCCAACTAATCACCAAAATCCTGTGGATATTTCCTTGTCCGGGAATATTGCCCAAGACTGAAATACACAGGAGAGATCGCTGAATATCCTTGCCTACCACCCCATTCCCACTGTATATGAGGCTTTTCCTTGTTTTTAAGATATTTACAACTCTGAAAATTGTAGCACACTAGTAATGCAATGCATTCTTGTCCATAGAAATGCAAATGAATTGTATCTGGTTAAATGCAATTAATTATTAATGCCTTCTGGATATTGACCAGTTTTGCACATTCATTTCAGCATTCTCTATTGCCTACATATATGTGTGTTCTCTGAATTTTTCTTATAACATTTTACTGGTTCCCTCATTAATTAATGAGTTAAATAAAATCTTTGACACATCATTTTGTGTGTATGAATTATTATTTTATCCTTTAAAAAGTATCCGTTAGCATTCTGAACATCTCTTTAATTTGTGCACTTCTTTCCATCACAATAATCCTTTCTGGCACAGGTCATCATCTTTGCCTCAATTATTTTAACAATTCCCTATTTTTTCCCCTGTCTGTAGTCTCTCCTTCCTATCCCATTCTCTCCATAGCCAGAGTGCTTTTCCTAACATGTAATTCTGAACACACTGCTCCGCTTTATAAAAATCTGCCCCTAGAATAAAGTCCATCCCTCTTGGCATGCCTTGCTTCTCCAGCCTCATGTTTGATACAGCCCTGCAACTCACCAATCAGACGCTTTTCATTTCTCTGGATTCACTGCTCTCTCTCTCTCACTTCTGGAATTTAGCACGTGTGGTCCTCTTTGCGTGCCACAGACTCTGTACAGCTCTTTCCACCCAACTCTTGCTTGTTTGTTAGGGTTCATGTCTGTTATCACTTCCTGTGGGAAGCCTTCCTGGATCCCTCACGGCTACGTTAGATGCTGCATTTACATCCCCCTCTAGCTGCTTGTATTCCTTCACCCACCGTAACTGGCCCTCCCCTAAGAACATATATCACTATATTACAACCGTCTTCAAGTATCTACTCTACAGGTCTGGGTTGTTCACCACTATACCCAGGGCATACTCCAGCATCCAGCCTATGCTCGTCATTCAAGAACATTCTGGAAGCTGAGTTCTCTGCATGGTCCCAGGAGAATAATGAAAACTTTCCTCTACAAACCCTCTCAAGGACCATGATCCATAGCAGCTACCCCACCTCCTCCCTCACAAAAAAAGCAACAGTTATGCTCAAACAGAATGTACTTCAGTTTCTTTAGGTTTTTATTTTATAGAATCAGAGTAAAATATTAAACTCGTCTGCTCTTGAAATCGTGAACAGTTCCATAAGATGACCATTCCTAGAAAGAGGGTTCTGCTTTATACTTTCTCTGGGATGGGGAAAAGGGAATGGGAGCAGAAAAAGCATGAGAAAGGGAAAAGAAGGCCAGAATCATGAGACCTGGCTACAGTACACACAATGGGTTCTAGCCATTGCCCAGAGCCATTCTTTTTCTTTTTTATCTCCTACTGAATTCTTCCCACGCAAAGAATATTATGACTTTTAGGATAACTGTTGAAAATAGCTTTGTAATAAGGCACAGAAGCAGTGCATGATAGGTTTATGTTACTTTCTTTAAATTCTATAGTACTTTACATTCTTTTTACTTTTTATTAACTATTTCTTTAGGCCATGTGTCTATGATTTATTCTTAACAAACAAAACCTTGACTTCATTATTCAGCCTTAAAAAGGAAGGAGATTCTGAAATAAAACATGGACGAACATTGAAGACACTAGGCTAAATGAAATAAGCCTGTCACAAAAGGACAAATATTGAGTGATTTCACTAATATGGGGCTCCTAGAGTAGTCAAATTCAGAGACAGAAAGTCAAATGTTAATTGACAGTGACTAGGGGGAGGGGATAGGGAGTGGGGATTTATTCTTACATGGGTACAACAGTTCAGTTTGGGAAAAAGTAAGTTCTGGAGATGGACGTTGGTGATAATTGCACAGCAATATAAATGCACACAATGCCACCGGAGTACACACTTAAAAATGGTTAAAATTGTAAATGTTATGTTATTTATGTTTTATCACAATAAAAAACGGGGGAAAATCCTGTTCATTAGCCTCGAAACTGCATTCACTGGCAGCTACTGTTGGAACCCTGGACAGACTGGGGTACATAGGGCAGTGTTGTTAATGCAATTGGGAGAAAGGAAAAAAAAAAAATCTGAGTGTAAAGTGATTTAGAAGAAACTTGTTAGTTAAAGCTGAAGGCTATAACCTTTCCCAAGAATAAAATCCTGCTCTGTATTTAGCAACAATGAAATGTTCTCTCAAGATTGTCTAAAAGAACCCCTGTTCTTGCATATCCCTTAAGAAAAATGTTGTCTTCTCTATAAAATCTACCTCAGTTCCCAAGTAGGGAAGCAGCGCGGCAGCACAGAACAGAGTTTGGATGCCAGAGCCAGGCTATGTGAGACTCCGTGCTGGCTCCACTTTGAGGAATTTCCCTACTCTTTGGGCTTTGGTGTCATCTGGAAATGAAGGAAAATAATGGCACCTTCCTCATAGAGTTGTTGTGAGGTTTAAGTATATAAATCACTATGGACAGTGTCTGGCACAATAAAAGACGTTATCTGTAAGCACAATATAGATGTTAGCTATTATTCTTGTTTCTTCTTCAGACTCACATCCAATGCAGTGGAGCTCATAGTGTGCTCTGGGCACTGTTGGGGATCTCTAGGATCTCTTAGGGGGACTGTGAGGTCAGAACTATTTTCATAAGAAGACGTTGTGGAGAAAAAGGAACCCTCATGCACTGCTGGTGGGAATGTAAGCTGGTACAGCCACTATGGAAAAGAGTATGGAGGTTCCTCAGAAAAATAAGATTCAAGGTACCATATGACTCAGCAACCCCAGAAGAGAAAACAGTATGGTGGTTCTCAAGCGGAATGGGGGTGGTTGGAGAAGTAAAGGGTTAAGAGGGTACAAATATGTGGGGACACAAGATGATTTGACTTTGGATGGTGGGCACACAGTGCAATATGCAGATCATGTATCATAGAAATGTACACTTGAAATCTATATAATCTCATTAAGCAATGCTGTCCCAATAAATTTAATTTAAAAATCCTCTTGAATAAAGTAGAGACAGAGGTGCCATGTCTGGCCACAAAGGTGCCAAGAAGAAGCCCCTGAAGCAGCCCAAGGAGAAGGACAAGGAAGATGAGGCATTCAAGCAGAAGCAAAAAGAGGAGCAGAAGAAACCTGAGGAGCTAAAAGCGAAGGACCCGGGGAAGGACCCCCTGGTCCCAGTGGAATTAAGAAATCTGGCAAAAAGTGAGCCATTCCTTGTGCCTAGGGCAGGGGTGATCCTTAATTCCGTTCCTGTTTTAACATCTGGATTCCCTGACATAACATCTCTTGCCACCTCTAGCTAGAATGAACTGTTGTCTTGAAGCCTGTTGTACATTTAAGAATAAACTTTTGTAAAAATATTAATAATAATCACGCAGTGGCTCATCTCTTTAGTTCTTCTCACTCTGCCATTTCAACCTTGCCTGTGGGGTCAGAGTAAACCAGCCCAGAATCCTGTCTTTGTTCTATTCTGAGTTCTGTATCATGGAATTAAATCAACTCTTTTGATTTTAAAAAAGAAATGGTTTAAATAAAAAGACATTATTTTCTTTTTTTATTTACACTTTCTCACAAGTATACTATGGAATTCCCAGTGGGTACTATATGCCACTTGATATCACAATAGATTGAAAGCAGAGGCAGAGATGAGAATCTAGCTATCATCTAATTTATTATGCCAGACACTAAAAAAACTTGCAAAAATATTTTTTTCTAATGCTTGTTTCCTCACAAAAAGTTTGGAGGTTTGGGAACTACTGTTACTTTTCATTTAAAAAGTTCTTTATGTTAATGTGCAATGGTTTTATTAAAAAATATATAGTATTTGGAACTAGTGTGAATGACCCATGGACATGGGCAACCTAAATGGGGATGGATTGTGGGGGGGTGAGGGTGGAGCAGGGGAGAGCAAAGGGTGAAAAATGGGACAACACTAATAGAAAAACAATAAAAAATAAATTTAAAAAAATTAAAAATGGATCTGCCTTTTGACTCAATGATCCCACTTCTGGGAATATATCCATAGGAACCCAAAACACTAATTGGAAAGAACATAAACACCCCTATGCTCACTGCAGCATTATTTACAATCACCAAGATACGGAAGTAGCCCGAGTGTCCATCAGTAAGTGAGTGGATAAAACAACTATACGACATTTACACAATGGAATACTAATCAGTAATAAAAAAGAAAAGTTTTACCCTTTGTGACAGCATGGATGGACCTGGAGAACATTACGCTAAGTGAAATAAGCCAGTCAGAGAAAGACAAGTACCATATGATTTCACTCTATGTAGAATCTAATGAACAAACTGAACTAACAAGGAAAATGGGGACAGACTCATAGATGGAGGGCGGATGGCAGCTGGTGAGGGGGTGGAGAGGTTGAACAAAAAAGAAAAAGGACTCATGGATGTGGATAACAGTGTGGTGATTACTGGGGGGACTGGGGTGTAAAGGGACTAAAAGGTAATGTAAAAACATACAGTAAAGATTTTTAAAAAGAAAGATAAATTAGGGCATAATTATTTTGCAGCAAAGGGATTATTTGCTTATAAAAAGAAGTACCATAACATTATTTTGAAAACAACAATCCTCCCTACTGCTTTTTACTTGATTTAGATTTAACAGCATTAACTTCAAATGCAAGTATTTATTTAACAAAGTACGTTAAGCCCTTGTGGTACTTGGTCATTCTCTCATTTTCTTTATAGTTAGTATACTGAACAGTATTCCCTTTTTTTTTTCTTTAATAAATAAGGACCATGTTGTTAAAAAAATAGTATTTAATTTTTTCCTCAGTTTTAATTTTAACTGTGGTAAATATAGAAGGCATAACTCATATAAACAAAAATGCTTCGAGTCTACAATAACATTTTTGGTCCTAACACCAAAAACGTTGAGAACCACGGTTCTATTATGCACCAATCTCTCCAAGTTGACTGAGAATGTTTGTGGACAGGAATATTATTTTTCTTTCTTTTAAATTTTTTTAAAATTTATTTTTAGAAAGGACATTTTTTTTTCATTGCTTTTAGAAACACATTGATGTGAGAGAGAAGCATCAATTGATTGCCTTTCATCCATGCTTGTACCAGGGACCAAATCCGCAACCCACGTATATGCCCTGATCAGGAATCGAAACCACAACCTTTCAGTTAGGGAACAACGCTCCTGAGCCACGCCAGCCAGGGCTGGGATAGTTATAATTTTGATAGTCTATTTATTGCAGTTCTTGGAGTGGCTTGTGCCAATCCTTCAGATTCTTGCTACTTGCAAAGTGTCGTCTGAGGCAGTAGCATCTGCACTACCTGGGAGCGAATTAGACACTCACAAAATTAACCCAGCTTAAGGGAATCAGAATCTACTTTTTAACAAAATCCTCAAGTGATTCCTATGCACATTAGAAGTCTGAGAAGTACTGCTATAAATCAAACACACTCAAACTTTCATATGCATCAGTATCACCTAGACAGCTTGTTAAAATAGATCTCTGGGTCCTACCCCAAGAATTTCTGGGGTGGGATTGGAGAATTTGCATTTCTTAACAAGTCTCCAGGCAAGGCTGAGGCCCCTGGTCCTGGGATCACGCTTTGAGAACAATTGCATAAGCTGGTCCATGGGTAAATCTCTTGCAGAATTTATGTTTTTAAACTGCTAATGCTTTTTCTTTTTTTTTTTTTTGGTAGATGGGAGGAAAAAAAAAATCAAGTTATAGCTCGTCAGAAGAAATCCTCACTGAATAGGGCCAGTTTTTGTGGAGGTGGGTTAGCTAGCCAGAATTGTTGGACCTAGTTGGTCAGGGCTAGTGGAGAGAGGCCAATATGGGTGGGCCAACTAAGAAACAAAAATGTTTTTATCTTTTGCTACTTAGGAACACTCTATCAAATAATCTATGATTAAGGTATCTGAAAAAATTCTTATTGAGCAGTTTTTCAGAAGCATGTTATGTTTTATGAATTACAAAAATAAAAGAGTCTGAAGAATTGGCTTGGTATAAAGTATCAAAGAAACATTTTCTTTACTTTTTCAGTTTCCTGTGATAACATACATCAATGAAAGAACAGATCTCAAAACAAGGCCCCAAAGCTTAGTTTCCTGGTCTTTGACAAATCTTTGTCTGCGACCACCCAGAAATAAACCAGAGGAGCTTTCTCTGAGAAGATGGAAGCCTTGAGACTAAGTTTCCTCACCCTGAACCTTCAAGTCCAGCACATAGTCAATTCCAATGCATACTATTTTCCCAGGTAAAGACATCTCTGAGTACAAATCAGATGCATTTCAGGTAAAGCACATTACGGTTCATATGGATCAGGAACTTGGCAAACGATTTTCATAATAATAAAATTTTCTTTTGTAGTGACCCCCTTTTCCTTACCTTAGGGGCCCTTTTGCTCTGCATTAATAATGAGGCTCACTTGGTCATTTTTCTTTATTTTCCAGACTTGGTCCAAAGCTTTTCTGGTTGGCTAGCTGGTGTTTGTTTTTATAACTATTCCATGGCTTTTCAAATATTTAGCAGGGAAAAGAGAAAGCCTATTTATAAAACAAGTCCAGGCAAAGGCAGTTTGAGGCTAACAAAAGCCAGTATCAAAGGTGTAAAATTCAGTTAAAGAAATCCTTATCAATGCAGATAACCTTTTGATCAAAGAGAGCAGGTAATGGGGAGTGAGTGCTGTTTCAATGTATTAAGGCTGAAGCTCTGATTGGAAAGAAAAGATTATTACAGAAAACAAAAAGGATTATGTGATTGATTTTCTTTCTCAAAGAAAAACAAAAAACAAAAAACTTCTCTGGTCTCCAAGTCTCTAAGAATATTTAAGGATGAGATTAGGGCCTAGCTTTGATAATTAACACAAGCAGTACAAAGCAAATGTTCAGTTATTTTTGACTAGACAAACAGATGGAAGGAATTCTGTTCAAAAATGGCCAGAAATAGGAGAGGGAGGCTGAGAAGAAAGGAGGGAGAACCTGGCAAAACGGTACAATTTCTTTTCAAATTGGCTCTTGACCCTAGCAGCTGCAGTATCAGGTGGGTATTTCCCAGGAGTTTCTGATGCTTAGCAAAGGTTTTTAATGAGTCCATGATTTAGATATAGAGAATAGTGACTAGAAATATCCAAAGGTATGCTGAATCTGTTTCTTTTTAATGTACATATGCATTTGTATTAATGTATGAGAGGAAATAATTGGAGAGTAATTAGTAAAATGCTTAATCTCACATTCATCCAAAGATTATTTTCCTTGAAAAAAGCAATCATGGCTTTGTATTTTGGTGGGCTTGAGTCTCAATTATCCACGCCTGCAGATAGCCTAATGTGTTCCATTAAAAGCAGGCGGGCCAGCTACTAGAAATGCAGGCACAGTGCCTCGGGGGTAATAAGAAGCCTCAGTGGGCTTATTTTGCAAATCAAGCTCGCTTTTGTAATAGCAACTGTGACAGCCCTCCTTAGGACTCTAAATGAGTCTTTTTCAGTCTGGGACCCAGATCCACTTTCTTTGGTTGAAGGTGGAATCTACTGTCCTGGCTGCCACCTGCCTGAACCCAGGAGCCATCAGCTCAGCCAGTCTCCCTGGCCTCTGCCTCCCTTTTTCTCCATCACCTTTGTCCACTGCTTTGTCTTGGACTATTTCCTAAGCTCTTCCCCCTCGGAATCTAGAATTTCACTAAGATATCCTCCCAGTACTGTTCAATTCTGCTATTACCACCAGCCCAGGAGTTCACAATACAAATCGTCGTCGGCAGCCGTCCATCTCGAGAGACGATGGTGTAGCTTCTTAAGAGTCTATCTGCACCGCCGAGAATGGCTGTGCAGTCCAACTCGGGAGTGACACGGTATCTGTCTCCTCCCATGTTGAATCGACATCTTGCGATGACGCTGGAGTGTCCTCTCCAGTGAAGCTGAAGCTACAGAGCCTGGGCAGGGTGATATGGAGGGTCTGCTGTTGCCCATGCAGCAGACCCCCCCTCTCTTCGCAGCTGAAGGATCCAAGGGAAAGACGGAGTCAATACAGCTTGGCTTCAGGTGCGCCGCAGGAGTTGCCGGTGTTGACTACAACGTCAAACCGCCTTAGGGACTCCGGCTCCGGATTTTCTGTCGGGGTTTACTCCCTTAGCCTTTCCCCTGAAGAGGTATGCTGCAAGGCAGCGGAGGTTTTTTGGAGTCAGAGTTTTCCTTCTCTGAGGGTCCACCCTCCACCCCATTGCTTAAGCCAGAAGTATGGGTGTCAGCCTTGACTTCCCCCTCCCCTACCCTGGAAGTATCATCACCATGTTCCAGTCACTATGCCTTGTATGTTTACCCAGTCCACCCGCCTCTCCCCATCCTGACTGTGCCTCCATCCCTCTTTTGCTTGGATTATTACAACTGCCTCTGATTTGGATTCTGCCTCAGTTTTACCCCTTGTTTGCCTCTTGTGTTCCCTTCTGGAGACTCTGGAGGAGAGCTCATTTTCTAGCCTCTTCCACCTTCTCGAGGCTTCCCACATTTCTTGGTTCATGACCCCCTTCCTCCATTTTCAAAGCCAGAAAAGCTGCAGATGCAGCTTCTGTTCTTCCACAGCCAAATCTCCTCTATCTGTCAGTGGGAAGTCCTGCATTGTTTTTCCTTAAAAAATTTTAAAGTTAAAATTGCACTGTCACTACACATTCTCTTAAGATTGCCCTGCAATATATGATTACTTTTTGCAAGATGTTTTTACCACACTGCTATACATGTAAGTATTAATACTAAATGGAACCACTATATGAAATTATTGTAGAGGTTAGGACTAGCGTTAGCCCTCTCTGCTTGCCTATTTATACAAATAAAAAAAGGATACAAGGAAAATTCTGGATGGATGGACACAAAAATGAAAAAGAAGTTTTCTGTTTTGTAATATTTTTAATTTATATTTTTTCTTTTATAAAATCTGCAAACTCAAAACAACAACCCATCAACCAATTTGTTATTTGGAGAATTGTGAAAGAATAATTTTCAAAAGCTATCAACTCTCATTCAAAATAACAAAATCTTATTTTTCCAAAGACTGGTTGTACACATTTATGGATTTAATGGGTCTTCATTTGCTTATTTACTGCAGTCTTTCAACCTTCACCATGCTTCAGCCTGAGCTACAGTATGATAGGGGTAGTGAGAGGTGGACAGAGAGAGCCAATATGATGAATTTTGTTTCTTAATAACACCAATAAAAGTCAGGTCAAGGAAAAGGCTAAAACACACAACCAAACTGAAGCTAAGAGATAGATTATCTGTTGCCATATCACACATTAGCCCAGACTCCCAAATCACTCATCTAATGAAAGCTCTCCCTTGACTGTACAGAGCAATGGCCAAGACAGATTACATTAATAACGGGCATGCCTAAAGGTGGCAAGGTCAGACCTCATCAAGACTCTATTTCCTGCTTAGGAGGAGGTCCCTGGGCAAATTGGAAAGTGATTTAACCTTTTTATGTCTCACCCAGATATCTCCTGACACTTATGACACTTTCTCCACCTCCTCAACTATAGCAGCATCCCATGGGAGTTGAACTTCTGCAAAGGTGCTATGAAAGAATTGGAGTAAAGATAATTTTAACCAAATTGTCTTAGAGATTGTCACTTGGCTATTGATCTTGGTAATAACCAGATTTCAAGAATCCTACCATGTTAGAGTTAGAAAGGACATTTGAGATCAGTAAAAACAATTTTTTCATCTTATATGTTAAAATGGGAGAATTATCTTGTGACTTGAGACTCCTACATAGACCCTTATAGACTTAGGCCAATTCTTTTCTCATTGCATCATTATGCCTGACAGAAGGTAAACAGACAACATGTAGATAAATAAAAAAGGCAGGTAAATGTTTGCATAATAGAGCTTCATTATTAAATGAACTTTATTATACAATTTACCCTTTGTTAAAGGTGGTGCATGTAAATCTCCAGTTAAAGTGTAAAAAGCAAAAGAAATTTAAGTGTCTTCTATATTGTTTATACTGGTAGTTCTCTGCCAACTCATCTGGGAATTACACAAATGCTCCTCATTTAACTGTCACTCACTATGCAGTGATTCTCAGTGGTGACATTGTGAAGGACACCCCCACATGCATACACCCATTCACACACATACTTGGAAAAATTTACCCCAATAGGGCAGCAAGCAGAGTTTGAAAAAGTCTCCCAAGCGCCACCCCTGCCCTGGCCTCTGCCCAGTGGAAAACTCACTAATCCAAAAAAATGACATCACATAAAAGACAAAGGTTTATGAGTGTCCACTCTGCCAGGCATGGTGTATAAAGTGGTAAATAAAAAGTTAACGCTAAATATTAACTGTGAGTTTTAGTATATCCAAAATGCCTAACTTGGTCAACCAGCCAGCCCCTTCCTTAGATGGTTCCTTAATCTATTCGAGGAATCTGTATCCGCACAAAGACTGTACAATGAAAGACTCCATTTTTGACCTTACCCACCCCCAGCACTCCCTATTCCCCTCCCACTTTTATTTTTCCCCTAAGCATTTATCACTGTCTAAACATAATTTACTTATTCATTGTTTGTCTTCCCCAATAAAAGAAGCCCGAGAGGGCAAGAGTTTTTGTCTGTTTTTTCTACTGCTGTGTACTCAGTACCTAGAACACATAGTAAATGTTCAATAAATATTTGTTGGTTAAATAAATGCCAACACTTCTACATCTGCAAGTTCTGTCTGATATATCCTCTTTTCCATCATGGTCTCCAAACCATTCCCTTCAGTCATTCTTGCACGCATACTATATTGGCCCTCCATTCTCAGAATTTTTCCTGCCAGCTGCTAGGCAGGCTATAGCCAGACTTGGATCCATGATTAGGCGTCACATATTAATCTTCTTTTACTTGCACTCTCTTCCCCTGTACCTTCTGGACCAAGATTTATCTCTATATCACCCCCGCTATCAAACTTATCTTACTCTTTGTCCAGTACAGCACATTGCTAGAGAAAATCTAAGATTCATGCTGGACTGGACCAGTAACAATTCCTAGTAGAACCCAATGCTCAAAACCCATGGTAAACAGAAGAAAAAGATTGGTATTAAAGAATTAGAGTTGAATTTGAAAATTGGGCACGATGTGCACTACATGGTATCTTTGGCTGAGTCAGACCCTTTATGAACCTGTTTTCCCATCTGTGAAATGGGGGTAATAGTACCTACTTCATATTCATGAGGGTTATATTTTAAATGAAATAAAGTGTGTGAAAGCTCTTAGCAGGTTTATAGGTATGTAGAAGGTGCTTAATAAATGTTAGCTCTTCCTCTTCCTTTCATTTAACATATTTCACTAACCTCCAGTGACCCCTCACTCTTTGAAAATGACTGACTCCTACTTAGCAAGAAAAATCATGCTTTCTGCTGTGAATCTTAATTTCCTTTTTCTCTCATTTTCCATATCAGAATTCTATGTCTTTACTCATCTTCTTCCTCCTTTTCTAACACTAACCCTTTGTCCATGCCAATAGTTTTCAACCCTGGCTGCACATTAGAATCATTTGGGGAGCTTTAAAATATGCAGATGTCTGGGCCTATCAGAGACCAATTAAATATGAATCTCTGGAGGTGGGAACACATCATCAGTATTTTTTTAAGCTCCCTGGTAGGATGACATGACAATTCAATTGATGGGGGTGGCGGGGGGATAGTCTTTTCAACAAATATTGCTAGAATGGGATGGATATATTCCTTCAATGAAATTGAACCCATAAACAAAAACGAATGGATCATAGTCTTAAATTTAAGAGGTAAAACTATAAAACTCATAGGAAAAAAACCAGTAGTAAATCTTTATAACCTTGGCTTAAGCAAAGCCTTCTTAAATATGACACCAAAACACAAGTAACAAAAGAAAAAAATAAATTAAATTTTATCACAATTAAAACTTTTGTGCTGCAAACAATATTAAGAAAGTGAAAAAACAATCCACAGACTAAAATAAAATATTTGTATGCCATGTATTTGGTAAAGAACTTGTAACCAGAATATATAAAGTACACTTAATAATAAAAAGATAAATAACATTTTTTTACATGGGCAAAAGCTGTGAATAGACATTTCTCCAAAGCAGAAATACAGATGGCCAATAAACACATGAAAAGATGCTCAATATCATTAGCCATTAGGGAAATGTAAACCAAAACCACAGGAGTTACCACTTCAAACTCACTAAGATGGCTCTAATCAAAACAATAATAATGTGCTGATGAGGATGTGGAGAAATGGAAACCCTCATTGCTGGTGGGAGTGTAAAACAGTACAGTTGATTTTTGAAAAACAGTTTGCATTTTCTGAATATGTTAAACATAAAGTTATCATATGACCCAGCAATTCCACTTATAGGTATATAAACAAGAGAAATAAAAACATATCTTCACACAAAAACTTGTTCACAAATTTACATAGCAGCATTATTCATAATGGTCAAAAAGTGAAAACAATTCAAATGTCCATCAATTGAGTGGATAAATAAATGTACGATATTTGTACGATGGAATATGATTCAGTAATAGAGAGGAATGAAGCACTGATATATTCCACAATATGGATGAACTTTGAAAACTTCACACTAAGTGAAGAAAGCTAGTCACAAAAAAACTGTATCTTGCTTGATTTCATTGATATGAAATGATCAGAATAGACAAATCTATGTATAGAGAAAGCAGATTACTGGTTGCCTAGGGCTGCGGTGCCGAGGGGAAATGAGGAATGACTGCTAATGTGTATGGGGTTTCCTTCTGCAATGATGAAAATGTTTTAGGATTGATAGTAGTGAGGGTTGAACAATTTTATGAACATACTAAAAATCACTGAAGAGGAGAAAGGGGGGGAGGGAGGTAAAGAGAGAGAGGGAGGGAGGAATAGAGAGAGAAAGCGTGAGGGAGAGAGTACGAGCAGCTGTGCCCCAGGTAATTCTAATCTTAAAGTCTATCACGGAGACCAGCTTCTGAACCACAACACTGTATCTTGTGTGGTAAGTTACCTTCTAGAGTTCTTAGTGGTAAAGATTACATCTTCTAAATCTTTCTCTCCCCCATATCCTTAAGGAATAATGCCCAACACAGAGCAGAAATGTGTTATCTCGATTATTTTTTTTTTTAAGTGAAAAAGTGTTCATGGGGGAACATTGTTTATTTTAATTAAAACTTCAAGAGTCAGGCTGCTACCTGGCAGAATTGATCATCTTGTCTATCTCAATTCATTTGAACTCTCTGAGTAATTAATTCAGCTGTAGCACATTAAGAGTGGGTAGGTAGACAGTGCAAACCAAACTGACCGGTTCTGCCACACAAAGTATGGTTGTTTTGTCATATACCAATGGATGTGGCCTCCGGCCCTTAGGAACCATTCTTTTGACAGTTCCCCAGGACATGGCTCTGGTTTGACTGATTTTGTTTACTAAATAAATTAATTCCTACTTCTGGAGCAGCTTCAATTTTTAAACAGAAAGCCATCTATTGACAGTCACTGATACACAGGATTTTATTGTTTGATATTAAACAATTAAGAGTTATTGTTTTTTCCCTACAAGTACACTATACATGAAAATAAATATAATCTAGAATACAGTCATTAGGAGTGGAGAGAGAAAGAGATTCTATAGCCTCTCTCAGTCTCAAAGGGATAGTTTTACTTTACTAAATTCATAGTGCAGACTTTATTTCTTGTATGGAAATAAGCTCTTTCTTGGCAAAATGTACATAAAAAACAGGGTCTGATCAACAGTGATCCAGTAGATTTCAATAATTTAAAATAACTTTGAAATTGCTACTTTCAACAAAGTCTAAAGGTACACACGAAAATTGTTTTTAAATAAGTCTAAATGTTTACAAATATAAGGGACTATGTCATTTGTTCAATTCAGTGCATAAAAAATAGCAAAACATGAAGCGATGGCTGTCTAAAATAGGACAAAGATCTGGTTCAGAATCAGGCAGAAGTTTTCCCTTCTACAACACGAGTGAGTTTAAATGTACTCAGAAAAAACAAAATGAATGAGGGCAATGCCCAGATGAGAAACAAGAGAGAATTCTAAATCATCAGGTAATTTTGAAATGAAATGAGTTTACAGTTGGAAAATTAATTAATAAGGAAATTCAAAAGGCATCAGTAGAGCCATAATTTAGAAGCCTTGTTTCATGAGAAAAGACTAGAAATATGAAATTCTCACAACTAAATATTGATTATCCAAGGTAAACAAGACAAGGCTAGATGATGAGAAATAAGACATTTTGCTTCCCCCCTCACTAGAAAGGACAACCAGATATATGCTACTTACTAGAATACAAATTGCTCAAAGTGAGGCAGTCGGAAAATGCTATTAGACTATTTGAGTTGAGGAGCTGCCCAGAGGCAAAACACGTCACAATGTCACATCTCGCTTCTTTACTATCACAATTTTCACCAAAACAAACCAGAGCCTTGGAAAAAAAATTTAATCACAAACACTAACTTTTTGTTAAAACTCCAAGCAAACTATTAAAGCAACTCAATACATTGAACATGTCAGAACTTTTCCATGTTTCCCAAACACCATGGGATAAACTATTCATTATCTTAGAAAAACAGATGTGTGCTTTTCTACATAATTATGGAATATATTAAGAATCCATGTCTTAGTTTTCATGAAGGGATATTAAAATTCCCCTTTTGCCTCTGGTTTAGGCTTTTAGGTTTTTGAAAACATAAGTAAAATGTACAGAGTGACATAAAGAGCTGCAACTATATATAACTGCACCACTACAGCTCCCAGAATAAAAGCTTGTGGGGAACAATGGTTGGACAAGTATTCATCTACCCAAATTGCAATCCCAGGATATTGGTTGTCACACAACTATGAAACAAAAGCAAGGTGAAGGGTGAGAAACAACAGAAAGGACAGCAGGAAGGAAGACAAGTGCTTAGCAGGATAGATCCTGCTCCTTCTAGTTGGCTGGGCTTTCCCCAGCGCCTTTCTGGTATCAGTCCCGGGCTTTTCCTCCAATACAATCCACACCATCTCTCAGAGAAATGAATCTCCCTTTAAGGAAAGCCAAGCCAGCATCCAGAGGTAACGTGCAGAACCGTAAAAGAAAAATGTCCACGTCTAGCAGGCAGACAAGCAAAGGAAAACCAGCTGTCAGTTCCAGGGGCTCCTAGCTGTAACGGGGTTTCAGATTTCTCTCTGTCTGTCTGTCTCTCTCACCTTGTCTCCCTCAATAATACCAGCTTTCCAATCACCGCAAATCACAAATACATTCTCCATCTGTCCTTGTGAAATATATGCTGAGGAAACGAAAATAGAGTGCGATACTCACAACAATGAAGAATTCCTACACATGCCGTTCCATTTTCTTGCTTTAAAAAGATGAAAGGTTAATTTAAAGCCATGCAGAATTAGAAAAATAAGGGGGAGGGAGATTCCACCCACACAATCCAACAGCCCACCGCAAAGGAGCCCAAAGGCTTGCTGACGTCACAGATTCATGAATGGATGTAAATTGGGCTGGTTTAGGATTCCGCAGAGACTTCGCTGTGGTGTGTGCCTTGAAAAAGAAGGGGCGGGTCCAGAGCAGTGTTGGCCAATAGGCTTCAGGCAGGCATAGCCTGCCTCCTTTTAGAAGGAATCTGGTCACAGAATAAACAGAGCCCGCCAATCAGGTGTCTACCACAGCCTCAAGACAGCGGGGCTGGCAGCCTGAGGGAGGGAGGGAGGGAGAGAGGGAGGGGGTGTGTGTGTGTGTGTGTGTGTGTGTGTGTGTGTGTGTGTGTGTGTGTGTGTGTGTGTAGCTGTCATAGTGTGTGTGTGTTTCAAGCTGTGATAGTCACTAAAACATTATTATTGCTATTGAATGAGGGGATTAAAATAGAATTTCAGTGGAATCAATGCTACCAAAATGTTTTAGCTATTTTCTTGAATGCTTTTCTTGCTGTTCAGCAATGTGCTTGATCTGAGGTGATTTTATAAAAATTGAAGTCAAGAAAATAGTTTCCAAAACTGATGACCCAGGGACACATTTGCCCTGCACACCAAGACTTGTCAAAACAAAACAATAGGGAGATAACCTAGTGACTAAGGAAATAAAAATATAACAGACAATATTACATAAATTTAATTGTTTTGTAGAACAATATCATCTTACTGACCTTGTGATGCATCAAAAGTGGGTGTGGAAGAGTAATTTATTGCTACCTTTAAATAAGATAGGACATTTCCTCATTTGTTTATTAAACTTCGGACGCTGAACTAAGACACAGCTCCCAAAAAGCTCTTAGTGAATCTAAGTGCAAATTTTGACTTTAATAAGATGCCTATTATTAACAGCAAAAACAACTGTATTTAATTCACTCAGAGAGCTCAAGACATTTTTAAAAATTAAAATAAACTTTAACAGCTTTATTAAAGTATAACTGATATACCAATAACTGTACGTATTTAATGTGTACAATTTGATTAGTATGGAGATATGCAAACATCTGTGATACTATCACCATAGTCAAGGTAGTAGACATATCCAACATCCCCAAGAGTTTCCTTGTGTTCCTTTGTGGGTTTTTGTTGGTTTTGGTTTTTGTGGAAATAACACTTAACATGAGATCTACAATCTTAGCAAATGTTGAAGTACTGTACACAGTGCAATATTGTATTGTTAACTATAGGCACTATGTTTACAGCATATCTTTAGTACTTACTCATCTAGCACAACTGAAACTTTATACCCATTGAATAGCAACTCCCCATTTCCTTGTCGCCTGGGCCCTGGCAACCACTATTGTATTCTCTGTTTCTATGAGTTTGGCTATATGACTTCTTATATAAGTAGAATCATGCAGTATTTGTCTTTTTGTGACTGGCTTATTTCACTTAACATAATGTCTTCCAGGTTCACCCATGTTGTCACAAATAGCAGCATTTCCTTTTTTTTTTAAGGGTGAGTAATAATGCTTTGTATGTACATCCCACATTTTCTTTATCCATTCATCTGTCATTGACACTTGGGTTATTTTCATGTCTTAGTTATTGTGAATAATGCTCTAATAAACATGGGAGTACAGATATCTCTGTAAGATCCTGAATTCAATAATTTTGAATATATACCCAGAAGTAAGATAGTTGGATCACATGGCACTCTATTTTTAATTTTATGAGGAACCTCCATACTGTTTTCCATAGCTGCTACACCATTTACATTCCCAACAACCTTGCCAACAAGGGTGTAAAAGGGTTCCTGTTTCTCCACAACCTTGCCAACACTTATCTTTTATTTTTTAATAACAGTTAACCTAAAAAGTATGAGGTGATATCTCATTGTAGTTTTGATTTGCATTTTTAAAAAGATTTTACTTATTTATTTATTTATTTTTAGAGAGAGGGGAAGGGATGGAGAAAGAGGGGGAGAGAAACATTGATGTGAGAGAGAAACATTGATTTTTGCTTCTTGTATGTCTCCTAACTGGGGACTGAACCCACAACCCAGGCATGTGCCCTGACTGAGAATCAAATTGGTGACATTTCACTTTGTGGGATAAGCCACACCTGTCAGGGCTGATTTGTATTTTTTGATAATTAGTGATGTTGGGCATCTTTTCATATTATATATTGGGCATTTGTATGTTTTCTTTGGAGAAATGTCCATTCAAGTTCTTTGCCCATCTTTCACATTGGTCTTGGCAATGGTTTCTTGTATAAAACACCAAAAGCACAGGCAACAAAAACAAAAATACACAAGGTGGGCTACATCAAAGTAAAAAGCTTCCGCACAGCAAAGAAAACAATCAACAGAATGAAAAAGGCACTAAAAAGGGAAGAGATATTTGCAAACCATGTATCTGCTAAGGGGTTAATTTCCAAAATATATAAGGAACTCATACAACTCAATAGCACAAATGCAAATAACTCAGGACATTTCCTTATTATTTAAAAAAGTTCAAAGTTACACAAAAGTGGAGAGTAATATAATTTACTGCTCATGTGTCCTATCACTTTGCTTCACAATTAAAAATGCTTTACTAATACTGATCACAATATTTTTGAACATGGGAAATGGCCTTAAGTCCTTGACAGTGGGACAGTAGTGGTTAATATAAGGCCTCAGGTATGACGTGTTCAGTGACCAGGAACATTCTGAACAGTGATCTCTTTTCTCAGTCAGATTATTTGCACAGCTGAGAGAAGAAAAGCACTTGCCTCTTCTTATGGTGAGTTTAAACTCTGCACTAGTAAGTATTGCACACTGCTTAGCTCACTTGGAAAAAGAAAACTTTCCAGGATTATTGCACACACAGCAAAGATGTTGTGTGCTGTTCTATATACTAAAGCAATAGAATATCATTGGCAAATGACAAACTCAGCAAATTTCTAAAGAACCTTATTGTGAAATATTACAATGGAAAAAAAATAGACCAAAGAAATTTACCCATGTAAGATGGGAGTACTCAAGACCAATGTAGTACTGGTATATTCTTCATAGACCTGAGTGTACCATAGTGGCCTGTATCAATATATCCATGTCTCAAGATTATTTCAGAACCCACAAATGAAAAGACAATGAAAAAAAAAATACATCTGTTTCTTTTAACAGCAAACAAAAGCAACCAGGATATGCTAAAAAAAATCAGATTTACAAAAACATTTTTTTCTTCCAAAATAATACAGACTAACTCATAGAAAGCAGCAACCTCTTTGTGGAATGCATCAATAATATGGCCCATCTATTAAAGATTGCTGTAAGGTTTGACAGCAACATCATTAGGAACAACAATCCACCAGGGATCAGGGTAGTCTCTGAAGCAATTCAACAAAACAGTCTACAAATGCTTCAAATAACTGCCACCTAATATTGACTGAATATGTAATCTGGCAAATAAAATCTAGTTGGTTCTATGGACTTGCCATTTTAGTAAGCAGAACTGTCTGGATTAGCATGCTTCCATGTACTGCAGAAATATTAACTGGGCCAACAAAACTTTCCACATGTCAAATATCATTGGGAAGATAAGTTGTCTCTCAAATTGCAAAAGCTGTAGAGGTCATTTTTGGAGGAAGCCATTGCTGTTTTAGGGACAGAGGAAGGCAGGGAGAGGGGGCCATGAAATGTACATTCCAGAGCAGCACTGCTGGAAAACTTCCTGCAATGATGGAAATGCGCTATTATTTCCACTAGTAGAGTAGCCACATGTGGCTACTTAGCATTTGAAATATGTCTAGGAACTGAATTTTAAATTTTATTCACTTTCAATTAACTTAAATTAAAAAATAAATAGTTACATGTGGCTGGTGACTACCGTATGGGACATAGTAACTCGAGAGATATTAAACCAAGTCTCATCACCACAAGTAATTTTTTATTTCAGCATGTGGGCAGGCTAAAGGTGAAATACTACAAAGTCACTATCAAGGTGAGTAAGCTTTTTTAAGAACCAAACAAAACTGTAACTTTTGATAATGATGGGAAGATGACTGTGGTCTCATTCCCAAGAAGATTTTCAAAACTCATTATTAGAGCCCTGACTGGTGTGAAGCAAAGCAAGGGCTTGCCAGTTAGATTCCTGGTTGGTGGCACAAGCCTGGATTGCAGGTTCGGTCCCAGTGACTAGAGGCAAACCATTGTTGTTTCTCTCTCACATTAATGTTTCTTTCCCTCTCTTTCTCCCTTCTCTAAAAATAAATAAATAAAATCTTAAAGAAAAACTCATTATTAGAAAAAGAAAAACATCCTAAGAATAGAAGTGAGGGGCCTTCTGGTCAAGATGGTGGTATAGGTTAACATGGCTTATCTTCTTGTACAACCACATCAAAATTACAACTAAATTATAAAACAACCATCACTCAGAACTGTCAGAAATCAAGTTAAATGGAAGTCTGATAATTAAGGAATTAGAGAAACCACATCCATTCAGACTGTAGAAGGGGTAGATACACAGAACGAGCTGGTCACACATCCATGTGTGGTGGATTAAATTCAGGAGGGATATTTTGGGAGTGAGGAGTCCCAGCCCCACACAAGACCCCCCAGGCCCGGGTTCCAGTGACAGGAAGATAAGTCCCCATTATTTTTGGCTGCAAAAACCAGTAGGACTGAGTTGGTAGAAGAAACTTCTGGAGTCCCAAACAGTTCCTCTTAAAGAACCCACACACAGACTTACTCAGACTTACTCCCTTTGAGCTCCAGCATCAGGGTAGCAGCTTGAAAGGTATCAGTGACATATAGGGAGGGAATGAAGTATCTGGCATCGTGGTGGGAGCTGGGGAACAGCTTCCTCTCATACAGAAAGGCAGGCAGAGGCCATTGTCACTTTTCTGAGCCCTTCCCCCACAGATCCACAAAGCTGGAAGGCAGGTGCTATATCTGAGACTCCATCAAACTGGCTAACTAACACTGTTTGCCCTGCTCTGGAGATCCCCTGAGACTCTGTCCCACCCAACTTACAGGGTCCCACACAAGCAGTCAACAGAGACTTTTCCATATGAATGGCTGATATTGGTTCATGCTTCAGAACTTCATAAATCCTCTCAAACAAGCAACAGCTGTCCTCAGTGACCTCTATGCCTAGCATTAGCACTAGCAGCAGCCAGCCTTGATTCACGGCTTGGCTTTACTTGAGAATCTCCAAGCCCAGAACAAAGTAGCAGTCACCTCAGATTGCTTTATAGCTTAGGCAGGGTGGCCCTGCACAAAAAACAGATGGGGGCTGACCTTGGCCTGCACCACCTGGGAAACCCCAGGGTCAGCGCACCCAGTGGAGCTACAGACCACATCAGAACACCACCACCTTGCCCCTGCACAAGTTGATCCTCCACAGAGGGTAGAGGTTGGGGTAAGTGGTTATAGCCAGTCCTGACTGGCCAGGGTAAGTCCCTTCCATTGATCTCCAACAGCAACAAAAGCTCAACTATAAGAGGAGGATGTACTCAGCCTGACAAAGGGCACACCTTGAGTACTCAGCTTGGGTGATAGGGGAGGCTGTGCCACTGGACTCTACAGGACACCTACAACATTAGGCCATGCTACCAAGACATGGAGTCATAGCAGCTCTACCCAATACACAGAAACAAACACAAGGAGGCTGCCAAAATGAGGAGAAAAAGAAACATGGCCTAAATGAAAGAACAGATCAAAACTCCCCAAAAAGAACATAACAAAAGGAAGATAAGCAATCTATCAGATGCAGAGTTCAAAACACTGGTTGTCAGGATGCTTAAGGAACTTAGGACCTCAAAAGCATAAAAAAGACCCAGTCAGAAATAAAGGATACACTAACTGAAATAAAGAATAGTTTACAGGGAAAAAAACAGTGGAGTGAATGAAGATGAGAATCAAATCAATGATCTGGAGCATAAAGAAGCAAAATACAAGCAATCAGAATAACAACTAGAAAAAAAGAATCCAAAAAAAATGAGGACAGCATATGCAGTCTGAGACAACTTCAAGAGGTCCAGCATTTGCATCATAGGGGTGCCAGAAGGAGGAGAAAAAGCAAGAATTTGGAAATCTACTTGAAAAAAAATTTCCCTAATTTGGCAAAGAAAAGAGTTCAGGAAGCATAGAGAGTCCCACACAAGATGGATGAAAGGAGGCCCACTCCAAGACACCTCATAATTAAAATGTCAAAGGTTAAAGATAAACAGAGAATCTTAAAAGCAGCAAGGGGGAAGCAGTTAGTTACCTGTAGGGGAGTTTCCATAAGTCTGTCAGTTGATTTCTCAAAATAAACTTTCCATCTACAAGCGATTGCCAAGAAATATTCAAAGTCATGAAAGCAGGGAGCTACAGCCAAGATTGATCTACCCAGCAAACATATCATTTAGAATTGCAGGGCAACTAAAGAGCTTCCAGGAGAAGAAAAAGCTAAAGGAATTCATTATCACCAAACATTATTATATGAAATGTTAAAGGGACTTGATTGAAAAAAAGAAGATAAAAACTATGAACAATAAAATGACAATAAATACATACCTATCAACAATTGAATCTAAAAAACAAAGTAAACAAACAAGAAAAACAGAGACAGAATCATGGATACAGAGAGAATTTTAATCGTTGTCAATTTGTTGGGTGGTATGGAGAATGGGTGAAGAGGTGAAGAGACTAAGAAGTACAATTAGGTAGTTACAGAATAGCCACGGAGATGTTAAGTACAGTGTAGGAGATGAAGTAGCCAAAGAACTTATATGCATGACCCATGGACATGAACAACGGTGTGGGGACTGCCTGAGGGAGTGTGGGGTGCTGGGTGGTGGGGGGAAAAAAGGGAACAACATAATCAATAGAATATAATTTTAAAAAGTTGAAGTATAATTATTCTGCTATAAAAATATGAGTTATTCTAGGTTGGGTTTTTATTTTTAGAAAAAAATTTTTTTAAGAAAAATAACTTATTTAAGCCAGAATCTAAGAGAAGTCCAAAGTATTATGACCCTGTGTCAGTTTTTAAAAAAATAAATATCAGGATAAAGAAATAATATAATGACCTCAAATGTCAGTGCATGTAGATTCAGATTTCTTCACAGTCAATACTGTGTAGTAGTTAAAAGCCAGTAAAGATTTGGGTTCAAACACTGATGCTACCACTTCTTAGTAAGTTATGTAAGTTCAGGGAAACCTGAGTTTCATTTTCTCAGTATTAAAATGTGAATAATAATAGGCTCTGCCTATCTGTGAAAGGTAAATAAAGCAACACATGTAAAGAGCCTAGCATAATACCCGCATATAGAGGATACTCAATAAAAGATACCGGTAGCAGTTTTTTGTTCTGTTGCTATTATTAAAAAACCATGCACCCTTCTACTCTCTCAACAAGAAAAGTTTCAACTGTATAGATTCAAGGATAAAAATCACAGAGAAGAATACGACATCTTTATTTTGCTTCTAATAAAGCTTGAACAGATCCTTGTATGAAATTTTTAAAAATATGTATTAGAGACACATTCTTCCAGAAAAAGCTTATCCAAATCATTTTCTTTAGGAAGTTGGGGAATACTCTATGAAGTTCTGAAGAAGACTGGGGAAACCTTCAGGAAGTTAAACTACTTGACCAAACTCTCCCTTTATAAAAACGAATGAACGAACGAACGAACTAACTAAAAGAAAGCTAAAATTTTCTACGTAAAGATGTAGTTCGTATACAATAATATGAACTAATATAGAAAGCAATCTATTTACAACATAGGAAATTTGGTCAGAATTTTCCATTTCCATATCAGAATGTTAACCCTAACTTTCCCTGTTTTCAAGGCATAAGGATCCTTAGTCAATGATTTCAATATTCCACATTCAAATTTCAATATTCAAAGACTTCAGCATACTATTACTTCAATTTTCTGCTCTTGTTGTTGCTGTCCAGCTCCCATTAAATGCCTGAGAAAGGGATTTTTCAGAAACATCTAAGGAAAAACATTCTTATAAATATAATTTAAAAATCTATACTTGTATCAAGAAAGAGAGTTCATCAGAAAGCTACGTGCTACCTATGTATTATTAGCCTAGTACTGCTTAGCAGAATCAGTATCATTAAATTATGTTTTAATGTTATGGTTTGCTTTTATCAAGTATTATTATAGGGAGTAGTCATACTGCTTCTGTGTTGTCCATTATCCTGCATGTCTCACATGTAAGAAATTCACAGGAAGAATTTATTTTAGAACTTACTACCAGAGAAGAGATTTTTGTTCTTGAAGACTTATTAGGCATCCACTTTTTAGATGACAATAGTGTAGTCCACTGAATTTCCATTTTTTTGTTCCCTGCTTCTGGGAAGCTCAGAGCCAACTTTACGCTCAAGTCAATCTATCTCCTTATATCTGTATATACCTGTTTTAGATTTTGTGGTGTATTTAAAATATTTGCTGTTTTATCTTTATTTTGGGTTTGATTTCCTTTTTGTTAACTTTATTGTATATATACTTCATGATAAGTACTTCAAACCCCTTTTGAAAAGATGGACTATAAATAAAAATCTATACTAAATACATATCTATTAACTTTTAAGAAGATGCAAGTCTTAATGTTAGTAAATTCTATAATCATACTTCATGATAAAATAAAACCCTAAAGGTATGTACAATTATAGCAAATTTTGAAGAATATCATGAGTTAAGTGGATTTGAAGTATTCAAAGGGTAATAAAACATACAATCAGCTGGGGAAAAGCAATTGCTTAGAGATTTTTATGCTATTTAGAATAAATCTTAATGTTAAGCTTAATGAAGTTTTAATGTATTATCCCTGTCAAAAGGATGACTTTATAAAAATGAGGGATGTAAGACTTATTCTCTGATTGATGATGAAAATGCACTAAAACAAATGAAAAGCAAATGGATTTTTCAGTTAATAAAATATTTAACATTCCTGACATACACCACTCCATAATATACAATTCTGACAAGGCACTGTAAGCCAAACCTTTGGGAGACTAAAAATAATATCTTGAGTGTATAACGGCACTTTACATATTGAAAGAATAAAAGAAAACTTGATACATTGTTTTATTCATTCACATAAAATTTGTACTACTTTTTGCGAGGTCATGTAAAAAAAAACTTAGCCATCTAATTTCTATTCTTCTAATACTGTTTTAATTTTCTCCTTCTTTAACTAGATACAACTTGACATTTCCACTTTTGCCTAATAGTGCAGGCAATGTAATTGTTAGATCAAAACATGGGAATAGTGAACATCTGCCTTTTTTTTTCAGTCTGCTCCCACATTTTTCCCATTTGGAAAGTTGTCTCTTCCCGACTTTCAGTCCAAGTGGTTCGGATGGTGCCAATCCCACCTGAAGCTAGGGGCTCCAGGATTGACCATGTGGCACAAGGCTGGACAGCTCACCTGCTTGGTCACATGATTAGTGACATGATAGACACATGACCCAAGCCAGCCAATGAGAATTATCCAAGTCATCCCCAGGATGTTTGCTACAACTGTTGGAGGTGGAAGGAGAACATTTGTCTAATCAGGGTACCCTGCATAATGTAAGCAGAGAGCTGTCAACTTTGTCCATACATAGGATAGAGGAAGGCAGACCTGAGAGATAAAGGAAAGAAGACAGATTCCTGACAATCGTAACTGAGCACCTAATTTCAGTAATGTCTGAAGCTAGTGACTCTGCTGGAGCTCCCAACTACATAAGCCAATCAATTGCTTCCCTCTAGCTCTCTTTTTGGGGGACTTAAACCAGTTTGGTATAGAGTCATTACTTTTCAGCTAAGAGTCCTGTTAACTCAATGTCATTAACTGATTTTCCTCTGTCATACTCAAGGCACCCCAATTATGATAACATTGCTTATGCTATGAGAGTTCATTTTCTGACGCTAACAATTTCAATATGTTGGTAGATTAATTTCAAATTATGTTTTCTAATTCTCAGATAGTGTTTGTATGTCATTATTGTCTTTGTCATCCTCAAATATTTGACATTCTTAAGACCCAATAACTTTCAATAGCAAGCTCTAGCTTTGATATTTTAGCCAGTGACTTTTACCTATTTGTACTATATGTCAATGCCCTATATACATATTACACTTAATGCACACAATGATTTGAGGTAGGTGTTTTAATTCCCATTTTAAGATGAGGAATGTGAGACACAAAAAGGCTAAATAATTAGAAGTTATAAAACCAGTTTAAAAAAAGGCAGCAGTCTCTAGAACCTATGCATTTACCTTGCTATTCTTTAAGAAAAAAGATAATTTGACCGGGAATCTTACACAAGAAGTAGTAAAACAATTGGATATGTTTTCAGAGATATGTGTATAATTATTGTTTAAAAAGTGATGCTACAGTAATTATTAAAGAAGGCCATATTAAAGGTATGATCCACAGGCCTGGCAGTGTGATCTATAGCAGTAAGGACAGTCATAGTCAAATGAAAAAAGAAATATGTTAGAATCTATTTTATAAATTGAATTGTTCAGGACAACCTAGGGAGACGAAGCATGTGCTTAGAGCTCCAGGAAAAAAGAATATTTTATTTTATAAAATATTTTAATTTTTATAAAAGAATATTTTATAAAATCAAAGATTTGATGTATTTGTTTTAAAGAATCGAAGTTGTTATTGGGGGGAAAATAAGAATTTAACAAACCTCATTATACATATTATATAACCAGCATTGTTTTAATGATTTTGACTTCATATTTAGGCAAGAGATTTTTTTTTCAGTGTTTGGGGCCATAAATATCTTAATTTAGTCTTAGGTTTTAATACATAATAACTTCATAAATTTACAGAACAAAGGTCACTGTCTCCTAAGCAGGAGGTACTGCAGATGCACCATCTGAAGGAGCAAGCTGAACTAGAAGTATGGCACTAGGAGGACGACTACCTTGGCGAGTCTTTTCAAAAGACCTGTTGTCCTAGCTTCTCCTTCAACAGAAGCTGCCCAGCATAGCCAGTGTTTCTTAAAATGTTAAACATACACCTATCACATGATACAGTCATTTCACTCTAAGATAATTCACCCAGAGGGAGTGAAAGCATACAGTCAAATGAAGACCTGTACACAAATGTTCACAGCAGCTTGATTTGCAGTAGCCCCAAAATGAGAAACACAGTCTATCAACAAGTGAGTGAGTAAACAGTGGTAAATCCACACAATGGATATACTCCTCAGCAAGAAAAAAGAATGTAGTATTCATACATAATGGATATACTCCTCAGCAAGAAAAAAGAATGTAGTATTCATACATGCTGCGACATTGATGACTCCAAAGTAATTATGTTGAGTGAAAAAAGCCAGATAAAAGAGTGTATACTCTATGATTCCATATACAGACAATACTAGGAAATAAAAACTAATGCACTGGGCCAGAAAACATGCAACGGTTGCCAAGTAGAGGAGGTAGTGACAGAGAGGGAAAACAAAGGGACCAAAAGAAGCTTTTGGGGTGTTGCATATGTTCATTATCTCGATTTTGGTGATGAGTTTATGGGTGTATATTTATATCAAAACATATTGAATTCTACACTTGAAATATGTGCAACTCATTGTATGTAAATTTCACCTCAATAAAGCTGTTTAAAATTGTTTAAAGAACACACAGACACAGTAAAAAATTTTATGTACTTTAAAATTATTGCACGATGCTTGTTGGTATTTTAAGGTGTAAAATGTAAACATTACAAATAATAATTTTCAGTGTGAGAACTAATAAGTGAAACAAATGTGTTTCCATCCCTTTGTGTAATATACTTTTTCCATATTATGGTGAACAAAAAATTTGATAGATTCCAAAGGATGATAGAAAATACAGTCTTTAATAGACTCTAAAGGCATAAAACAGTTTCTAAGGAAGTATTTTTCAAACTGCTGTTGTTACCCATTAGTGGACCATGAAATTGATTTAGTGGGTCATGACCATCATTTAATAAATGAGATAAAAGAAAACAGAACAGAAAATAGTATATCCCATGTGGTGAGGTTAAGTATATTCTTTCAGGAAACTTGCTATATGTGTGTAGGTAATGGGACACTATGAAAGCTGTGTTTCTTACTGTAGATTGTGGTACACAAGTTTTAAAATTCTGTAATATATACATTTAACATATGTTTTTTTTCTTGTTTTTATGTCTCATGTTATAAACCATGCCTTTTGTGTTAAAATCTCTTCTTTATACAGTTGTGCTCCTTTGGAGTTTCAGATATCTAAATTCCAGAAATAATAGGGAAAAATCTGGTCTTAGACATACTTTCTAAATAATCTTGTACTTCACTTTACAACTTGCAAAGTAGTTTAAGATAGGGCAGGTGTTAGGTCCATTTTATATGTGAGAAATTAAAACTCAGGAAGATTGGTGCATCTAATCTACCTCTATGTAAACTCCGTAATCTACGGACTATACAGCAGTCCCCTCTTAGGCACAGGGCATATGTTCTAGATGCCCAGTGGATGTCTGAAACCACAGATAGTATGGACCCCTATGTTTACCAGGCTTTTTCCTACACACACACCCCTTTTCACTAAAAGGAAGCACTTTATGATTTCTCTTTGGCATTTCTGAATTGCTGGCACGTTGGGGCCATGATCAAGTAAAATAAGGGTCACTTGAACACAAGCACTGCAATGCCGTGACAGCCAATCTGATAACCTAGACAGCTACTAAGTGACTAATGAGCAGGTGGCATACACGGTGGAGATGCTGGAGAAAGGGATGACTCATGCCCAGGGCAGGACAGAGAGCTGGATGGCAAGAAATCTCATCACACCACTCAGAATGGTGCACAACTTAAAATTTACAAGTTGTTTATTTCTAGAATTTTCCATTTACTGTTTTCAGACCACAGTTAACTGCGGGTAACTAAAACCACAGAAAGCGAAACTATGAATAAAGGGGGACTACTGAACTTTTAAATTCTTTTCATTACCCATGACCCTCCCCTAGTTAAAGACCTGCCTATAATCATCCAATGACTATACATTAAAAGTTAATTTAAAAAGTAACAATGCAAAAGTGAAAATGCCAGTTCTTGGTATCAAGTAGTATTGGTGAGGTGAAGAACTACACAAAATGGTGAAAATGCTAAATTAGTGAGGTAGGCAGGAATGTTTTGCTTGAGGTTGGAGAGCAATAGTAAAAGGAAGTTAAGTGACGTCTGGGGGTAAGGATATTCTTCCTTGCACAGGACAATCTACATAATGCAAAAGGTTTACCACTCTGCATCCCTGTAATAGCCCCTGTCTTTGTAATAGGTTAAAAAAAATTATTTTTCCCAGGCATTTGTCTTTCTAGGAACTCAGGGATGGGGACTGCCCCAGTTTGAGACCTACAGGTTAGGCTATAGGGTGGTGCTCTCTACTGCCCTCTGTTGATAAATAAAGAAAAGATCAAACCTTTAACAAAAACAAAACAAAACAAAAACGTGTCTTGTTCCTTAGGGAAAAAAATACTAGTTCCTTCGGGAAAAATGTACCAAGAACAAAGATGCCTGGCACTGAGGCTAAGAAGGGCTCCGGGAATGTGGCGTAGGGCTGAATAAAGACTGGAAGCCACTCTTCCTGGTTCAGACTATAAACGGCCAGCAGTGGCCGTTTGCTTGTCTTTGGCAAGTTGTCATGTTTGTAAAGGGAATAAAGGCCTATCCTTATACAAACACACACTATTGTTATGCTTCGGTTCTTTCCAGGGCTTGAATTAAGTTTTATTTTTCTGATAGAATGGTCATTTGGGGCTAAGTTGTTAAAGTCATATAGTTATAAAAGGAGGTAAACTGGAACTGGATCCTGAAGGGGACTGGATATGAGAGAGCAAGGACAATTCTTTCCAAGTTGTCTATATCAAATGAAAACCTGGTAAGGCACATAAAACTTTTCATTCCAGTTTAGGATTACAGTGTACATGTCCAGAAGATAAAGAACTGGAATCCAGAATAGATAAGATGTTAAAATGGAGTCAGTAAACTGTGGCCTGTTTTTAAAATGAGCCATATGACTATTCATAAATAGGGTCACACTATATAAATTTCCACTGGCTGGTTTGGCTCAGTGGATTGAGCGTCGGCCTGCGAGCTAAGTGTCTCTGGTTCGATCTTCCAGTCAGGGTACATCAGAGAAGGAAAACTCTGACTCCAAAAAACCTCCGCTGCCTTGCGGCATACCTCTTCAGGGGAAAGGCTAAGGGAGTAAACCCCGACAGAAAATCCGGAGCCGGAGTCCCTAAGGCGGTTTGACGTTGTAGTCAACACCGGCAACTCCTGCGGCGCACCTGAAGCCAAGCTGTATTGACTCCGTCTTTCCCTTGGATCCTTCAGCTGTGAAGAGAGGGGGGGTCTGCTGCATGGGCAACAGCAGACCCTCCATATCACCCTGCCCAGGCTCTGTAGCTTCAGGTTCACTGGAGAGGACACTCCAGCGTCATCGCAAGATGTCGATTCAACACGGGAGGAGACAGATACCGTGTCACTCCCGAGTCGGACTGCACAGCCATTCTTGGCGGTGCAGATAGACTCTTAAGAAGCTACACCATCGTCTCTCGAGACGGATGGCTGCCGACAACTATATAAATTCACACTCAGCACTGCATTGGTTCTTTATTATTAACACCAAAAAGGAAACAGAGAGACAGAAATCAAAAATGTCTTGGGAAAAGATCTGTTTCAAAGCTCACTTATCAATATAATTAATTATATGTTCAGGGAGTATACTTAAAACCAAATGATGATGCCACACTGGAAAACACTTGGTTTCCCATTACATGCAATAATGCTACCCAAAAATAGGCTGGTACTACCTTTACTAGTAGTAGTAAAGGCTAGTAGTTGCTATTAGTAGCAACCCCCAGTCAACTGATTTATAATACATATTTTTAAATTTTACTACTTCATAGGTTCTGATCTAGCCCCTTCAACTGGGTTGAGAATAAAAGTTTCACATGTAACATTCACTGAACAAGCAATAGTAGATAGAGCAGGGCATGAGGGGTATGTGCTGGATATACTACTTACTTAGATGCCCTGAAAAATCAAGGCAATAAATTAAACATACATGTGCTATTGAATGACATCTATGTTCAAGATACCTTGACATGTGCTGTAGGGTATATATGTAAACATAAATTATAGACCCTGATATCAGCCCATTTCATTAGATAAGAGAAATACAATAAATAGTAGAAATAAAAATTGTTACAGTGTCTTAAAATCATAATGGAAGGCACAGTGGTGAAGACTATCCCCCAGTATCCAATCTCCTCTCTTTTCATTTCATTATAGAATCATTATTCCCACAACCAGTCTTAAAATTTTAGTTGGGTACATGCCAGACTGCTAAAGATTTTTCTGTTCTCCTGGCTGTGGGTGTGACACGTGGTTAAGTTGTAGACAATGGGATTTGAACGAGAGTGATGTCAGAAACTCCCAGGTCTCCTTGGAAATGAAGCTGCTTGTCCTGAACTGTTCCTTCCCATGCTGAGTCAGCTTCTAACATGCAGGTGATGGCCATACCCCAAGCAATGGCAGAGAAATAAAACAAGTGGCCCTGGGCTTTGACTGTTTTAGAAAATCAGAGTTATCTATCTGTCCTGGAATCCCTGCCTACTTTAGGCTTGTCTATGAAGGCTGTAATAACATTCTTCCCTTTTTTGAGCCGCCAAATTTTTTGAGACTCTTTGTTACTGCTGCTTAGTCTGTGTCCCAACTACTACATTCTGTTAGTAGGTGGTATATGATTGTTTTCTAAGTGAGATAAATAAGCAATATTGTTCCATACATCCTGAGAAGAAACACTGACTCAGAAAATCAAGGACCTGGGAGAAACCTTAAAATTCAAATTTACTGTCTCCTTTTATTACATATGGAGAAACTGAGGGTTGGAGATTTGTCCATAGTGTTGGAATTTGTAGGAGAGCCAGGAATGGATCCCAGGTCTCCTGAGTGTTTTTGTATTATATCATCCTGTGTATCGGTATAATAACAGTGACCACAAACACTGCCTCTTTCTTTTCCTGACACAGTCAAGATTCACTCAGTACTCCTGGGGCACAGAATACTGTCCTCAGTTCTAAATTAAAGCCAACAAGAATTTTACAAGCACATATTTAGTCTCAAAGGTATCTGCAATCTAACAGAAGAGAAAATACTAGCACAACTATCTGGTACTATTAAACTGAGGACAACCAAACAAGAACAGACCCAAGCAATTAAAGATCTAATAACCTTTAAGTGGAAATGGCCATAAAAGTACTATCAAAGCAGATCACTTCCTGATAACAAGTGCTTTGGAAATGCAGAAAATACGATTCAAAAATACTTGAATCAATTTTTAAGCGCTCTGTTGAAAACTAATTCAACCTACCAGGGCCTGGGAATATATTTTCAATTCTCATCAAATTCTTTCTTTTTCTTTAGCCTGGAAACTTTTAATGCTTTATTCTTTTAAAAACCACCCCAAAAGCCTTCAACCTAAATATCTTTTCCACATTGGCTAGTCCACAACAGCCATTCTCTAGCAGAAACTTCTAAGCTCTACTCTTGTGGAGAGGAGGAGTTAATGCATACCTTGCTGTAAGCACATAGCCTGCTATAGAGTAGATGAAGAAAGGGTAGCTTTAGGAAGATATGAAAGGAAAGAATGAGAGGTGAGGGTCACTATGAGGTAGTTAACTCCATTTATTCATCCATAAAAACTTGCTGGGCACTCAGTGTGTGCTGGAGTTGAGCTGAGATCTGGTGACAAATACATAGTCCCTGTCCTGAAGAACCATACAGTCTAGAACTGGAAACTTTCCTCTTTCGTTTTTTTTTTTTTTTTTTTTTTCATATTTGTTTTAAATTTTATGCCACTAAAGTATATATATTTCTTTTTTTAAATTTTTTAAAATTTATTTGTTTGTTTGTTTGTTTGTTTATTTTTAGAGAGAGGGGAAAGGAGAAAGAGAGGGAGAGAAACATCACTGTGTGGTTGCCTCTCACTTATGCCCCCAACTGGGAACCTGACGTGCAACCTAGTCATGTGCCCTGACTGGGAATTGACCCAGCGACACTTGGCTCACAGGTCGACGCTCAATCCACTGAGCCACAGCAGCCAGGGCTCCTTTCTTAATATGTGTTCACATACAGACTTTGAGCTGGGGTGGAATTAAGGGTGAAAGAATGCTTTAGCACCCCCAACAAACTCTTTGATTTTTGGAGTAGGAAAAACCACTCTAGACCACCTGCACTTTGTTCCTGTAACCTAATATGTTCTTTTTCGTTCTGAGGTAATCCCAAGAAATGGTGGACAAGAAAGCCAGAGTTTACAGTTTCATGTTTTTCCTACAGCTTCTGGTTGCTCTTAGTTCAGACCAATCTGGTTTTTCTGCCACCCAAATCTTCATTAGCTTTCAACTGGCCCAAGGAGCAAGTGTTCCTCTTTCCCCTGAAAACCCATAACTCCTAGGCCTTCCTTATAATCTCCTCCAGGCCTATGGTACATACCATTCACCAGGTCTTTGAGTTTGAAAACAAAAGCAGGCATGCTCCCAGATCCCCTGAGGTGGTGTTGCTTACCCCTGTTGTGAATGGACTACAGACAATGCTTATCTGACATTAGGGGGAATATTATAATCTGAAGACAATTTTTACAAACACACTTGAGATATGTATTGTCTTGAATTTCAAAATTAGGAAATGAAGCCCCATTGAAAACCACCCAAAATGGAAACTGGGGTCTCAAAAGACCACATTTTCTTACTGTAGTTTTAGTCTGTTAAATTACTAAAGGCTCTGTATTAAATGGTCATCATTCAAAAGGCCAGTCCTCTGGATAAGAGGCTGGTGTCCTGAAGTAGCTTTCACTATAAATATAAAATGAGGTAAGGGGGGGAGAGAGTAAAATTCCAGAAAAATACTAAGACATACCATAATTAGTGAACACTGCAGCATTTGAAAAATAAAATGCATTTTCCCAAGAGAAGTATTTGTTGGAGCTTACTTCTTAGCTGGGCTATAAAATGCTCAGAGATTTCATGCTGAATTTACATTTCTGGAGTAGCCTCCATCACAAAGCTCTTCACATTCAGGGCAAGTTGCTTTATGCTAGCCCCTGTAAATGCTGATATCTGAACCACATGAAAAAATGCTTTCTGCTGCTGCCACCTACTGAAAACTTGAAAAATATGCTCAAAAAACATAAAAGAGAAAGTGTAATATAATACTATTACTCAAGAATAATTTAAGTCAGAGAAGTAGACAGATCAATATCATTATTTTTACTTTTAATTAAGCTACCAATTATGCCAGAACACTCAATGATGATCAATAAGGCAATGTTCCATAAAGAGAGTAAATAAGCTACACAGAACAGTACTAAATGGCTTTGTCAAGCTATAGTTTGACATACTTATCATTAAATATCATCAATCATTTTATATATCATACCATATCATTTATATCATATATCATACACTATATCATTTTTTTCTCTAGTCTATCTCATGTGCAAAAATCAGTCCATCTTTTGTGTAGAGAAAAACCCAATTCAGAGCTACCAGAAGAATGAAGTGCAAAATAAACCTTTACTAATTTGAACAACTATGAGTTTAAAAACAATCAAGGGAGGTAAACATACAAATAATGGGTGGGGAAGGAAGAAAAGTTTTGTGAACAAGAAATTCACACACATACACAAAATGTAATGACCAATAAGAAAAATGTGCAACTTCTGTATCAAAGAAATGCAAATAAAAACACAATGAGATACCAGTTTCTACTTGCTAAAGTGACTAAGATTGCTTTTCTACATAATAATATGCTGCCTTGGAAAGGGCTTGGGAAAACAGATACTCCTGTATACTGCTGATGGTTCCATAATGATTACAAGTTTTTTGAAGTACATTTAGTCTTAAAATATAAATATTGTCTGATCCAAAATTCAACTTCAAGGAACTTATTCTAAACAAATAATTAGAAATTTGCAAAAAAGGATCTACTATAAAGATCTCATCACATAATTATTTAAAGCAAAACTAAATGGGACATATTAATACTCCTGAAGGGAGTATTTGTTAAATAAATTATGATAAAACTATACAATAGATTATTTAAAACTTTTATAAATTATATATTAAAATATATAAGAACAGGTAAAAATATTCATGACAAAATGTGAAAAAAGGCAAGTAATACAATACTAGGTAACATGATCTAACATCATCATCGTCATCGGCAGTCGTCCGTCTCGAGAGACGATGGTGTAGCTTCTTAAGAGTCTATCTGCACCGCCGAGAATGGCTGTGCAGTCCGACTTGGGAGTGACACGCTATCTGTCTCCTCCCGTGTTGAATCGACATCTTGCATGAAGCTACAGAGCCTGGGCAGGGTGATATGGAGGGTCTGCTGTTGCCCATGCAGCAGACCCCCCCTCTCTTCGCAGCTGAAGGATCCAAGGGAAAGACGGAGTCAATACAGCTTGGCTTCAGGTGCGCCGCAGGAGTTGCCGGTGTTGACTACAACGTCAAACCGCCTTAGGGACTCCGGCTCCGGATTTTCTGTCGGGGTTTACTCCCTTAGCCTTTCCCCTGAAGAGGTATGCCGCAAGGCAGCGGAGGTTTTTTGGAGTCAGAGTTTTCCTTCTCTGATGTGCCCTGACTGGAAGATCGAACCAGCGACACTTAGCTCGCAGGCCGACGCTCAATCCACTGAGCCAAACCAGCCAGTATGATCTAACATACACACATATATATAACTAGAAAGATATATGTAGTATTAACTCTGGATATAGGGATAGTGATAATTTTATTTTCTTCTCTTTAATTTTCATCTAAATTTCTAATTATTTATGAAGTGTAAATATAGTATTTTTGGAAAAATTGAAGTTTTAAAAGTTGCTAATTTATTTAATAAATACTCACTATTTTAGCTTAAACTATTTTAACTTAAAAAACCTGTAGTTTTTCTCCTTCTAATTTTAAGGGATACGTCAAATTTCAAGGCACAGGTGGCCTGGAGATTACTCTATAATACACTATGCTGTAGTAGATAAGTGTCTTTTCACTGAAGTGAGTGATGGTCATGAGTGGGATAAGCTTTGAGGGGGTAGGTGGGAGAGTTTAGGACTAAAAGTTTTGACCAGAAGGTAGGTGGTGTGTGTGTATGTGTGTGTGTGTGTGTGTGTGTGTGCACACGCGCACGTGTGTGTGTGTTTACTTATTTTGTTTTGCAAGAAAATATAAAAGTGAGAATGGCAATAAAAGATTTTGAGATGAGTAGAAAGGAAGCTGAGAAACCTGATTACAGGAGGCACAGTCAACTGGTGAAAAGACAACAGAGCTGGGATCATAAGGAACAGAACAGGTTTGGATAGCCACTGTGGAAAATGCAAATAGTATGAATTAAAGTCTGCCAATCAGCAGTGAGGACTCAAATGAGGAGAAAAAACAATCAATAGGGTGGCAGAAAACATGATGAGGGAGGTACTGTGGGTTAGACTCAGTCAAAGGAGAAGGGCCCAAAGTTGTCCAGGGGTGGAGAAAGCAAGACTTGGAGAAAGTAAGAGTTGGAGAAAGTGACTGTTGAAAGGGCTAACTGGATCTCCAAACTGGATGGGACATAAGGAAAGGGGTCAGGGATATATTCAGTTTGGTTACTATGGCATTTATTGCCATGCACGACACACAGTAGAGCAGTGTAATTTATTTTTATTTTTTAAATATTTTATTTATTTACTTTTAGAGAGAGGGGAATGGAGTGAGAAAAAGAGAGAAACATGCGAGAGATACATCTTTTGGTTGCCAACTGGGAACCTGGCCTGCAACCCAGGCATCTGCCCTGACTAGGAATCGAACCAGCAACCTTTCTATTTGCAAGCTGGCGTTCAAGCCACTGAGCCATACCAGCCAGGGCAGTGTAATATATTTTTAAGGGAGAAAAAGTGAGGAGAGACTGTGTAAGGACAGGGGTAAGAAAACTAATATAACTGAGCACCTACTATATAACAGATGTATTTGGCACAGATAAGTATCTCATCTTCAGTCTTTTCTTATTGGCTGGGCTTTCCATTGCCTGTAAGCATGTCTATGTCTCTCCTTTTCAAAATTTCCCTTTGACTTATCTACTCAGCTTCCTGTTCATTACCAATAAAGTACTTGAAAGAACACTATTATACACCAGGGCTGGCACAAAATGCCACACCCATGGCAGGTATAGCCAGTATTTACTGGCACTCTTTCCCATTGACACACACCGTAAACATATGTATAAAATTTAACAATGTCTAGCAAACAGCCTTGTATATGGTAAGCATTCAATAGCAATTTACTAAATGAATGAATGCATGCATGTCACATATCAAGGTAGATCTGGGATTTATCACATCTACTGTTGCCCTTCTTGTTCTAAGGTCTTACTAAAACCTGAATACAATCTACACAGGATGATTGAAAAGGAAAAAATGACAGAACTTTTTATGCTATATCTGTAACCTTGTAGAAATGGGCTCCCTTTATGCTGCTGGCAAGAGCGTCTTAGGTTTCTCATATGCAGGAAGCCTTTGCTTAGGGTCAGTCTAGCTATTTGCATACCAACTGTTTACAACTACAGTATTTTCCAGCCTGAAGGCAGGTTTGAGGATTAGGTATATCGTTTACCTTCCCTCCTCTTTATTATCCCATTTCCACTCCTTTACCTTATAGTCAACACCCTTCTGGTTGTTGTCCATTTGTGACATAGAGGAGAAAAAACAAACAAACCCCAGAATAGCACATTACTCTCCCTTTTTAGGTACATAAGTCTTTGGTAAAGCATTAATTCTTCCTTGCACAGAGGATTTGCATGATCTCCAAGTACCCTGTGGAAATGTATGCTTAAGGTGGCTCCCGTGAGCCACCGCCTAATGTGCACACCTTGTGTGATCCGCCCCTTGAGTGTGAGTGAGGCTTCCTTCTAAACAACAGAATACAATAAAGGGGCTGGGATGAAAGTGATCACATGCACATAATTATGTGATGATGCTATAAAATCCCTAAGAGCCTGTCTTGCTGGAGTCTCTCCCTTGCTAGCTCTGAGGGATCAAGTGGCCATGTTGAGGAATCACACAAGGCAAGGAAGTTTGGGTGGCCTCTGTGAGCTGAGGGCAGCCTCTGGCCAGTAGGCAATAAGAACCAAGACAGAAACAAACAAACAAACAAAAGGATGCTCTCAGTCCTACAACCACAAGGAACTAAATGCTGTCAACCCCCATATGAGTTCCCCAATGGAGCTCCCAGATAAGAATCGAGTCCTGGCCAGTACCTTGATGGATAACTTGTAAGACCCTAAATAGAGGGCCCAGCTAGGCCATGTTCAGATCCCTGACCCTCAGAAATTGAAGTAATAAATGTGTGTTGTTTTAAGCCACTAAGTTTGTGATACTGTTGTTATGCAGCAATAGAATAACCACAGAACTTAACACCATCACAACTAGAGACAATTTGGTTTATTTTTTATAAAAAAAAACAACTAAAACCCTTGAGGCACACCAAGTAAGATTATAATGACATACTTTAATACTCTTTTTTATATAAATAATAGTAGCATAATAGAACAAACATTCTGCCTGATGACCCAAATAAGCATGGTTTATAAACCTAATTATTTTGTTGGTGATAGTCAAAATCAGTGGCAATGATTATACATAGTGCTATGTTAGTAAGAAAAATTATTAAAACTAGTTTTGTCTGTCATCTAGGAGTTTCATTATATTGAATATAAAGGTCTCATTTCCCAGTATGTTTCTAAAATAGTAAAAGCTTGTGGCATAAATAAGACACACAGAGCCGCCTGCGGACTCAGGTGTCTCATGAAGTTGTGGTCAAGCTGTTGACCAGGGATGCAGTCATCTGAAAGCTTAACTGGGGCTTGAGGAAACACTGCTAAGAGTGTTCACTTACGTAGCTGTTTGCAGGAGGCCACAGTTCCCTGACATGCGGGCCTTTCATCAGGACCATCTGAGTATCCTCATGACAAGGCAGCTGGGTTTCCTCAGAGCAAGTTAACAGCAAGCAAAAAGCCGCAGTGCCTTTTACGACCTAGTTCAGGGACTGGCAAACTTACTTAAAGGGCTAGACAGCAAATATTGGCTTTGCATGTCAATAAAGTCTTGCATGCCACTCACCTTAGTTGTTTTAGTACAAAAACAGCCGCATACAATGTACTGTATAAACAAATGAGCACGGTATGTTCCAATACAGCTTTATTTATAAAAATAGGCAGTTAGCCCACAGACTATAGTTTGCCAACCCCTGTCTGGTCTCCAAAGTTGCACACCCTAATTTTCCCTATATTCTGTTCCTAAGAAGTAAGTCATTACGTCCAGCCTACACTCAAGGGGAGAGGTATCAGTCTCTACCTCTTGAGGTGAAGAATAGAAGAATTTGTAGTCATATCTTAAAACCACTACAATGGGCTTAACACATAGAAAGCAGAATGTGGTTTAAATATTGCATTAGTTTCCTAGGGCTACTGTAACAAATTATATAAACTGGGTGGTTTAAAGCAACAGAAATTTATTTCCTCACAGTTCTTGAGACTAAAACTCCAAAATCAAGGTACCAATAGGGGCATTTTCCCTCTGAAGGCTCTAGGGAAGAGCACTTCTTTGCCTCTTCCTAATTTCCAGTGTTTCCTGGCAATCCCTGGTGTTTCTTGGCTTATAGCTGCTTCACTCCAGTCTCTACCTCCTTCTTTACATGGCCTTATTCTCTATCTCTGTGTCTCCTCTCCTCTTCTTATAAGGACACCAGCATGACCTAATATTAACTTAAATAATTACATCTACAAAGACCCTATTTCCAAATAAGGTTACCTTCTAAGGTTCCAGGTGAATATGAATTTTTTGGAGAACACCCACCAGAACACACTATTAGGAACTGTAATGCAGTGTTGAATAGTCTATTTTTATGATATATGAATAAAGGTAGAAATCTTGATACTTGAAAGACCCCTTACTTTAAGCAATCAAGTTTGGTTACCTTATTGCAAGAACATATTTTTAAGTTGAAATTTCTGTTGAGATAATTATAGATTCACATACAGTTACAAGAAATACTAGAAATATAGATTGTAAACTTTGTCCCATTTTCCCCGATGGTTAACATTTTGTAAACCTATAACATCACAATCAGGATAGTGACATTAGTATGATCCACTGGTCCTATTCACGTTCCCTCAGTTTTATTTGTACTCATTTGTGTGTGTATTACATTCTGTACATTTTTTCATCTGTGCAGGTTCATTTATCCATCACCACAGTCAAGATACTGAAGAATTTTAATATTGGAAGTATCCCTCATGTTACCCTAACACAATATAATTCTATTACATCCTTTTTTTGTATTCTTATTATCATATTGTTTATATCAAGTTTTTACATTTTACATGCTAATAAGTAGAAAGTGAAAATTTAAGGATACATATTGAACTCTCTAGAGCAAGTATTAAAATATAGAATAAAGGTATAGCTAAATAGTCATTAGAGAAATTATAATGGGGTACTACAATATATTTGATAAACTAAAATCCATTCAACAATCAATCAAAGTGAGGATGTGGGAAATAAAACCTATATGGGATGAAGAGAAAAAAATAAAAAAACATACAACTAAGTGCAACCATATCAATAAATACATTAAATGTAGATGGACTAAAAGGTAGACACTGTGAGACTGAATAAAAAGCAAAACTCAACTCTATGTATTTATAAGAAATGTACCTCAGGTATAAAAACACATAATTTAAAAGAAAAAAAGGGGCAGGGACAAGGAATGATATATCTTGCAAATACTAAGCATAAGAAAGCTTTTGTGACTGTATTATCAGACAAAGTAAACTTCAAGACAAAGAGTATTAGCAGAGATAAAGAGGGAGATTTAAGAGCAATAAAATGGCCACTTCATCAAGAAGACATAACAGTCTAAAGTGGATGTATTCAACAACAGAGCTTCAAAGTACAGAACTGACAGAACTAAAGAAAGAAACAGGTAAGTTCACAATCAGAGATTTTAAAACTTCTTTCGTACTAGTAGGTAGAACTACACACACACAAAAAGAAGTCAGTAAGCAGATCGACTTAAACAATACTATCAACCATCCTGACCCAATTAACACTCATAGAACACTGCACTTAACTGCAGAATACATGCAAAATAAGAATTCTTGCAGAATAAGTGTAAAGCTCACTAATATAGACTTTATTCTAAACCTTAAAATGAGTCTCAATAAGTTTCAAAAGACTTAAATCTTAGGATGTTCATTGATCACATATTAAATTAGATATCAATCAGATATGCAGTTTAAAATATGTAAGTAGGTTTTTAAAAATTCCTGTAATATTTAGGTACTAAAAAACACATCTAATAACCTATTGGTGAAATAACAAATCACAAGGGAAATTAGAAGATATTTCCAGCTAAATAAAATTTTTAAAAACAACATAACAAAATTGCAAGACAGAACTAAAACAGTGTTTAGATGAAATTTTATAGCTTTAAATGTATATTTTAGCAATGATCTTGTTTCCACCAAAAAAAGCTAGAAAAAGTAGAGCACACTAAACCCAAAATAAGAAGTAGAAAAAGTAGAACAATCTAATCCCCAAAAAGAAGAGGAAATAATAAAGAACAGAAACCAATGAAATAAAAATCAATATAGAAAAAAGTAAAACCTACAGATAATTTAAAAATATTAATAAAATTGTTAATACCTTAGCAAGACTGATCAGGGGGGTTTGAAAGAGAGGAAAATCAATTTTTTTAAGTGAAAAGCCAATCTGAAAGGTTTACATACATGTGATTCTAACTATATGACATTTTGGAAAAGGCAAAACTATGGAGACAGTAAAAAGACCAGTGGTTGTCAGGGGCTCAGGGGAGGAAGGGAAGGATGAAGATGTGAAGAATAGGGGACTTTTATGGCAGTGAATATATTCTGTATGATACTGTAATGGTGAACACATGTCATTATACATTTTTAAAACCCACAGAATCTATAACATAGAGAATGAACTCTAATGTAAGCTGCGAACTTGAGTTAACAATAATGTTATCAGTATTGGCTCATCAATTTTGAGAAATGTACCACACTACTGCATGATATTAAAATGGGGAAAACTGGGTTACAGTGAACAGGAATTTGGGAACTCTTCATATTTTCTGCTCATTTTTGTATAAACCTAAAACTGCTTAAAATTAATAAGGTCTGTTATTTTAAAGGACAAAAATTAAATATTGCCAATATTAGGAATGAAAGAGGAGATACCACATCAAATACTGAAAACACTAAGAATAATATAGATATTATGAATGTTATGCTAATATGTGCAACAATTTAGATAAAATGGAAAGATCTTGAAAAATACAAATGACTTAAATTGAATTAAAAAGTCCCTGTGTCTACCTGGCTGCTGTGGCTCAGTGGATTGAGCATCGGCCTGCAAACCAAATGTCGCTGGCTCGATTCTCAGTCAGGGCACATGACTAGGTTGCACGCCAGGTCCCCAGTTGAGGGTGCGTGAGAGGCAACTGCACATTGATGTTTCTCTTCCTCTCTTTCTCCTTTCCCCTCTCTCTAAAAACAGATAAAATAAAAAAAAAATAAAATAAAGTAAATTTGTTAAAAAAAAGTCCCTGTGTCTATTAAAGAATTCATAATGAATCAAATTCATAATAAAAATCTCTCAGAAAACTCTAGATACAGCAAAGGAAATCATCAACTAAATGAAATGGCAACCTACTGAATGAGAGAAAATATTTGCAAATCATGTATATGAAAGGGGTCAATATCCAAAATACATAAAGAACTCATACAACTCAATAGCAAAAAAAAAAACAAACCCAAAACATAAAAATCTGATTAAAAAATAAACAGATGATCAGAATAGACATTTTTCCAAAGACATACAAAAGACCAACAGGTACATGAAAAGATGCTCAATATCATTAATCACCAGGGAAATACAAACCAAAACCACAATAAACTATCACTTTACACCTGTTAGAATTACTATTATTAAAAAGACAAGAAATAACAAATTTGGAGAAGATGTGGGGAAAAGAGAACCCTTGTGTACTGTTGGTAGGAATGTAAATTGGTGCAGCCACTATGAAAAATAATATGAAGTTTCCTCAAAAAATTAAAAATTGAACAATTATATGTTCCAGCAATTCCACTTTCAGGTATTTATCTAAAGAGAACTAAAACACTAGCTCAAAAAGATTTGTGTACCTCCATGTTCATTGCAACATTATTTTCAACAGCCAAGATATAGAAACAACCTAAAGTGGGCAACTATGGATGAATAGATAAAGATGCAACACACACACACACAGCAGAATACTATTCAGCCATAAAAAAAATTAAATCTTGCCATTTGTGACAACATGGATGGACCTTGAGAGTATTATGCTAAGTGAGATAAGTTAGACAGAAAAAGACAAATACTGAATGGTCTCATTTATATGTAGAATTAAAGAGAGAGAGAAAAAAAAACAAACAAACAGCAACAGAAAACCAGGCTCATGGATATAGAGAACAGATTGGTGATAGCCAGATGTTGGGGGGTGGGGTGGGAGAAATGAGTGAATGTAGTCAAAAGGTACAAACTATCAGTTATAAAATAATTAAGTCATGAGGATGTAATGTACAATATGATGATCATAGTTAATAATACTGTATTGCATATTTGAAAGTTACTAAAAGTAGGTCTTAAAAGTCCTCATCACAAGAAAAAAATTTTTGTAGCAGTGTATGGTGACAGACATTAACTAGACTTATTGTGGTGACCATTTTGCAAATATATACAAATATCAAATCATTATGTTGTATACTCGGAAGTAAGGTTATGTTATATATCAGTTATACTTCAATTAAAAAAGGTAGAAAGAAAACTCTAGGCTTACATGGCTTCACCAGGGGTAAGAGCAAATATTTATTACCCCCACCATCACCTACTATAACTATTAAATAATACCAATTCTACACAAACTCAGAAAACAGAGGAGGAAGAAATAATTTTTAATTTATTCTAGAATGTCAGCATAACTCTGGTACCAAAACATGACAAAGACATTATAAAAAAAGAATGTTACAGGTCAATATTTCTCATAGATACTGATATTCCTCACTGCATCCCACATAGATGCAAAAACGTTTCAACCAGCACTGGTAAATTGAAACCAGTGAGTTTTTAAACACATAGCACAGCACAACCAAAGTGGCATTTATCCCAAGAATGTAAAGTTGGTTTAATGTTAGAAAAGTCAAACAATGTAATATGTAAAGAGACTAAAAGAGAAAAAACTTATGGTCATCTCAATAGATACAGCAAAAGCATTTGATAAAACTTAGCACCCCTTCATGATAAAAATACTTATAAAACTAGGAATATAAGAGAACCTCCTTAAATTGATAAACTGTACCTACAAAAAAAAATCATACTTAAGATGAAACATGAAATTCTTTTTCCTCAAGACTGGGAACAAGGCATGGATGTCTACTCTCACCACTTCAATTCAGCATACACATATATATAACATGTTAAGGATAAGGCCTGACACAGGAAATGTTCAGTAAATTTTATTAGCTTCTGGGTCAGCTTTGATAGCTATCACCAGTTTCCAAAGAGGTTGGTGCTGACACTTTTTTTAAAATGATTTTTTTTTTCTGTTTTCAAAGACTAAAGAAAATATTAAAGTTTCCCTCTATAACCATTGTTAATGTCTTTGCACATTATCTTTCAGTCTTTTTTTAAATAAGATTTTATTTATTTATTTTTAGAGAGAGGATAAGGGAGGGAGAAAGAGAGGGAGAGAAACATCAATTTGTGGTTGCCTTTTGCAGACCCTCAGCTGGGGACCTGGCCCACAACCCAGGCATACGCCCTGACTGGGAATCAAACCAAGTGACCCTTTGGTTTGCAGGCCAGTACTCAATCCATTGAGCCACACCAGCCAGGGCTTCAGTCTTTTTATTGCATGTTTATTAATTATTTAGGATCATAGTTTTTATGTAGTTTTATATCTTGCTTTTAAAACTTAACATTAAAACATAAGCATTTCCCATGGTTCAAGAAATGTAATGTAAAGATATATGTATGTGTGATTTTAATAAATTGAGAAACTTACTTTGTTCTCATTTCCAAAATCTGAAAATATATTCTGTAGTCTGCCAAATGTTCTTAAACATCATTTACAATTTTAAATAAATCATCTTATTATAAAATTAATATCCTTACTTTTCTTTTTAAAATATTTCCCCAGCTCTGTTGAGGTATAACTGACAAATAAAATCACATATATTTAATATATACAATGTGATGGTTTGATATAAATATACATTGTGAGATGAGTACCATAATCAAGTTAATTAACACTTCCATACCCTCACATAGTTACAATTTTTGTGGGTATGATGAGAACATTTAAGATGTACTCTCTTTAAAAATTTCAAGTATAAAGTATAACTATAGTCCTCACACTGTATATTATGTCTACAGAATTTATTCATCTTGTGATTGAAAGTTTGAATCCATTATTATTATTGTTATTGTTATTTAATCCTCACCCAAGGATATATATTTCTATTGATTTTTTAGGGAGAGAGAGAGAGAGAAACATTGATATGAAAGAGACACAGCAACTGGTCACCTCCCGTATGTGCCCCTACTGGGATCCAATCACAACCTAGGTATGTGCCCGGATTGAGGGTCAAACCCGCAACCTTTTGGTGTACAGGAGGATCCAATCAACTACTGAGCCACCTGACCAGGGCAATTTGTACCCTTTAAACTGCATCTTCCATTTTCCCCACTTCCCATTCCCTGGTAACCACTGTTCTCTATTTCTATGAGTTCAGTATTTTTAGATTCCACATTTAAGTAAGATAATACAGTATTTGTCTTTCTTGTATTTATTTTACTTAACATAATATCTTTCAGGTTCATCTATGTTGTCAGAATTGGTAGGATTTTCTTTTTATGGTTGAATAATATTCCGTTATGTATATACACCACATTTTTCAATTCATTCATCCACTAATGGACTTATAGGCTGTTTCCATATCTTGGCTATTGTGCACAATGCTGCAATGCACATGGGAGAGTAAACATCTCTTCAGATCCTGATTTCATTTTATTGGATATATAGCCAGTAGTGGGATTGCTGGATTGTGCTGTACTTCACTTTCAATATTTTGAGGATCTTCATACTGTTTTCCATAATGATTGCACCAGCCTTACTTTTAACTGATATTGAACCACCTTCTACTGTTAGGTATAACTCTAGTTTTCTATTCATTAGAGATACTGAATGATAATTTACTTGATAACATTTTTAAAAAATCTAATTTAAGGACTGCTGTTAAGAATAATTTGAAAATTTTATTAGGTAATAATTTGGGGGAGTAATATTTTTGAATTCTATTGTTAAAATATTAAAATGTGTCAGTGTCATTGATACAGATTTTCTTTTTGAGGAACTTAATGTGTATAGATTTTTTTAGTGATGCTAAGGAGTCTTTTCATACGGTTTTAAATTTAATCTCTGGTTTATAATATTCCTAAACATCATATCATTTATGACAAGTATTTTAATATTTTATGTGGAAAAATGTTGATTAATTTTAACAATATTAGAATATGTATACTAACAATATTTGCTGCTAAATATTTTTGAGGAAAATTAAGAGAAATAAATAATACTTTTGTGAAATTCTAATTGTTTCTTTGAAAATATAACATAGATTGTGTTTCAAGGATTAGATTTAAGTCAAATATTTCTTTCAATTTTACAATTTGCTTGACTCTTCTCCATTTGGTCATGAAATTAGTCTTCCATTATTGTTTTCTTCTCATTATGCTAGCAATTTTGGACATAAATTATCTTAAAATGCCTGCAATTTATTACTGAGAAATTGTACATTATAAACCATGGCTCTGCCACTTTCAAACTGTAAAACCTTGGGTAAGTGACCCAGCATTATCTATAGAATGGAGATGATCAAGTAATAACTACACATATGGTTACTGTTAAGGTTGAATGAAATAAAGCATGGTAGCCCAAAGCATAGTGCCTGGCTCACAAATGTTTGCTAATATTTTAATAAATCCAGTCATCAAATCCAATTGATGCCAACTAAATGTCATTCCAGTTTACTCTGTACTCTTGATCCCCAGTCTTTGCCTTAAGTTCTTTTCAACTTTCATCTGTACAGTAACAAAAGCTTCTAAACATATCTCCCTATTTCAAGCCTCTTTCTCCTTCTGTTCACATAGCAGTGACCTTTCTAAAATACAGTCTGACTTTTCACTCCCCTGATAAAAATCTTTTGATAGTTTCCCATCACATAGAGCAGTGTCCCAAACTTCATCCACTTCCATACCTCCTCCCAAGCGTTACAGATGTTTCCGCTGCCTAGACCTTCTTTCTCACCTCTTTTCCTGAAGAATTTATATTTATTCCCCACAACTTATTATACCTTATTTTATATGCAATAAGGACATCACCTAATGTGAATAGCAGTTTTTATTCCAGACCATTATTTTGTACTTTAAAAAAATCTTTGACTGACATATAATTTACATACATAAAATGCATGGGTCTCAAGTATTTAGTTTAACGAATCAACAACTCTATAAATCCATGCAGTCACCACCCAAAATCAGATCTAGAACATTTCTAGAACTCTAGAAAGTTTCCTGATGTCCCATACCAGTCAATAAAATACCTTTCCTTGCTCCAAAAAGTGTTGACAGAAATATTTTAAAGGTCATGGAAAATCATAATTTTTCCCCTTGATATTAAAAAGGTTCCAGATGATTTCTACTTTCATAATCTTTTTTTATGATCCTACATTACTCTGCAAAGTGAGGACTGTCTATATTTTTAATATTTCATTATATTTCCATTTGGCATTTTAGCTGTATCTGTGTATATGTATGTGTGCATTTGCATGTGTGTATTAATGGTTGCTCTAAAGCAGAAGTCAGCAAACTACAGCACATGGTCTAAATCCAGATTGTTGCTTGTTTTATAAATAACACTTTATTAGAACACAGTCCCACTGTGTTCCATTTATTGTCTATGACTACTTTCAGGCTACAATGGTAAAGTAATTGCCACAGAGACCACATGGTCCACAGAGACTTTTACAGAAAGAGTTGTCCAACCCTTGCTTTAAAGTGCTGGTTCTTAAATTTCAGCATGCATCAGAACCACAGAGATTGCTGTGCCATTCTCCCAGTGTTTCTCATTCAGGCAGGTCTGCAGTGGAGCTGAGGAATCTCATCTTTAGCAAGATCCCAGGTGTTGCTACTGCAGCTGGTCAGATCACAATTTGAGGACTGCTATTTTAGAGATTACATTATATTACTTTAACTTATTAGAGTCTACCTCAGTATATTATACAACTTTATTCCCGCCTTTTCTTGCTCTTGTTATATATTTTACTTATTTATATGCTCTTAACTCTCTTGTGCATTGTCATTATTTTTGCTTTAGACAATTCAACTGTATGGATTCTTGTAACTGCCACCACAAAGACCCCCCTCTGTTAAATCTAGGAGAAAAGAGGCACTTGACCAAATGAGGAATTTGACCACAGAGATGGAAAGGATAAAAGAAGAATCAAAAGAAAATGCTAGAAATTATATATATATATATCGTCGTCGGCAGCCGTCCGTCTCGAGAGACGATGGTGTAGCTTCTTAAGAGTCTATCTGCACCGCCGAGAATAGCTGTGCAGTCTGACTCGGGAGTGACATGGTATCTGTCTCCTCCCGTGCTGAATCGACATCTTGTGATGACGCTGAAGCTACAGAGCCTGGGCAGGGTGATATGGAGGGTCTGCTGTTGCCCATGCAGCAGACCCCCCCTCTCTTCGCAGCTGAAGGATCCAAGGGAAAGACGGAGTCGATACAGCTTGGGTTCAGGTGCCCCGCAGGAGTTGCCGGTGTTGACTACAATGTCAAACCGCCTTAGGGACTCCGGCTCCGGATTTTCTGTCGGGGTTTACTCCCTTAGCCTTTCCCCTGAAGAGGTATGCCGCAAGGCAGCGGAGGTTTTTTGGAGTCAGAGTTTTCCTTCTCTGATGTACCCTGACTGGAAGATCGAACCAGCGACACTTAGCTCGCAGGCCGACGCTCAATCCACTGAGCTAAACCAGCCAGGGCATATATATATATATCAAAGTTGAAGAATTCATTTGATAGGCATAAGGGTCATGTTATTGAGCGAAGGTAACTTCTGTACTGGGTTGTAAGGTTTTCATGTTTTCTCTTCTTTTTCTTTAGTCAGTGAACCTGTACTATTAATGTCCACCTATAAGTTGGTGATTACCAGTTTGCTATTTATTGCTTCTAATGCATATCATGTATAATTTCTTAAGCGTATTATTTGAACACTTTACTATGAAACCTTTCAACTGGAAAAAGTTCTGGCAAAATTATTTTCTTTAAAGTTTCTCAAAGCAGACTTAGAAGCTACCTTTTCATTTCTGTTCCTATGGACTTTATTATCTAATCATTTTCTAGGTAGTAGATTACATAGGCAGTCTTTTCCAGTTAGTAAATTTTTATGGGCTTTCTTTGATGAGTTGCTTTGCTAATTTACAATCCCTGAGTTATTTCAGGGAACTTTAGTGAGAAAAGCTTGTAGTTTCCTAGACACTTGGTAGCCGGTGTCCCTCACTCCCATGATCTTATGAAATTCTGAAAGCTATAAGAACAATGGAAAGACAATCTAGAGGTGGCATTAAACCTTCCATTCTGATTGTAATAAAGGATTGGGCTGCTTGAAAAGAGATCAAGTGTCTTTCAGCTCCCAGATCCAGGTTAATAAGCTATAGAGTTATACAAGTATCAATCCATTTGACCTTCACAACCCCTTCTGTGCCTTCTGTGCCTTCTGTGGTGCTTCTCATCCTTCTGTTTATCCATCCTATATTAATATAGGCTAAAAACTGGTTTTCAAGTTCTAATGTAAAATTCTCTTTATTTTTCATCCCTGTTGTTATTCTGCCCCTACTTATTTGACTAACTATCTCTCTTGCCTATTTTTCTTTGGTGAGGTGTGTCATAAAGTACGGTAAACTGTGTGTTTACTTTGTTACATTTATTGAGAAGTAGAAAAAGGTTGTTCTGTACTTCCCAGGTGTTCCATAATTGCCTTTGATGTCTGTGGAACATACTGTGTAAATTGTTTCTGCTAAATTTGTATTCAAAATTTATTTTGAAATAAATTTTACCAGGATCCATCACACCATTTTGTTATAGAAACACTGGTATCCATTTCTCAACATGGCATTCATGATTTAGTCCTTAAATTCTAGAGTAATATTGAAAGTAATTTATTTTATTATCTGGTTATGATTATATTTGTTGTCCTGTGAGGAAGGCAGAATGAGACGTTATCTCATTTTCCAGATGAGGAAGATGAGACACGGACAGAGGTGATTTTATGAGACAGTACATGGGAAAGTGTCTGGGACAAAACCTGGTATGCATGTACATGTGTGTACATAGATACATAGACACACACACATAATTTTTCTTTGCAAAGAGGGGAGGACAATAACTTTTTCTCTTTAAAAGAATATATTTACTTACTATTACCAAGCAAATTAGTGGAAGATCTAAAATGAGAGCTTCTTATAACATCTAGCCATGTACAGTCTTTCTAGTAAGCTCTATATCTGGTTATTAGCTTTTCACATTCATGACCAACTAATACTTATTACAGTAGTTCAATTTTTAAAATACCATCCAGAAATAATATAGGGACACTTCCTTAAGCTTTCTTCATATGTTTCTACTGGCATTGTATACCATTTTGACTTCTTCCTGACATTTCTTTCCCTGAACAGGAAAAGCTGCAGGCCAAATCCTGGCTTAGGTGAAGATTGGCTTGGGCTCCCTTCCACTTTTTCTGTTTTTTCTACTATTTCTCATGTGACGACTCATATTCCATAAAAAATCAGTTCATGGGCAGCAAACAGCAGGTAGAGTAACCTGATTTGGACAATGAACTATGAGTCAGAGACTAGGAATGCCACAGAAAAGAGGCCTTCGAGCCATGGCAGGTGTGGCTCAACTGGTTGGAATGTCATCCCGTAAACCTAAAGGTTACAGGTTTGATTCCTGGTTGGAGCACATATCTGGGGCGTGTGCAAGAGGCAGCTGATTGATATTTCTCATGTCTTCCTCTCTCTCTCCTTCCCTCCCCCTCTCTCTAAAGTTAAGCATGTCCTGGGGTGAGGATATAAAAATAAAAGAGGTCTTCGAGCAATTAGGAACTGGGAGAACTATAAGAGATAAACAATCTGAGAGAAGCAAAGGGTTAACAACTTAGAGTTTGACAGGCAGGGAGAGAGCAGGGCAGAGCAGGCCTAACAAATATTTGGAACCAGCAGCAGAGAAAATGCAAAATGCTTTGCATCTTTAATCACTCTTTATTCCTCTTACTATGGTGAATTCCAGTCTAATGTGACACTGGCCTAGGATCCTACCAGTAGAAATAACTGCAAGAGTTGGCTGGCTGACCAGTCAATTTGGAGTGGGGAGTGATCACAATTCCCTTGGAAGAAGGGCTAGTTTTCTTTACTCTGGTTGTTGAAATGGATGCAATAATATTAATTCACACTAAGAGGGAGAAACTAGTCATTATCTTATTACAGCTCTCAAAAATAGTATGTTTTGAGGAGAAAACCAAAGCAACACTTCTCCAAGTATGCTATACTCACTCCTGCATTTAGTTGAATGCTCTACATGAAAATAGGACTCAAGAACCAAGCACTCTGGGAAATGTTGCATGACCCTCTTACTAAAAATATTAACATATTAAAAGTCACAAGAAGTCTTGCAGTAAGTACATAGCTCATTTAATTTAATTTAATTTACTTCTATGGTTAGTGCTTTAGTGTCCTGCTCAAGAAATCTTTATATACCTCAAGATTACAAAGATATTTTCTTTTTCTTTTTCCATCTTTCTGGTTCTGAGTTTTATGTTTAGATCTACAACCCCTTTCTATTTAAATTTTCTGTATGAAGTGAAAAGATGTGAAGTTTCTTTTTCTTTTTTTCATAAGAAAATCCTTTTTTCCCCCAGCAACATGTTTAAAAAGACTTTTTTTCCCATTAAATTGATTGAGAACTTTGATCAAAAATCAATTAACCTTATATGTGCGGGGCTATTTCTGGGTGCACCATTCTGTTCCATTGACATATCTGTCTATATTTAGGGCAATACTTGATTATCGTAGTTTACAGTCTAGTCTTAAAATCACCTGTTCCTTTTCAAGATTCTTTTAGCTATTCTGTATCAGTTGCATTTCCAGATAAATTCTAGAATCATTTGACAGTTTCTTCAAAAGTGCCTGTTGGAATTTTGATAGGGATTGCATTGGATGTATAAATTTAGGGAGAACTGGCATCTTAATAATTTTGAGTTTAACAATCCATAATCATGGTGCATACATTATATTTTTTATTTTTTATTTAAAAAATTCTTACCCTCATAGAAATTATGTTCTAGTGGGAAAGATTGTATGCAAGGCATATTGAGTAAAATAAATTAAATAATATCAGGTAGCTATTTAAAAAAAAAGTATACCAAGGTAAATGAAAAGGAGAAATATAGTCAATGTGGGGAAGTGGTGTCTCCAAGGAAGAGGCATTTGAGTAGTGATCTGAATGAAAGGAAAAAAGAAATACAATGTAGGGGAAGAGCTTTCCAGGCAGACGAAGACTTGAGCCAGGAATAAGCCTAATGTCTTCCAGAAACAACAAAAACACCTATGTACCTAGAGCAAACTGAGTGTGGAGAATAAAGCTAGGCAATGATGTTAAGAAAATGGTCAGAAGGGTATGGGCAAGAATTTGGATGTCAGAGGCAGCTATAGAAAATTAAAAAAAAAAAAAAAAAGAATCTGGAAGGGTCTTCGTTAAGATTCAGCCAGTACATATCTGTATGACTTTCCAGGTTGTTAAAACACTGAAATATGCCAAATCTGGTTAGGAAATAGCTGCTTCCATGGTAGCAATCTCACCTACCATGCCGGCTCCTTTCGCAGGCACCCCCAGTCCCCAACATTTGCCCCATGAACCAACAACTAAATAAGTAACCTAGCCCAGCAGAGACTATTGAGTTGGGAAAGTTAATCAGCTCAGGAACCTAAAATCATTGAAATTCATCAATCTAAAGGATGAGTAAAGGTTTCACACCGTTATAGCCCTTGTTGCCCTGGCTGGGTAACTTAGTTGGTTAGAGTGTTATCTCCATATGCCAAGGTTGTGGGCTCAAGCCCTGATCTGGACAAATATAAGAATCAATGAATAAATGCATAAATAAGTGGAACAACAAAATGTTTGTCTCTTTCTCTCTAAAATCAATAAATTAAAAAAAAAAAAAAAAAAACATTCCTAGAGCCTGCTTACAACAGTGTGTCTTGAGCATCTATTTCATCAGGGGTCAGTTCGGGCCCAATGCCATCGTCTGGGCTCCTGCTCAGTCCAGCAGGAATAAGAGGCAGGCGAGAGGAGTAGACTTAATGTCCCTGAGGTCTGAGCTGAAGACAGAGGAAAGGGGAAATCCAATGTATTTCTGCATAAACAATTTCTCTCTTCAGAACTTCCTGAGTTGGTTTAAAAGGCTACTGGCCAACAGACAACCTTTATAATTTTTCTATATTAATAACATCAAACTTTGTTTCTATATTCAAAGTCATAAAATTGTGGAATACCAGGATTTTTTTTTAATACATTGTGGCAAAAGGGAAATAGAAAATATCAACCTCTCAACACCAAATGTAACCTTAACATTCTCAAAGCTGCACTCAATAGTCAGTGCTTGTGTAACAAGGTGTAGTTTCTAGAATCCTAATCTCAACATTGAAAACAACAGTTGAAATAAAGCAATTCTAATTTCATATATGAAATTTATTTATATGCTCTAGTACTAAAAAATTAGTACATATGTCAAAATCTTGAAAACAGATTCCTCCAAAGTTGCCTGAAATTTCTAAGGTTGCTTGCCATTCTCAACCATTTCACAAAATCTCTCCTCTTTGGTAATATATTCTGCTGCTCTTAAATTTAGGATCCCAACATCTTAATTACATAGCATTAAAGTTCTACTTTATTCTCATTTGAACAGCAACTTCAGTTTAATTACCTGAGAGACTACTAAATATTTGTTAACATAAACGTGTAACATGAACCTAAACTAAAGGAAAAGCAACTGGAAAGAACATCAGGGAGAGATCTAAGGACTAAGAAATAATCAACCTCTGGGTGCCAGACATATATTAACTCACTTTTACTTTCTGACTGTAAACAACTTCACTCAAACAGCGACAAGATAATAAAAAGTATTTTATGCACACAGGACCTGTTTTAGAATAACACTTGCTCAAAAAACATCACAGCTTTTTCCTTTTCATTGTTTAACATAAACTACTTGTGAAATGCTGAAACTTTCTTTTAAGTATGTCTAGTACACAAGATATAGGGCCAAGCAGGGCTTTAATTTAATCTAAGATGGAAATTATTCCTACAATTCTTTTTATATTCAAACATCATAAATTTTTAAAATCAAAACTACTTACACCACAACAAGCTGAAGTCTGAACAGACAGCATGAAACTACCAGCAAGCCACCTATTTCTTCACAGACTAAACTTTGTTCCCTCACTGGCTGTTTCTGGATCAGGTTCACACAGAATACACATTTACTGTGGCCTTGGGAGCTACCTCCCCGTGTGGGAGGTGGGAGGGTTTGTTAATTTAACTCCTGCTTGATAACCACTTATCAGCAACGTCTTAAAGGTCCATTTCAATGTGTCTAAAGAGACTAATGTAAGGAAGATTATTGGGAAAGCCTGGAAAAAATCTCAATAATCTCTAATGGCCAGGCTCTGGTTTCAGAAGGGATTTCATTCTTATATGTTCCTGGAAAAAATAAAACAAAACAAAACACCGATAGCCCTTTGAGTTTCAAAAATCTTGCTTTTTTCCTTTGATAAACGTTTTCCCAACTCCTCAGAATCTGTACATTGTGCAATCATGGCAAAAAAAAAAAAAAAAAAAAAAAAAAAAAGGCCAGAATGTTGCTTTTATACTGCAGTTTCCCATCACCCCCATTATCCCTAACTCTCCCTAGTTAGGAAAATAATACAGAGTTCTTATTAAATTTAGTGCTTTCTGACATTGAAGCCCCTGCTGATCCAATGTAAAGTGAGAACGCGGATACCAAATTCTGTTCTTTGCCAGACAAAATGTTATGCTGTTTCATCCCCTTTCACATCCCTAAGCTTCTTTCCCTTCTGAGCTACTATATATCTGTAATTTGTAGCATTAGCCTTCAAAGCAAAAACCATTTATTATGTACTTACAGCACTAATCATTTTATAAGCATTATCTCATTCTGTCCTAGGCATGAAATTTTAGGATCATCTTCAATTCTTCTTTGTCTGACTCTCTGTATCCAACTTAGCTCCTTCACTATTCCTGGTGATTCTCTGTAATAAGCACTGAGTAGGCAGAGTAATGGTCCTTCCCTTCCAAAGATACATATGCCCTTATCACCACAATCTGTGATATGTTACCTTGCATAGCAAAAGAGACTTTGCAGATGTGATTAAGGTTAAAGATTTTGAGATGGGGAAGAGATTATCCAGAAGGGTCCAAAATAGTCACATGAATCCTCTAAAAGTGGCAAACCATTCCCAGCTGTGGTCAGAGAAAGGCAAAGTGAAGACTCTCAACTTGCTCTTGCAGGCTCCTTAAGATGGAGGGAGGAGGCTACTTGAAGTTGGAAAAGGCAAGGAAAGTTTCTGCTCTAGAGCCTCCAGAATGGGATGCAGCCCTGAGACACCCTAGTTTTAGCCCCGTTAGATCCATGCTGCCATTTTGACCTACAGAGTGTATAATAATAAATTTGCATTGTTTTAAGCCACTAGTTTGTAATACTTTGTTATGGCAACAATAGAAAAATAATACAGGTGCTTTAATTTCAAAAATGTCCCTTTGAAATATAATACAGTACCTAGAACTAAGTATTCTTACTCCACATGAGGTCTAATGAAGAAACAAAAATTGTGGAACTATCAAATTCCTTAATCTGGATACTATGCTTTTATAAATGCAACTCAAGATTGTTTTATTTATTTTTAAAATTTTTACTTATTTATTTGAGAGAGAGAGAGAGGAAAGGAGAGAGAGAAGGACAGAAACATCAGTTTGTTGTTCCACTTATTGATGCACTCATTGGTTGATTTTTGTATGTGCCCTGACTGGGGATAGAACCCACAACCTTGGCGTAACAGGACGGCACTCTAAACAACTGAGCGACCTGAAAACTCTGCATTTCATCTCCAAAATTAGTTAAAAAGAAAAATGGCGGTAGTGTCAGGCACCTTGCTAGTTTGTGTGACCAAAGATGCCTGACTCTACTCTCACTTTTTTTCCAACTGCATTTGGAGATACAATGCAGAACTTTACATTCAATCCTTTTAAATTCCACCTTTTTGGTTTTAGCCCATCCATCCAAACTATTAGGATAATTTTGAATCATGACTGTGTACTTTGTGATAGGAAGTATCCTTTTTAAGCTTAACTGCATCTACTTAATTTTCATGTATTCACCAAGTTATTAGTAAATAAACTTTGGACAGCCAATATCAACAAACAGAACAGAGTTCTGTTATTAGATACCTTCAATTTGACACTGATCCATGTATCAATACTCTGTGGGTATACAAGTTTGATCAGCTACAAAATCAGTTCTCATATAGCTTACATTTTAAAGCCTTTTCAAACATATCAGGAAAATAAAATGTCTTAATAAATAAAGGTATGTCTATAACATACCAATCCACCAGAACTCTACTGTTAATGTAAATGTGGTCATTTGATATGGATTTTTCTTTTTGTAATTCAGTGCTGTCTCTTAGTGATTATCATTTTCTTTTGTAAAAGTTTACAAACTATCAGTTAATTATTCTCTCCAGAAGTGTAAATGGGCAAAATATATGGACAGATCACAAAAGAAAAAATAAAAATGGCTCTTAAATATATGAAAAGACGTTCCAATGCACTCATCGTAAGAGAAATGGAAATTAAAAATACAATGATATAATTTTAGCCTGTCAAGTTGGTGAGATTCAAAAAGTCTCATAAGACACAATGTTGGGGAGGTTATGGGAAAATCATGGAGGATAAATTGGTAGAACCTCTCTGGAAAAAAAAACTGGCAATCAGATTATGAACACAACCTTTCACCCAGCAATAACTATGAACATGGATATTCACTGCAGCATTGTTTGCAAAAGTAAAAGATGTCAATCAGTAGGGAACTGGCTGATCAAATTACAGTAGAAACATGCAATGGGATGCTGAAATAATACACAAGGCAACTCTGGGTTACTGATAAAGAGTTATCACAGTATATTAAGTTAAAAAAAATAAGCACAGAGCAGTATATTTAGAATGCAACTATTTGTGCATGTATGTCTGAGTGTGTGTGGGGAGAGGAAGAGAGGGAATCTCTCTGGAAGAATATCCAAGAAAGAAGAAACAGTGGGTTTTCTCTAGGAAAGAGACTGGATAGCTATGTTTCAGAGGTGGGAAGAAGATTTATATATCTTTTTGTCCTTTTGAACTTTTTACCAAAGGTGGGTTGCCTACTTAAAAAGAAATATTATATACTAAATGGCAGTCAGACAAAAGTACAGTAGTGGAAAATCTAGCGAAAACTGAATGAAGTCTGTGTTTAATTACTAGTTACGTACCATTGTTAATTTCTTAATTTTGACAAATGAGCCATCCTTATCTAAGATGTTAATTTTACATCAGGAGAAACTGGGTAAAAGTACTATTTTTGCATCTTCTTTGCAAACCTAAAATTATTCCAAAAATAAAAAGCTTATTAAGACAAGAAATAAATAAATATTTAAAAAGTTATTAGGATAGCTATGGTGGAAATAGCTTGGAGAGAGAAGATTTGAGAACCAAATAGGCCAGTTGGGAAACTAGAAGTAATCTTGGCATGAGGTGACAAGGACCTCAATGAGGTTAAAGTTATGAAAATATGATGAAAAGAACTGATCATATAAGATACATTTCAAAAGAAAAAAATATTTGCAATAGCAGAGAGCAGACTTAAGAATGGTGATACCAATGACAACAGATGATAATTAGAGGAGAAAGCTTGTTTAAAGGAAAATGAGATTCATTTACTCGATAAATATTTGTGGGTACCTACTATGCCAGGCTCAATGCAAGGCACTCGGGATGTAAGAGTGAGTTCATAAATGCCAAGTATGAAGTGACCCTACAATGTCCTAGTTGAATTGTCCAAAAGGCACCTGGATATTACAAGTGAGAGGACAGAACTGGGATAGCTGAGAAAGGCGTTATCAAGTGAGGAAGGAGAAGCTAAAACTTAAATGGAAACAGAAAGAATATTAGGGGAAAAGAGGAGTAGCAAAGAAGACAGGGAAGGAATGGCCAAAGAGTTTGGAAAAGAAACAGGACAGGGAAACCAAGAAAAAATAAAGATCAAAGAAGAGGGGTTCCAGCAAACTCTCCAAGAAATGACACACACAAGACCATAGGACAGTTGGTTAAAACGATAGAGAGAGATCACTGATGACAGAGGATGTAACTCAAGAGAACCTTTTATACCTTCAGTAAATGCTAAATGGAACCCATACTGCAAAAGTCAACATTTTCTTACTAGAAAGCATTTCTGATTTAAAACCTTTGGGAAATAGGATTCCATTTATTATCATGCTTCTCAAACTGGGGTATTTGAAGCCACAGGACAAATATTTATGCAGCATCAGCTTTATTTGGAGAGAAAAAAGTATTAAAACAGAGAGAAGAATGCAAAATTTGCACGAGCTTTTAAGATAAATCCTGAAATGCAAGTATAGAATGTTTTTATAGGAGGTCACCTTCCTACTTCCAGGGCTGCAAGTCCACTCTCCACTTCTGTAAAGGGGAACTTGGGTAGAAATCATAATGGCTAGCTATGCTGAAATGTGTGCTTGCTATTAAAACTCAGGATACCTATAATTAAAAAAATAACTTTATGAACTGTGGTCTCACATGGAAAATTACAGTAAATATTTCACATTCAAAGAAGTAAAAAAATGGACAAAATCTTGAATTTATCATATTTACCACTATTTGCTATTTACGTGACCATCTATTATTTCTCCTTTATGTCTGTAGCTAGAGCTTAGCTACATACTTAGAAGGAAGTCATTGTCAACTATACGCAGATGCTTGCTCAATGCTATTTGAGTATGATGAACACATACTAAGTACCAACCAATACTATATACATATGTGTACACACACATTTACATATACATTGTAATGTGTACATATGCACACATGTGTGTACAGTAGTCCCCCCTTAATCTATGATTTTGCATTCCGCAGTTTCAATTACCCACAATCAGCTATAGTCCAAAAACGTTACATGAGAAATGCTATAAATAAACAATTCAAAAGTTTTAAGTTGTGTACTGTCCTGAGTAGTGTGATGAAATCTTGCACCATCCACTCTGTCCTGCCCAGGGTGAGAATCGTCCCTTCATCCAGCATACCCACACTGTACAGTTACCTGCCTGTTAATCAATTAGAAGCCATTTGGGTTATCAGATAAACCGTCTCAGTATGGCAATGCTTATGTTCAAGTAACCTGTATTTTACTTAATAGCTCCAAAACGCAAGAATAGTGATGCTGGCAATTCGGACATACCAAAGAGAAGCCCAAAAGTACTTCCTTAAGTGAAAAGGTGAGTACATTGCAATAACATATTTTGTGAGAGACCACATTCAAATAACTTTTATTACAGTGCATTATTAGAATTGTTCTATTTTATTATTAGTTATTGTTGTTAACATCTTACTGTGCCTGATTTATAAGTTAAACTTTATCATAGGTATGCATGTATAGGAAAAAATAATATATAGCAGGTCCTTGAATAACATTGTTTCATGCAATGTTGTTTCATTATAATGTTGGTGAGATGCCATAAGAACTTAACTTTTTATATCAATTAGCCTATTGTAAAATTAATTTCGTTGTACATCATTTCACTTAAAGTTGCAGAACTTAACAACATCAAGTGAGGACTTAACTATATATAGGGTGCAGTGATTTCATGCATCCAATGGGGTCTTAGAATGTATCCCCCAATGATAAGGGAGGCGGGAAACTACTGTATATGTATGTATGCGTATGAATACACATAGTGCAAATGTAAGTGTTAATACAAGAATTGGTGACTGTGCTTCAAATTCTAATTTATATAATAACAAATAAACCCTGACTTAAGTGTAGGGCACCAATATACCAGTAAAGTGAAGTGCAGTTTTTATATGTAATTTTCTGCCAAGTAAACTAAAATACTACTTTGGCATTTAGGTCTTCATAAACCAGGCTAAGCTTTGCTAATTTTAAACAGCCTTGGTCTAAAAGCCACAAGGCAATACTTCCACCAGGTAAAATTTTCTTTTATATCTTTTGTGTGAGAAAGCCATTAGAGCAATAACAGTAAGTAATGTACAGGAGCTTCTTGAAAATGTCATGAGAAGAATATGTAGTGTTAGTGAATTTTCTAACATCAGTAATCTTGCCTGATGTCATCTGGGTGGAGATATTAATATCATCATCATTTATTACCCTAATGTTGATTCTGATAGAGATTTTTTTACTATTTAAAGAAAACCAATTTTATAAAAAGTCAAAACCAACTAGCTTCTTTTCTAAGTGTTTGGGTTTCTAAACTAAAAGTTTTACAGCAACGAGCTCTCATTGTCTACATTATCTGAAAGTACCACTCAGGGCTAAGAAACAAAAAAATAATGCAACACTAAACCTAGAATTCAGAATTACAGCTCTCACAATTATTTCATTCAGCCTAGGGTGTTGGCTTTCACAATAATAACTATTGGGGCATGTCGTCACTTCTTAACATGATCTATTGCCTTGTAAATTCCTGCTGTCACATTTTAAAGGTATTTTGACATTACTGTGTTTTGAGAAAGCAAATCTCAGTTGATATCCTAGGGGATAAAAAAATTTTTTTTTCCTTCTTGACCTTCATAATCATGAGATTTATCGAGTTCTCAATGATTCTCTTTTTGTCTTATATATTCAGGGAATGTGAACTGACACAAGCACTTTTGATGTGAGTTAAATGGAATTATTAAGACCAGCCTGCAATTTGGTATTACCTAGAAAAGTCTAAAAAGCATGTTCATAAAACCAGCAATTCAATTCCCACGCACACACCCTAACAGAGGTCCCCGACTGCTGTGCCACAGCAGCTGAGATTGCAATGAATGGGGTACAGGTATGGCCAGGTATGGATCTCCTCAGGCCTCCAGTCAAGCAGAAGCCCCCAGGTCAGAGACAAAGCTTCTTTAATGCAGTGTATTGTACAAGTATTTTTTATCATTTTCTAAGTGCACTATGACAGGAAAAAGGTTAGGAAACATTGATAGAGAAATTCTTGCATATGTACAGCAGATACATATACAGAGATATATGGATATATAAGAGCAATGGTTATGATAATTAAAAACTAGAATATCCCAGATGCCCATCAATTGAGTCATCTGCTAATAAGTTCTGGAATACTCACACAATGCAATATTATACAGCAGTGAACACTAATGAGCAATAGCTATATGCATTGACATGAATAAATCTAAGACTGTAATGCTGACCAAAAAAACAGTAAGGCCCCAGAAAAGTATAAACAATACAATTCATTTTTTATAAAATTCAAAAACATAAAATTAATCAATAAACTTTTTAGGAATATACAGTCATGATAAAACCATTGAAATAAGCAAGAAAATCATTAACACAAAATTTAGAACTTTGGTTATCTCCAAGGGAGCAAGAAAAGTTTGGAATCAAAGAGAAGTACACAGGAGACACCAGAGATAATGGTAATATTACTTTTTTTGAACTGGGCTGTAGGTACACATGTTTTCTATATAATTATTCCAATAAGACTTACAGATAGTTTATAAATATTTTGTATTTACTCAATATTTAATAAACATCTTTTATAAAAGCTCTACACTGTCCATCTCTGCAACAGTATGAGGTACATGGAATTGAAGGGATGGAGAGCACCAAATTATACAGATCCCTGCAGGTCAGACACTGAACCTCTTGCTAAGGCCCTACAGATTCATACACAAGTGCAACAATAAAAGATTGGAAAGTGATACAATAATTAAAATTAAAATTAAACTCAATATGCTATCATTTTATGAGGCACCATATAGGCAAATTTTAACATTAAATAAAATATGGCTTTAAGAAATCAGGACTGAATAAACTGCCAGTCTATGGATGAATAACCCCTCTTGCTATTTTTTAAACAGTCAACATTTCATTGTGTATTTAGATCGCACAAAAGACACTTACAGAATCACAATACTTTAATTCATCATGTATACCCAGCAATGTTCACTTAGTCAAATGCCTGTCTGTTTGTCAATGTCATTTAAGGGCAGGTTTATAAAGCTTCAAGATCAATAACTGGGTCTGTTTCAGCTGATATAATTACCAAGGAAAACACAAGGAAATAATTTTTAAGAATTCACGCCTATATTCTGTCTCTCGATATTTTAATGGCTACTCTGTGGAAAGCCATTTCTCCAAGCATTAGCTATTTTACCAATCTAGAAGAGATATAATAGACCACAAAAATATAAACTTAACCTCTAAATTAATTAAATTTACTATTTTTGATTTGAAATATAAAAGAAATCCAGTTTGTGCTCTCCCTTTAATAGTAAAAAAAAGCCACTAAAAAAATCAGATAGTTAATGTTTACACAAAGCCAATTTTTCCCTGTTTTTTTTTCTTTCTTTCAAGTTTTAATGGGTGAGTGACCTTGCTGGAATTCCCCATCTGTTCTGGAGTATCTATTTGGAAGTTTCAAATAGAAACTACTTTCACATGATACATTAGAATGGTATGCCAAGTGGTATCAGTCTCTGCACTTTGAACTTGGATATCACAGATGAATCAATAAACTTTATAAAATGAAAGGCTTTTCCCTCTGTTAGACCATTTAAGAAAAGATCAAATTTAAATATGTATGATATTATATATTTATAGGATCAATTATCTAGAAAAACTTCACATACCTACCTAATTCAAGAAATTTCTCTTGCTACAGCTTCAAGCTGTCAAAGACAGGACAATTTTTAAGTATGTCAAACACTGAATATATCATGCTGAAGTGGGAATATGAGACCATAATTAATCTCTGTTACATTAATATAAATACCTTAAAATCTAGATGATATAAAGCATTTTTGGTTTTGCTTTATTTTGGAATTTCTAAACTACCTATTTCCATTGAGCGGACACCTTATGGGAACTCTGTCCTTTCCAGGGTGAGGTGGTTATGAAACTAACCGTAAACCACTGGAAATTAATAGTCATAAGCAACAGTGGGTATGATTTAGAATAGAAACAAAATATTTCCCCAGTCTAGGCCACACCTCTAATTTCACCCTTGGCATTTCTCTTCCTTATTTTCAGAAGGTGAAAATACAATAAGTGTTGCCCTGGAATTTTAGCTCAGTCATCTATCCTGCTCTCAAAAGCTGTTCCAGGACAGAAAAACAATTAGACATTTCATAATCTGAGTTTCTGCAGAGCTGGTCGGTGTTTCAGAAGTTGAGATGAGGGGTAAATGAGTGACTGGAAAAAAGGAGAGTATCAGGGAAAGTTCAGCAGAGGGAATATCTCTACACTGTTTTATAACATTGGCTGGAATCTTCTGCGAAACATTGAGGAACCTCAGTGGCTCGAAGACCTTCCTGGGCTGCCAAGAAAATGAGTAAAGTTTTCTCCGGGGCTGACAGCACGATTGCAAGACTAACATTCTCAAAAAAGGAAGGAAGCAAAGGGCACTACTATTTGGAGTAGGGATAGTCCTAGGAAACTCTTTCTAAAGTAGAAGAAAATTAAGGAACCAGTCTTATCAAGGTACCACTGGTTGGAGCTTTTTAGAGACAAATAATTTTGAGACAATTTAATTCAAAGCAGCTTCTGACTCAACTCCTAGGAAGTTGTCTTTAAGTTCCTGGCTTCTGGAAAGTTGGGTGTAGCTTTCACTCACTACTGTGAATGTCAGGAGCAGAAAGTAGCTAGAACAGAAAATAAACAAACAAACAAAAGAATGAGGAGAAATGGCAGTGAGAGCAAAGTGGCAGATGCTGACTCCCTCTGTCCATCAATAGGAATAACTAGATGCTTGAAAAGTTATACCATAGTATTTTCACTTATTTTTCTTCTCACATCACTTTTTTTTTCCCTTTGTCTTTCAGTTTGGACAATTTCTATTGACCTACATTCAAGTTCACATATTCATTTCTCAGCTGTGTCCTCTCTGTTGGTTCTTCACCTTGGATATCATATTTTTTATTTTAGTAGGTTCATTTGACTTTTTTTATAGTCTACATTACTCTGCTAAAATTCCTCATCTGTTCATGCATATGTCCCACCTTTTCTACTAGATTCTTCAATATATTAATCATAATTAAAGTCACTATCTGATAGTTGCAACAGGAGTCATCTCCTGGGACATTGATTGCTTTGTCTTTTGAAAATGGGTTTTTTCACATATTTTGTAATTTTTGATTGAATGCCAGACATTGTCTATAGAATGAACATACAAACTATGAAAAAGAATAGTTACTTTTGAAAATGGGCATGCTTATTCTTCTGTTCCACAGACAGGTAAACTGAAATTCCAGAGATCTTATCGACTCAGTAGTTGAGCTGTAGTTATGGTTTTATTGCTGCTATAGTTACCTTCTCTGTACCTTCCTCCAGCAGTGGGCAGGGCTGCTACTTTGTGCTTAGTGTAGATCATAGGACACTTAAGGGATTTACTCAGTGTTCCTATGCCCCCCTCAGCTTTCAGTGGTCACTGCATGCCTGTGCCACAGAAAAGGCTCTTTCTCTGTATCCTTACCCCCTCCCTAAGTGGTAGACTGCTGATGTTTGCTACTTGGTGCTGTCTTGGTTCTCTTGTTCCAGCCTCAGTCTTAGGCAGGCCTTATGCGCCAAGGCCTTGGGAATGGGGCTTCCTGTACCCCCACCCCAACCCTATGGCAGTGAAATACTACCTTTGTAGCTATGAAAAAAAAACTGCAAAAAACTCTCCAGCACCCAATATCCTACACTAAACACAAGGTAGCTGCAGCTGCTGGTGGAGAGGAACCTGTGTCTCCCCAGGGCAGAAATCTTTTTCTTTTACCCTACCTCCAGTGAACCTTTGCCTGGACCCTGAAAACAGAAAAGTTTCCTGTCCCCCCCCCCCCACTTGGTGCATTACGTTTTTTGCTTCATATGAGAGAATGATTGGTAAAGTGGCAGGGTTTTGTAACTATGTATCCTTAAACGTTGCTCTCTCCAATCTTCTGTCTTTCCATCAATCTTTTATGAACACCAGTGGAAGCTGCTCTAAGTGCAATTGTGTTGCCCCCAAAGATAAATCAAAGTCCTAACCCCTAGCACCTGTGAATTTGACTTCATTTGAAAATAGGTGCTTCACAGATGTAACCAAATTGAGATGAGGTCACAATGGAATAGGGTGGGCCCTAATCCAGCATGACTGGAGTCCTTAAACATAGAGAACACATGATGGCACAGGAAAGCCCACATCTCCCTCCCCCGATACAGGCCAGCAAGATGGCAGAATAGGAAGTCCAAGATCTAATTTCTCCCAGAGGTACTAACTTAACAATAATATATGGTCTAAAAAGCCTTTATGTGGCCTCCACAAACCAGTTAAGAAGTGGTAGTACCCCAGGAAACCTCAAAGCCAAGAATAGCCACATTGACATGGGTAAGGGAAGGTTTTTCATTTCGCCTGTTATAGCCCTTCCCCCAAGCTGGCTCGGTTCATTCTGATCAGTGTAAACACCCAACTCACAACTTCCCCATCAGGAGGGAAAAAGAAGAGTAGAATGTATGTGCAAAGTTCTAGTTTTGGGGGAACCGCCTGAGAGGCTGGTTTCTGTCTCACCTGATTCGGAATTGGCAAACTTGGGATCCCTAGAGCAGGGAAGAACTCAGAGGCTACCTGCATAAGGAAACCTGCAATACCAGAGACGAACACCAGAGAGAGCAAGAGGTCACACACTCCTGAAAAATAAACTGGTGAGCGAGCCTCTCTAACTGAAAGGCACTTGTGCAAGTACAGAAAAGATGCATCTCCACATAAGGTTTGAGAGGCCTATTGTAGGGCTGATTGGTGACCTCGCAGCTCACAGTCCCAGCACTGGGGAAAATCAAGCCTCATTGCTTCTGACTGTGCAGACCAGTGGGGACTGGGGCAGAGGCAGAAACTGCCGGTCTCTCAGCAGAGTCCGCTTGTTTAAAGGGCCCCCACGGTTGTAGAACGCCCGCAGACCCACCCAATCTGGAAACGATGGCTAGGGCAGCAGCTAGAGGGGCGCCAATCCAGTGAGGAAGTGGGAGAGGTGCCTGGAAAAGAGGCGAGTGCTGGGCAGGCGACATTATTCCCTCTCGGACCCCTCCCCCACATACAGTGCCACAACTTGATGAAACAGGTTGCCCTGCACTGATGAATCCCTAAGGCTCTGCCCTTTATAACATAACAGGAGTGACAGCTCTACCTGGGACGCAGAGGCAAACAAACACAGGAGCCTCTCAGAATAAGGAGACAGAGAAGTATGGCCCAAAAAGGGGGAATGGATCAAGGTTCCAGTGGGAGAACTAAGTGACGAGGAGATAGCCAACCTCACAGATGAGGAGATAGACAACCTAAAAGATGCAGAATTCAAAACACTGGTGATAAAGATGCTCACAGGCTTGACAGATATGCTTTAGTATGGCAAACGCATAAGAGAAGAGGTGAAAGCTATGCTAAGTGAAATGAAGGAAAATCCACACAAAACCAATGGTTAAGGGAAGGAAACCGGGGTTCAAATCAATGACCTGGAACATAAGGAAGAAAAAAACAGTCAACCAGTGCAGAATGAGGAAGCAAGAATTGAAAAAAATGAGGAAAACGCCTCAAATTTTGTGAAAGAGATGGACATACAGGTCCAGGAAGCACGGAGGGTCCCAGGTGAGCTGGACCCAAAGGGGACCACACCAGGACACATCATGATAGAGATGCCAAAGGCAAAAGATAAAGACAGAGTCCTGGGGGCAGCAAGAGAGAGGCAGAGAGTTGCCTATGGGGGGGGTGCCTATAGGACTCTCAGCTGATTTCTCAGATGACCCTTTGCAGGCAGGAAGGCACTGGCAAGCAGTAGTCAATGTGTTGAAAGGCAACCTGCAACCAGGATTACTCTATCCAGCAAGGCTATCATTTGGAATGGAGGGGCAGATGAAGTGCTTTCCAAACAAGGTGAAGCTAAAGGAGTTCATCATCACCAAGCCATTAATATATGAAATGTCAAAGGGACTTGCTTAAGAAAAAGATCAAAACTATGAACACTAAAATGACAACAAACTCACAACTATCAACAACTGAATCTAAAAAATAAAAACAAAACCCAACAAAGCAAACCAGAATAGGAACAGAATCATAGGTATGGGGATCATTTGGAGGGTTATCAGCTGGGAGGGGGGAGGGAGAGAAATGGGGATATGGTGCAGGGATTAAGAAGCATAATTGGTTGGTACAAAATAGACAGGGGGAAGTTAAGAATAATATAGGAAAGGGTGAAGCCAAAGAACGTATATGCATGACCCATGGACATGAACTAAGGGGGGTGGGATTGCTGTAGGGGAGGGGTGTACTGGGCAGAGGGGAGCAAAGGGGAAAAAAACGGAACTACTGTAACAATATAATCAATAAAATATACTTAAAATAAAAAATAAAAAAAGGACAAAAAAGAAATGGAGGTCTATGAATTACCTGACAAGGAACGCTAAATAATTTTTTAATCCTAACCTGAGGATATATTTATTGATATGATGTACTTATAGGATAAATTGTACACAGAAAAAACATCACATATTTATCTAATTCAAGAAATTTACCCTTGATACAGACAGCTTCAAGCTGTCAAAGACAGGATCGTTTTTAAATATGTCAAACACTGAGTATATCATGCTGAAGTGGGAATCTGAGCCCATAGTTAATCCCTATTACATTAATATAAATACCTTAAAGTCTAGATGATATAAAGCATTTTTGGTTTTGATTTTGGAATTTCAAAAATATTTCCATTGAGAGGAAGCCTTATGCGAACCCTGTCCTTTCCAGGGTGAGGTGGTTATGAAACTTACCATAAACCATAGAAAATCAATACAGTCACAAGCAACAGTGGGGATGATTTAGAAGAGAAACAAAATATTTCCCCAGTCTGGGCCACACCTCTAATTTCACTATTGACACTTGTCTCCCTTATTTTCAGAAGGTGAAAATACAATAAGTGTTGCTGCAGTGAGATATTATTTCACATCTGTTAGGAAGTACATTATCAAAAAACAGAAAATAACAAGTATTGGTGAGGATGTAGAGAAAGTAAAACCCTGTGCACTATTGGTAGGAATACAAGAGTGGTGGAGCTACTCTGAAAAACAGTATGGAAGTTCTCTAAAAATTAAGCATGAAACTACCATTTGATCCAGCAATCCCCTTTCCGGGTATACAAAGTCTGTTCAGAAAAACTCTGATCATTGCTAATATAAGAACAGTTTGCGCTAACATCGATGTAAACTGGCAGCCAAGAAGAGTGGACTGGAATGCACACGCATGAACGACGACTTCACTGTACTAGTCAGTGGGGGTGGTAGATGCCATTGAGTGAGCATATATATGGTGTGGCTGTGGAATTTTGAGCAAGCAGAAAAACTAATCTGCATCAGATTTTGTGTTAAGCTTGAACAGTTCTCGGCAGAAGCTATTCGGATGACTCAGAAGGCCACAGCTATGGGCAACTGGTGATTGGAAGCTTCATCACAACAATGTGCCTGCTCATGCATCATACCTCAGGCAGTTTTTTGGTGAAACATCAAATCACCCAGATGACTCAACTTCTCTACAGCCCAGATTTGGTGCCCTGTGACTTCTGGCTTTTCCTAAAACTAAAATCACCTTTGAAAGAGAAGAGATTTCAGACCGTGGATGAGATTCAGGAAAATATGACAGGCAGCTGATGGTGGGTGGGAGAACTGTGAGGTCCCAAGGTGCCTACTTTGAAGGGGGCTGAGGCATCATTGTCCTATGTGCAATATTTCTTGTATCTTCTTCAATAAATTTCTCTATTTTTCATACTACACAGCAGGATACTTTCTGTACAGACCTCCGTATATCCTAAAGAATAAGAGATATTTGCATTTTCATGTTCATTGCAACATTATTCACATTAGCCAAGATGGGAAAGCAACCTAAACAGCCATCCATGGAAGAATGGATAAGAAAATATGTATATACATATAACGGACTATATTACAGACTTTAAAAAAAAAAACTACCACTTGCTACAACACAGATGGTTTTGGAGGACATTATGCTTATGAAAGAAACCTGTCACAATTGCACTTTTATGAGGTATTTACAGTAGTCAAACTCTTAGAAACAGCAAGTAGAATGGTGGTTGCCAGGGGCTAAGGAAAGGGGAAAAAAAAGGGTTCAATGGGTATAGTTTCGGTTTTGCAAGAGGGAAAACTTCTGGAGATCGATTGCATAATGTGCATATAATTCACACTACTGTATACTAAAAAATGGTTAAGATAAGGGTGAGAGAGGGAGAAAGGGCAAGAGCAGGGGGAGGAACACAGCAATGTGAAGATGAAGGCAGAGATTAGAGTTATGCTGATGAGTATCCTTTGGAGAGGGAGCATGACCTACCAACTCTTTGATTTTGGACTTCTAGCATCCAGAGCTGTGACAGAATAAATTTCCGGGGTTTTAAGTCATTCTCATTCATAGCACATGTTATGGCAGTCCTAAGAAACTAATACAAGGGGCCCATAGAAAAGAGCTTAAAATGAATGTAGACTCCCCTTATGGCCTGGACTTCTGGTTATTTTGAACTGGTAACTCTAACCCATAGCCAGACTTTAAGAATTCAGTTCCTGTGTCCCATCTATCCTCAGAAGGGCTTGTCTCTCACTGGAATTTCAGTTCACCTGATTGCCTCGTGACCTCAACTCTCTAATGGGCTCAAGAAAAGTTGACTTTGTGGATTATCAGGCTTTTCCTCAGTGTTAGTGTAGGAGAAATGTTCTCTTGCAACTTGCAACATCCTAAACAGAAGCAATATTCTCTTCTCATAATTTAATACAAACCTTTTTAGATTTGAGTTTAATTTTCACATATAACTACAAATACTTTTTAAATCTAAAACCACATCTAGAAAACATTGTTTATTTGCTGTTTATTAATGTTTAATTTTGGCACAAATTATGTATCTAAAAAGTTACATTTTTATATTCCATGCTTATCATTAAAATCTTTAAACAAATTGATCTCACAAATTTTCTTTATCTTGATATCTGTTCCAATTTGTCTTCATTCTGTATATGAATCTACAACACATACAAGTATGCTAGTGCTTTTTTCTCTGAGTTGGATTCTGACCTATGGTTTAGACTCTTACTTTTGTTTTTCAAAATAATGCTATTAATACTGATGTATCTAATTCTGGTTTTCAGTCCTGCTACTCATATTTTGATTTGTCGGTACTAATACCACATGGTTATAAGAGCAGTTGCATTAGAGCTTATAAAAACTTGGAAGTCAGCCTTTTCTTCTCTTGTGCTTTCTTTAGTGATTTTTCTATTTACATGTACTTTTTAATTTTCTCCAGTTAAATTAGCTACCATTTTCTGCATATCTATTTTTACATGCGATGGCAAGTTCAGAAAAAGATACTAGTGCTACATTGACTATGTTTACCTTACTCATTTAGGAGCAATTTTCTGAATTCTAACTTGTTAAAAGCATTCTTTCTAATTGCATATTTGCAGAATAACTGAAAACAGCAAGTGTTGAATATATGGTAATTGAATGAGTATAAATGTATTCCGATATTCTGAGAAATTCTCAATTTAAATGGGATTTCCTCCATTATCTCAAAACTACTTTGATTTCTGTATAGATGCAACCTATAATTATTTTATATTCAGCCACATTAAGAAAATGAAACAATGTTATATTCAGCTAATTAAGACAATTAAGCATTGCATAAATGATTAATTCCTTCAACAAATATTTATTTGGTATCTTCTATGAACCAGGCCCTGTTCTTAGCACTAGGGTTATAGTAGAGAACAAACCAAAAAGACAAAGCAATTCACCCTGCTCATGAAGCTCACATTTTATTGTAGTACTGCAAGAAAGAGATAAGATAAATAAGAGAAATATATAGAATGTTATGTATTAAGAAGTGCTAAGGAGAGAAAGAAGGCAAGAAAAAGGGTAAAAAGTGTATGTGTGGTGGAAGGGAGACAGGGGTTGGGACTCAGACCTCACTGAGGAATTGACCTCTTCTTAATCAACCCCTGAAGTAGGTAAGAGAAAGTGCCACATGGTATCTAGAACATTTCAAGAACATGGAACAGTACCAGCAAAGTCCCTACAGAGAGAGTAGGCTGAAGCAAGAGAATCTGGGGAAGAGAAGATCAGATCAAAGAGGTAAAGGATTTTCATTTGTAAGATAGGAATCAGAGTGACTTGATGTGGCTTCTGTTTTAACTAGATCACTTTGGCTACTGTGTTAATAGATTGGAAAGGACAAGGGTAAAAGCAAGAAGATAAACTAGGAGGCAAGTGCAAGGGGCAGCAGTAGAGGTGATCAGATTCTGGTTATATTTTCTGGGTAGAGATAACAGGGCTTTCTAAAGGATCAGATTGTAGGTATGAGAAAAAGAAAGGAGTCAAGAATAACTCCAGGGCTGAGAAACAGGATGGATGAAATTGTCTGCTACTGAGATGGAAAACTAAATAAAGGAAAAAATAAAGTGTTTGACGAAAGGGAAGATTAGGAGTTCAATTTTGAACATGTTAAGCATCAGACAAATACTAAGCAAAGAAATGGAAATGTTCAATTGGCCATTTTGGAGTTCAGAGGACAGTCCAAGCTGGAGATAAAAACTTTCAAGTAAAGTTGGTTTTAAAACCTTGAGACTAGATAAGATCATCAAGAGAAATGAGTCTAGGTAGAAGGAATAGTCAGAGAAGTAGGAGGTAAGCCCAAAGTAGAGGTCAAGTAAAGAAAGTGTTTTCAGGAAAAGATAATGATTACATCAATGCTGTGCAAATTATTGAATGACCACACTTTCAATTTAGAACATTTGTACCAATTTTGGAATAATTTTAATATTTTAACATCTATATTCATTAAGTATACTGAACAAAAATGTTACTGATAATAAGGATTTACTTAGTTTTAGTTGATCAAGTACTATTGGAAAATATATTATTATACATATGTATATATTTTAAATATATTTTTAAATCTAGAACAGTATTTCCTGATAGAATACTCCAAGGGCTATTAAGATTTTATTACCAAAAAGTGTTTTGGCCACACATAAGTTTGAAAAAAAGCTAATTTGCATTATGAATTTCCAAGACAGAATGCAAAATTTTCCAAACTTACTACAGAACCCTTTTGGTTTAGAGTATCTTTTAGCTGTGTCAGCATTCTGAATAACACAGGAAAGAGTGAGTTAAAAGCCTGAACTTATTTTTTTGTCCTCACTATAGCAAAATTTGTGTCAGCAAAGAAGTTGGGACATATTTCCTTTCTGCTGCTTCAACACTTTTGCTGAAAACAAGACCTTTCTGCTTCTACACCACTCATGCTAGAAGATATGATGACTTTTGCATTATTTTTACACTGATAGTTCTGTCTGTCCTCAAGTTTTCTACTGTTACTCACCAAACAACAAAATGAAGAGATGCTTGATTTCTTTAAAAATGAACAGAGTTCCAGTAAATATGTAAAGCACATCCAATTAATACATTTTAAATTATTTAGAATAATATATACTTATAGATTAAATATAACCCAATACAGCGATACCTCGGCTAACAAGTAACCCTGCTAAAGAATTTTTTGGCTAACAAAGATTTTTTTTTGCTGTTTTCGGACTCCGCCAATGAATGTTTTAGGGGATGTATGCGCTAACATAAAGCAGCAAACATGAACGGCGGCCCATTCCAGGAGATTATCTTTTCAGTCTGTATGTGTGTGACAAAGAAATGAGCTCACCACATCACGTAGGGTAGACCTGACTGGGTTGTTTACGTTCGACAGTGAGAAGATGCCTGATAACATAAGCTGCTTCGGATTTGATGACAATGTACTGTGATAGTGTAAAGATCATCAGTTTTTCATTCTACTTTCCATTCTCCTTCATCCATCTGGATAGCTGTTCATCTCACCCTTTGGTGAGTTTTTGCTCTTTTATAGTGTGCTTTTTACTATTTTATAGAACTTATCTTTAAATAGTGGGCAGCATCCAGAAAGAATTAAATGTTTTTCTATAGAAACCTATGGGAAATCACATTTCAGCTAAAGATTTCAGCTAACGAATGTGATTCTGGAACAAATTATCTTCCTTAGCCAAGGTATCACTATATAATCATTTAATCAGCAACATGTTATTCATAATGTTTTTGGTAAAATTACTTTCCCTTTATGAAAACTGTCTTTTAATGGTCCTGTGATATTCTTATTATGTCTCCTCATACTTCTTTAAAATATGTAGAGCATAAATGATTTTTAAAAATACATATTTCCATTATTTCTTTCAAAGTCTAATGTTGGTTTAGTTCCCCCCTTTCCACCCTGAAAAATGGGGCAGGACAGAAGATTTTATTTAAAAAAATACTGTTTATTTTCAGGTCAAAGATAGAAAGAAAAAAAAAAAAAAGTCAAGTAAGAGCACATTTTGCCAGCAGAACACCACTAAAGCTAAACAGTCTCATCTTTTGCCTCCAAGTCCTGGCTGTGTTTAATTAAGTACTGCAGAGTGTACAGTGAGTTCTGTAGCCCTGCCCTGTTTTTATCTCTGGCCCTCAGGTGGCTCCAGAATTTTCACTCACTTGTCCAAAGCAGAATTAGAAAATGTATATATCCCATGAACATAAAGACATATACTTATACACCATATAATGTCCCATTTAACTTCACACACACACACACACACACACACACACACACACACACACTGTAGCTCTGATTTTGGCTACTATGTTGGTGAAAGACTTCTTGAAGTCTAACTTACCTGCTTTACTCTCAGTCCTCCAACCCAATCCAGTAGTTGATTGTATTAAGACCAGTTTTATTGAGATACAATCGATATATACCTTTCTATTAGTTTAAGGTATAGATCAGTACGATTTAATATATGTATAGATTGCAAAATGAAAAACTTATTTCAAAGTCATCAATTATCTACCTCAAAAGGAAGCCACAACCACTTGGAATCTCATACTACCTCATGATTAAAGTCAGAGGAACTAGAGTAATTAATGGGCTGGTTGGTATCTGACGGCAGACTTTCAAAAATATCCCATTACTAAGTTTGAATCTACCTTGGAAATGTCCTGGACATAATAAAAGCAGAGGCTGGCAGCCATGACTGTCATCTCTGTGTGCATCTTATACCAATAGGGGATTTCCTAATAAAGAAAACAAAAAAATTTTTAAAGAGTAATTTCACAATTTAATAGTTGAATCAGATAGGTTTTTCTAGGTTCCTATGTAAGACTCAAATGTCTGTGACCTGTGCCACAGGAAAGAAAATCATGATTCCAGTCCAATTACCATTTCTGAGCAAGCTAATTCTTTAATGAGTCAAATTTACAACCTGCCTTTAGCCACTATGGATGTTCCATATGTTAACTTTATCCAGTTTAATGCTACCATTACATTCTTTGTTGTGGTCTCTTTATATGTCTTCATTCTTTTGTACTATATGTGTTTTTAGAAGCCATTTCAAATATTTTTTAGGACAAGAAAGATATAAATAAATTTAATTAACTCAACTTTTAAAATCACTTAAAATATTAAGTCCCCACAATTCAAGTTATAGGTCTCATGGTTGCAAATATAAGTAAGGCCTAAGTGCCTACCATGTGCCAGGCACTGCTCTGGGTATTGGGGGAAACACTGGTAAATAGTGTCAGAGAAAACTACAGTGGAGAAAAACAAAGCAGGGAAGAAGAGGGATTGCATGGGATGGTGGTAAAGCTATAATTTTAAATAAAATGGTCAGAGAGGGCCTTCCTGAGATGACAAGTCATGACTTGAAGGATCTGAAGAAAATGAGGGATTAAACTGAAGACACATCTAAGGCAAGAGCATTCCATGTACAGGGCATAATATCAAATACAAAGTTCCTGAGGCAGAAGAAAGCTTTGCATTTCTGAGGATCAGCTAGGAGAGGGAGTGGCTGTGGCTGATTGTTAGGAGATGGTAGAGAGATAAGGGGAGTGACAAAGGCATATCAGGTGAGGCCTAGGAGAGCATTATAAGGATTTGGGCTTATAACTGGAGTGAGATGAGAAACAATTAGAAGGTTCTGAACAGAAGTTAAATAACCTAGAAGAATTTACAGTATATGAAATGTCTAAAGGACCAAGGTAGCTGGGGAATTTGTCCACAAATATTTATTGAATTACTACTACTTACTCCTCCCTGGCTGGTTTGGCTCAGTGGATTGAGCGTCGGCCTGCGAGCTAAGTGTCGCTGGTTCGATCTTCCAGTCAGGGCACATCAGAGAAGGAAAACTCTGACTCCAAAAAACCTCCGCTGCCTTGCGGCATACCTCTTCAGGGGAAAGGCTAAGGGAGTAAACCCCGACAGAAAATCCGGAGCCGGAGTCCCTAAGGCGGTTTGACGTTGTAGTCAACACCGGCAACTCCTGCGGCGCACCTGAAGCCAAGCTGTATTGACTCCGTCTTTTCCTTGGATCCTTCAGCTGCGAAGAGAGGGGGGGTCTGCTGCATGGGCAACAGCAGACCCTCCATATCACCCTGCCCAGGCTCTGTAGCTTCAGCTTCACTGGAGAGGACACTCCAGCGTCATCGGAAGATGTCGATTCGACATGGGAGGAGACAGATACCGTGTCACTCCCGAGTCGGACTGCACAGCCATTCTCGGCGGTGCAGATAGACTCTTAAGAAGCTACACCATCGTCTCTCGAGATGGACGGCTGCCGACGACGACTACTTACTAGGATTTCCTTAAGTGCTAAACATACATTGGTAAGTAATACACACATCAGTACTTGACCTCGTGAAGCTTTAGTCTTGTGGGTAAGAATATTAACAAAAGATTAAGCAAATAATTACAATAATGCTGGGTGTGAGATGAACTGGGTGACGTATGAAAGAATAATAAGGGATAACAGTCTACTCTAGTCTGGGCTGTGGGGGAAGGCCTTTGAAGAAAAATGTATTTAAGGTGAGATCAGTAACGTAAGTAGCAGTGAGTTAACTGAAGAGGTATAAGACGGACGACAGCATTCCAAGCAGAAAGTGTCTGAAAAAAATTCCTGAAGAAAAAAACAAATGGCACCTTCAGAGAATTGGAAGTCCATTGTGGTTGGAGCTAAGTAGGCAACAAAGAATGAATGAAGATTTTGGGTTGAATTCTAGGGGCAATAAGATACCAAGAGGTTAAAGCAGGAGACCAAAAAGATGTTATATTTTTTAAAGATGACTCTAAAAACGAAATTAGAGGAGGGAAGACTGAATTCAGACTCAATAGTTAAGAGCTATTGTAGAAATATAGACAAAGGTGGTAGTAGCATAAGTGTAGAGCACACAAGAACAGAAATAGATGGACAGTTTGAAAGATATTTAGGAGGTAGAAAAGACAGAATTTGACGATGGATTATTCATGAGGGTTGAAGGAGATGGCCGAGGCTGCCTAACTACTTTTCTTGACCTTTTTCGTGGGCAGAGCCTACCTTTTCCAGGGAGAAAAAAAAAAAGTATGTATGTATATATACACATATACACACACACATACACATACACATCTCAATGTAACTCTTTTGCGGGGAGGGACAAAATGTTGATCATATATGATAACGAACCTTTATGCTATTGTTGCCAACTGTCATACACAAAGGACCCTCAATTTGCACAGTTTGTTCTGTTTCTACCAATACATAAAGTTTGGCTATGACTGTTCAGAAAAATGAAGCAGTTGGTGTCTACATTTTAAATTATCTGACAAATAATCATGTCACTAGGATTATATAACATTTATAAGGAGGGAAAATCAGCATTTTCTACAATATTCCATCCCAACTTAAATACTCCCAGGGTACCAAATATAATTTTTCAGTACACTAAAAAATTAGTCCTTCACCAATGAATTGGAATGTACAGCCCTTGGTAGAAAAAGACACTCCCTATTGTTCATAGGTACTGTAAGACATCTATTCCTAACCACTGCTATTACCAAAAAGCTGGATATCTGTTTTTAGAGAAACAGTTGAATAAGTTAATGTCAGTGACTTCTTTATTTTAAATCATTAAAGATAAATTTAGTTATTCAGAGAAAAAAATGGCATTTTCTCTTGTAGATACCATCAAACTCCTTGGCATAAGAACTATATTCTCTATAGCCTGTCTTCCAGGGAATCCTCAAACAAGGCTAAGCTAAGTGGGAGCTTTTTGTTTTGCACTAGATCAGAAAAAAAAGGTAAAAATTTTTTAAAGAAAAAACATTTCATAGAATGTTTCTACTAGTATGAGGTTGAACCAACCTTAAATGATATTAACAGTATGGTGTCAGAGTAAACGATATTAGAATGTTAAATAAAATACCCAGAAGACCTATAGGCTTTCTCTGTACTCTGAAAAAAAATTAAAAAAAAAACAAACAAAAAACTCATTAATTAGACAAAAAGTCAAACTCATATTAACTATTAATTATTTTGTTACAGGTAATATGAAGTGAAAAGAAAAAGTCTCCTAGGAATCTAAATGCATAAAAAGGCATTAGTACTAAAATGGTACCCCTACACAAGGAGGGGGGAAAAAAGAAAGAAAAAGAAAAGCACTTTATTTAATGATGGAGTACACAAATACAAACACACACATTCTCACACATATATAACTAAAACAATATTTACTCTTACCAGGTGAGATGCATTGTGAAATTTTCTGCCTATCTTTTTATTTTATTTTTTTAAAATGTGAGTCACAACTTAGTAACAAATTTTGTAAACCACAACTGTTACAACACATAACAGTTCTAGAGCATTATCAGTGCTAACTTAGAATGTTAGGGAAATTTATAGTCTTCCTCCTTCGTAGAATTAATCTACAAGAGTATTCCATGTACCTAGAGAAAACAAAAGTTAACATAGCCTTGTTACCATATATCCAGCCTGGACTTGGTACCAGCTTTCATGTGCTTAAATAAATCACCTACCTTCCCAGGCCCCAAAACTGAGGGAATGACTTGCAACTAAGTATGATAACAAGACCCTATGTTTGTACATCACATTTTATCTAGAAGTCCTTTTTATTATTTCATTTTATCCTCACATCCCTGTGAAGTAGTCAGGGAAAATATTATCAAATTTACTTCACAAATCAAGTTAAGGTTCAGAGCAGTTAAGTAACTTTCCTGGTTATCAAATATGTAGGAAGAGACAGAGAGAGTAAGAACCATTAACTTTTGGGTTGAGGCTCTTTTCTCTAAACCATATAACCTCTGAGAGTATAATCTGACCTCAAATATTTTTACCACTTTATCCTCTTCTTATTGTTGCCTCAAGATTTTATAGGATACAACAAAAGACGTGATTCTAAACTTACCTTCCCAAGTTTATGCTTCTCTACCAATGAAAATTTATAGCCACAGGATATATATTCTTTTAGAAAGCACTGTTTCCTTGGCTCTAACCTAAAGGAACATAAGCAACAGGAAAGACCCTGAAGGTGAAGGAAATTGAGAGACCAGAGAAAAGGATATAAAATGGAATGTATTAATGGACTTTAGTCCCTTTAAGCTTTTACTTTTGTGACAGAGTTAAATGGAGAGCTTTAATGCTGATGAGACTTGAGGCTTTTGAAGAGGATCTAAGTCTTGATAAGTTATTCAAACTCATATCTTGAATGCGTAATGCTGGTAGGCCTCGGGGTCTTCAAAAACTTGTACTTGATGCTTTAAAACAAAACAAAACAAAAAAACACACACACACAATTCTACTGGCAAATCTAATAAAATTGTTTAAAGGATTTTGAAAAGCTATAACTCTTTGCCCAATGATTAATCAGATCACTAGATACCATGCTAAAAGAACAAAAGGAGAAAACCAAAAAGAAATAAAGAAAAAGAAACAGATTTTAAAATATATACTATACAGAATAGCTTAATATGTTCATTGGTTTGTCTCTGATTAATATTCTTCACTTTAAATTGAAACAGAATTTAAAGTTCTTATCAAACCACCTTCGGCTGCAGTAAAAGAAAATGATATAATGATAATTTACCGAATCTCTGATTGCTATCCATGACATCTGATTGTCTTAAAGGGTTTTTGATCTTTGAAAGCATGGCCAAAATATTTGTTGGAAGAGATGGCATAAAATGAAGTTGATTTCATGGGGTAAAAAAACTGAACTAGGAATATTGTGTTTTGAAAATATTTAAACAGGGAGAAAAAAGTAATAAAGCCTCTGAATGAAAAAGTTCAGACCATTTTGCAGGTTCAAATGAATAACATATCATAAATTTTACTACTTTTGTGCTATTTATAACATGCTTCTTTTTAGTTTGTGTGCTCCTATAAACCTGCATTTCCCCCCCAATAAAACTTTAAGCTTTTAAAAAATAATAAAATTAGCAAGTAATATTTTTTGTTGTTTACTATTTTTTATCTATTCATCTAAAATTTTTTATGTTGTTAATTCTTTTTTGTTTCCTTTGCAAATAATATTTACTGAGTCTACACTTTGTGCCAGGCACTGCTCTAAACACTTTATGCAAATTCATTTAGTACTCATAGCAATCCCATGAATTAGATACTACTACTATTCTTAACTTACAGATGAAGAATCTGAGGCACAGAGAAGTTAGAAATTCAGGTAGTTTACCTAGCTAGGAAACAGTAGAGTCAGGACTTAAAACCTGGCTGGTTTGGCTCAGTGGATTGAGCGTCGGCCTGCGAGCTAAGTGTCGCTGGTTCGATCTTCCAGTCAGGGCACATCAGAGAAGGAAAACTCTGACTCCAAAAAACCTCCGCTGCCTTGCGGCATACCTCTTCAGGGGAAAGGCTAAGGGAGTAAACCCCGACAGAAAATCCGGAGCCGGAGTCCCTAAGGCGGTTTGACGTTGTAGTCAACACCGGCAACTCCTGCGGCGCACCTGAAGCCAAGCTGTATTGACTCCGTCTTTCCCTTGGATCCTTCAGCTGCGAAGAGAGGGGGGGTCTGCTGCATGGGCAACAGCAGACCCTCCATATCACCCTGCCCAGGCTCTGTAGCTTCAGCTTCACTGGAGAGGACACTCCAGCGTCATCGCAAGATGTCGATTCGACACGGGAGGAGACAGATACCGTGTCACTCCCGAGTCGGACTGCACAGCCATTCTCGGCGGTGCAGATAGACTCTTAAGAAGCTACACCATCGTCTCTCGAGACGGACGGCTGCCGACTCGACTCGACTATTCTTAACTTACAGATGAAGAATCTGAGGCACAGAGAAGTTAGAAATTCAGGTAGTTTACCTAGCTAGGAAACAGTAGAGTCAGGACTTAAACTCAGGTCTTCTGGCTCCTGAGCATCAACCTACACTAAATACTCTACAAAACTGGTTTTAATACAACAAAATTTACTAGCACTGAGGCTTTTGCAAATCAGCATTGTACCCTGATATAATCTTTCACTGCATATTCTGATTAGTGATTGTAGACTCAGTTACAACAGTCGCTTCTCAGAAGTGCCATCCTGCAGGAATGTCAAAGCAGTTTTAAAATAAAGCATGTATGCCATTAAATATTAAGTGATAGAAGATTATCTGAGACTTTACTCTTTTTTATCTTTTTGGTGATCTATATAACCTAATATTTCTCTCTCTCTCTCCACACACACACACACGCACGGGGGTGGGGGTGGAACAGGTTTATAATTATAATGCAAATAAATAATACAATAATTAGTAAATAAAAGAATAAACTGTTTCATGTACTCACAACTGTAAACCTCCTTTTGCCCACCCCTGTATATGTGTATATATATATTTATTTCTATATAATTTTTGTAAAGTAGACATAGATTACCTATACAATTAAAACATTCAAGGTATAGTAATATGGCAATACTGAAATAATAATAGCTATTATTTATTTACCACCTAATATTGGCAAACCTTTCACATACATTATCTTTACTCTTCAGTAAATTGCTATTTTCCAGAAGAGATTGGCTTAGAATAAATAATAAAATTAATTAATAGAACACCTCAAAAATACTGGAGGCCAGATTCAAACCTGTATTTACTACTTTAGAATCCATGCTCTTTCTACTGAAAATACTAAATATAACTTATTAAAGTTCAATCAGGCTTATCATTTTGAATATCCATTAACATAGAGCTGCTTTTATCTAATTAAATGAGCCCAGGTTACCAGAATTTTAAAATTAGTTGGTCTGCTTTCTGACTTTCTTCTTGCCCTTGCCTGTCAATGTGCCTGCCTCTAATAGGAGCACTTGGCACATTAACAATCGATGCTTCTAATATTGTTAATTAAGCCTGTTAGAAGTAGGTCTACAAAAAAATAAAACTGAGTAAGTATATATAAACCTGGGAAAAGCTATAGATTGTGTCTTATATATGACATACTACGTTTTCTCTTGGATTAATTGAGTATTTCCTATAGTTTTTGTTTTCCAGAAAAAATTTTACATATTATATATGTAAAATAATATATCCACATATTTAATATACATAATGTATTACATATCTAGGTGCACAGCGACTCACACATGTATGCCTATACATGTATCTTCCCCAGTTCTATGTTATCTATGTATAAGTTTTACATTTATGTTCATCTCCTTTCACTTTGTGTCTGGCTGTGATTAAACTCAAGGATCTCAAAAAGCAAAGTATCATTTAACAATAATGATTATAAGCAAAACACTCTGCCAGAGTATGGCATAAAACACCTGACATACCACAACCTGTTCTATTTCATTAATCATGATGCAGCCCCTACATTAATGGCCTTCATTTTGATTTTAACCAATTACACAATTGATGGTATCATATAGGTATGTAACTTACATAGCTTATTCTCAAGCAGGTCTCAAATAAAATTCCTCTCCTAATAAAACAAAAATTACTATGTCTTTAAATTTCTTGTATAACTTATTTTACTCACCTATTACTATTATTCTAAATTTCCCACAATGAAAGTGTGGAAAGACAAAGATGGCTAGAGAAGTGAAAATCACCAGAAATTTTTGCTGAGTACCAAAGCAAATAATCAACCAACTGAAAGTAATATCATCAATATAGAATGAGATTATTCATATAAATGATCTTTCTGGTTTACTGAGAACAAGCCATTTTTGAAATGCTTTAGGCCAATTCTAAAAATTAAAACAAAGTGAAAAACCAAGATTTGTTTAAAAAGAAGAGTCTCTAATAGTAATTCAAATAAAACAAAATCCATCCCATTCAGTAATAATGAGATGCTCTGAAGAACCCTGCCAATGCAGTACAAACCTAGCTTGCAAACAAAAGTATCATCCATATCACCTCATGAAGTCAGCCACATGCTATAAACTAAGTAACAGTATTGAATTTGGCAGCACTAAACACTTACTTCATCACAAATTCTTATTAAAGGTAATAATCTAATGTCAAGGTTAAAACTATTATAATATCATCAAACCTTCCATGCAACTCTGTAAAAGAACTTAAGTGACTCATGCAACCCCATTCCTCTGACTAGTGTAAGTAAATATCAGGTCAAAAGGCATATTAAATAGTAAGTAGTAGGCTCCCTAATTATAAAATTAGCCTAAAGTTTTGCTGTTTGTTTGTTTAAAAAAAATTTTTTTTTATCCTCGCCCAAGGATATTTTTCATTGCTTTTTAGAGACAGGAAGGGAGACAGAGAAACATTGATGTGAGAGAGAAACATCAATTGGTTGCCTCCCATAGGCACCTAGACCAGGATCATACGTGCCCAGATTGGGGATTGAACTTGCAACCTAGTCATGTGCCCTGACCGGGAATAGAACCTGCAATCACTCGGCTATAGGATGATGCTCCAATCAACTGAGCTACACCAGCCAGCGCTGTTTGTTTTTCAGTATTATAAAACTAAAATCATGTTCACATTAAAAAAAAAAAAAAGCTTTTTAATCTACCACAAAGAGTATACAGAAAAATATGAGGCTTTTTCCTACTCCATACCTGTAGTTTCATTTCTCAGGAGTACTTTTGTCAATAAGTAAATACATCGATAAATATAACATAATAGTGTATTATATAGATTTGAAGAAATTTTGTATGTTTAAATAAGTGTATGTTTTTAAAAACACAAATGAAAACAGACTATACATATAGTTCCATATTGTCTTCCTCAGTTAACAATGTATCTCTTAGAGATTTTTCCATATTTCCACCTATGGATCGAATCCTTCATTCTTTCTAAGAGCTGCAAAGTACTACCTTGTATGAAGGCATTTATTTAATCAGAACTTGGGGGAGGAATGTTTAGGCTAGTTCTAGTTTTTAACTTAAAATAATATGATGAATATCTTTATATATAAATTTTTGAGTGCAAGTGCAAATATACCCCAAAGAGGAACTCCTAGAAATGCTGTCTGACTTTAGAATGGAAAAAATTCTAAATAAGAAACCACTGTATCTACAAAGGAGACCAGGAAAAACACAAGTTCAATGCTTAGTGATTTAAAAGTTGCCAAACATTATCACAAAGTCAGAAGTTAAAATTTTAAAAATTAAAAAACTCCTAAGCTAGGAAAGGTAAAACAGAAAAAAAGAGAAATTTTATCCCCTGAGATACAAAGATAAAATGAATCATCTAAGAGATTTTTAAAAAGAAGAATAAGGAAAAAGAAAAACAAAATAGCACCAATAAGGCAGGATAAGACAAAAAGACATTTTGGGGCCTCTTTTCTTGCTTCACACTAAGGCATAAAATTGGCCACAAGATTTGAGACCTGTATTATTACAGAGCTAAAGTTGAATGTGAGATGATTTAAATGACTATTTGAGGCCCCATTCCTACAGGGTATCAATATGCGCCAACAGATTCTAACATGTGGAAAGAAACTTCTCCAAAAAAAAAAAAAAAAGAGAGAGAGAGAGAAAGAAAGAAAAAGGAGGGGGTTGGGGGAGAGGGAGAGGGAGAGGGAGAGGGAGAGAGAGAGAGAGAGAGAGAGAGAGAGAGAGAGAGAGAGAGAGAGAGAGAGAAACAGAGTAGTATCTTCCAGGAATAATATATCTTGTCAATCACTTTTATTTCTGATCAATTTTATAGGTAAATAGTAACTACTGATTCATGAACATAGAACAAACCTCTTTGGAAGGTCCACAGTATAACATAATTTTAAGAGAATCAGCCTATATTTTCAATCACAATCCTACAAATTTACTAGACTAATCCAGGGCTATTCTCTCATCTAACATAAAACACAGTCAATAACTTACCTTTCTCAAAGTGCTAGGATTTGAATGCGACAATACAAAATGACTCATGTTTTTGTCCATTAATGGTCCGTGGATTTCTTTAAATGAAGTTCATGTTAGAGTCCATGGATATCAGTGTTCTGCAAAACTGAAAACCTCAAGAATGTCAATGCAGGCACCTAAGTTACCACTTGGTTACAAACTTATAATGAATAATAGTTAAATAGTTACTATTATGAATACAGACATTTAGATGTGCGAAAAATATGGGCATGACATTTAACAGCAGGTTGAAGTAGCAAAATTGGACTATTTTTAAGTAGGACATTAATATTAATGTAAATCTAGAGGATCTCAAAACCTTACTTTTTACCATATTTATATGTATTGTAAAGCTGACATCACAGTAAGAGCATACAATGATTGGGGTGATTTGGATACCAACACTTTCCAGACCCTGGGAAAACAAGTTTGAAGGCAGACAAACTTTTAAAATTTAAATTACCACAATATATATTTACATGTCTACCTTTGTTTTTTCCAACCTATTTTAAAGAACATCTTAATTTTTTTTAAATCTAAAAATGCTTACTAGTTTCTTCTTTATTTAAGAAAGTCATAACTTCCAATCTAATGATAAACTTCAAGGACATCTAATGAGCTATTATAACCTCGTAGGACTAGTGATTCATGCATGCCCAGATCCCATTACACAGCCTGACAACCAAAAAGAATCTGGGACAGTACCAGCTCTTTAGGTCTATTCCCCGTCTTTATTACATTTAAGACATCTAAACAAATTATGTACAAAGGAAACAATTTAATCTTTAGGGATTTATTCTTTTGGAGGCTTCCTACAACTGTTTGGAAGAGTAATAAGCTGAAGTCACTTCTCCATTCGGAGAAAGGGGCACTTAAATTGGGGAGAAGGTTCCCCCGAGCTGAGGCAGAATCAGCTTCGTACGTTCATTCATTCATGTTCGACAGCATCTAAAGAATGCCTAATAGTGGCAAACACTGTCCTGGATGAAGAGTTGAGAATACAAAGTCTCTGTCCCCAACTAGCTGAACAGCCTTGGGGGTCAGTTTAAGTGGAAAACGAACTCTAGGTCAGCTCTTCTCAGTGCCCGGGATCCATCTCTCCACCCCCGAGCGCCAATGCTCCGGAGCCCATCATGGACCCCCGGCCACGTTCCATTCCTCGAAGACGCAACCTGTCTGCATCTCCTCGACGACCTCGGCCCTCAGGACCCCGTCCCCAAAGTTCCGCGCATCCCAGTCACCCCGGGGAGTCCCACGCCAAGGAGCCCTTCCCCAGCCACCGCTCTAATGGGAGATCCACCTCTATCGGCCGGAGCGTGAAGCCGCGAGCAGAGTGGGCCAACAAACCTAACTCCCACTCTGGCTCGGGTCCAGGGTTCGGCCAGCAGATTACCTGTACCGGAGCCAAGGTTCCAGGAGGACCACGGAAGGAGCTCCTCACCCATCGCGACACCCTCCACAACCTGGCACCGCCTTCGGGGCGGGACTTCCTGTGCCTCTTGTCCCGCCGGTTGCCACCAGCCCCGCAATCCTGTTCTGCGCTCAGCCCTTCCACTTAAGTCATTTCCGACCTGTTCCTCGGTTCCCCCGAGATCCAGACGTTCTGCAGATCTTGTTTACCGGTTCTTTCCCGCGAGCTCTCCTAATCGCCGGCTGTGTCATCCAGCCCAAAAAAGTGCTTTTTTTTTTCAACTTTCTTTGCCAACTTCTGCAGCCTTCTCTTCTGTAGACACTTACCTCTGCTCCTTCTGTACCTTGAACCCATCACTCCTCTCAATTTGTCTGTCTCCTCGGAGAAATCACAGGATTGTTCTTATGTTGTTTCTGATTCTTACGATTCTTCTGCCCAGTGGAGTGCGGACTCTGAGATTGGGCTGCATACTTTCAAATCTGCCTCTCAGTTCTAAGGGTGTTTCCTAGGCAAGTTACTTAACCTCTTCGTGCCTGTTTCCTCAGGTGTGAAACAGATACTACTACTGTAGAACACAGGGTTGGTGTGTTGAGAAATAATACATGGAAAGCGATGGCACAATGAAAGAGCTTTCCTGTTCCTTGTTGGAACATGTAAGTGGTAAGGAAGGAAGTAATTAGTTTTCCTGTTATCCTTTGTATCCTACGCTTTTAATGAAGTGATTGATTAATAATGCTTGGTATTTTCTCTCTCTGAATTGTGAGCTGCTTTAGACAAAAATGATATGATCTTAATAGGAACTAACTTCAACCCTAGTTGAAATCACCTGCTTGATTATTGTGCTAGGTACTGGGGGAAAGATGAATAAAACCCAGGCCCTGTCCTCAAATTTATGGAGATACTTAATAAATTATGGACAGAAGAAAGTCAACCCAAACAAAACAGAGGATAACAGTTCAGCTTAGGATTTATCTTTAGAACAAAAACATTCAAAGAATGTTAAAACAGAATATAACTGTAGAGATAATCATTTAGTTAACTTCTTGATGTACAAGTAAAGAAAACTGGATCCAGAGAAGCAACATACAATTAGTGGCAGGTCTAGGACCAGAAGTGGAATCTCAAAATGTTCACCACATCTCCCCAGCCCCCAAATGTCTCAAGGTGTTAAGGTAAAAGCAGAGCCACCTTCAACACCTTCACTCTCAAGTAAAAAAAGGACTAGGAAAATCCCAGCCCAGAAGAGACAAGAGCAATGTAACCTAGCAGATCCGATGATCATTTTATTTAAAATAATATAAATGTAATCACTTTAAAATGGAGTCAGAGTTGCCATCCCAGAGATATTGCCTTGCACATCTTAGGCCTCAAACTTTTGGAATGTTGAGACAGGGCAAAATAACCTTTGGATCAGACCTAAATCAACATGTCCCGAAGAACCGTTTGCAAACATAACAAGAAAGCAGATAAGACTACTGGACTGAAGTGTCACTATGTTAGCTTTTCTGCACCAATAGAAATACTGTCCTTTTATTAATGTAATTTTCCCCCTTTCCTTTCTCATAAATACCCCTTGCCTTTGTCTTCTAATTGGAACACTAGTTGGGTTGCTGCCTGAGTCAGTGATTCCCAAAAAAGCTATTGTTTTCTATCTCAAATCAATGCTTGTTGCCTCTCACTTCAAAAGACCTTTAATTTTTAGGTTAACAGTTTGAACGATCTGGTCTGGTCACTGCTGGGTTCATTTCACACACAGTAGCTCCCTCTCTCCAGGCAAACTTCTTATATTTACCCATAAATGAGGGGTTATGTATCAGCTTCTATGAGCTCTACCTTCAAATGTAACTGGCCAGACAGTAATAAGTTACTGATACTGAAGGTAAAAATTAAGACTCTGAATGCACTGCCCATGACATGGCACAATTTTATTTAGACTTTTCTATGGGAAGCAATTTCTCTTAAATATTCAACATTTGTTTTAGGAATATGACAAAGCTAGCATAGATATTATTAGTAAAATGGTGGTAATGAGTCTGTGTTTTAAGTAATCAGGTAATCCCATAAACCCATAGAATAGTTGGCATAAACAAATTTAAGGTTTTTCCCAATTCTGTTAGGAATTAGGAGGCTTAGATTCTAAAACTGACTGCCACTGGCTAACTTTGTGACTTTTAGGATATTACACATTAATTTTTTAACTGGACACTCTGCTCTCTACAATTCTTATTTTTTCAAAAATTTTATAGGGCTCTACATTAGGTATCATTAAATGTCACGCTGTCACAAACTCACCCTAGAATTCTGTATCAGCTAGGATATGCAAGGGAATACTGCAATAAAGAAACCCCAAATCTAAATGTCTTAAAACAAGCCTGATTACTTTCTTACTCATGCTACAAGATTACTCTGGGTCTGCAGAGGGCTCTGCTCCTTGTAGTCACTCAGGACCCCAGGTTGATTGAGCAACTACTATCTTGAATACTGCTAATAGCCAATCCAGAGGAAAAAAGAACCTTGTGAAGTGCCGCCACTTCTGCTCACATTTTATTGGTCACAGAAATGTCACATAACTTTGCTTATTTCAGGAGGGCAGGGAAGTGCAATCCTATGATAAGAGAAGAGAAAATGAGAATATTTGTCAACAGCACCAATGACTATTACAAAGCCAACTCTATGTTTTAGATCTAACTGATAAAAAACTCATCTAGAATTAAACCATGCCAATCTATAGTTAAAGCACAAAGCAGAAAGAAAAATCCCAACAGTTTCTCTCTTTTAATTCTATTTTATTGTGAACAATTATGTTATATATGTATATGAAATTGTTCTGATAATAGTACTGAATCAGAATCTTCCAGAGTGAGTACCAGATGTGTGTATTTTAAAAATGTGTACTTCCCCCTCCCTCATGAAAATCTACTGTCCCATAGCAACATGAGGGCAAGTACCAAGTCTGTTTTTGCTTGCATTGCAGTAGCTTTGTCTACTACACATAACTGCTTGATGAAAATATGATCAGTCAAATATTTATACATTAAACATAATTGTCAAATAGCTGACATCATATTCACAAGGATTCCATTACTTAACCTTGTTAAATTCCTCTAGGAATCTCAATACATTTCTTTTAATTTCCAATGTATTGATCCTTGTAGAAACTGAAATAAAATTAATTTGACATATCTTGTTCTTAGTGAACACAATATATCTTTGGTAATCACAACTTCCTTTTACCACACCATCCCCTTAATGAATTATTCCAGAATTCCATAAGGTATTGATTTAAAACTCACCAGTCTACCACATCTTTTATCATCTCTTTGCCTATTCAAAAATCAAAATGTTTGCCCATCTTTAGTCTTTTGGCCCCTTTCCTTTTCCTTGGGATTTCTCAAAGCTATAATCACATTGAAAAATCTTCAGGCTTCAAATCAAAGCATTTTGTTGGGAAAACCTAGAAATAAATAACAGATGCTAGAACATTTGATGATTCTATTAATGGAGGTATGAGTAATACCTCAATCCATGATATATTAGTTTGAATTCTATTTGCTATTCAAAGCAGATGGAAATATAATCCCAGAGGAAAGACACAATTTAATTTGTTTGATTCAGAGAACAGAAGACTAATAATATGGCTATTTTTATAGAGTCTTTTTATAAGCCAGACAGATTCTAAGTGTGCATTTACTCAAAAGGAAGAAGACCACACTTAGTGACAAAGAAAGATACAATATAACTCATACTTCAGAACAACTGAACTCATAAGAATTTTAAAAAATGGACAGCAAGTATGAATAGGGATGTGGAGAAATTGGAAATCTCATACATTACTATATGTATTACATGACAAATGGAGCCAAAAAGTTTAGCAGTTCCTCAAAAAGTTAAACATAGTGTTACCATATGGCCAAGCAATTCTACTTCTAATTATATACCCAAGAGAATTAAAAACATACTTTACCCAAAACCATGTACATGAAATGTTCATAGCAGCATTATTCATATTGGCCAAGAAGTGGAAACAGCCCAAATATTTGTCAATTGATGAATGGATAAACAAAATGTGGTGTACACGTACAGGGAACTATTATTAAGTAGTAAAAAGAAATGAAGTACTGATACATGCTACAACATGGATGAATGTTAAAAACATTATGCTAAGTGAAAGAAACCAGACACAAAGGCCACATATTGTGTGATTCCATTTATATGAAATGTCCAGAATAGGCAAATCCATAGAGATTAGTGGTCTCTATTAGAGTAGATTAGTAGTTGCTAGGGGATAAGTAGAACAGGGAATGGTAAGTACAGGGTTCCTTTTGTGGTGATTAAAATGTTCTGGAATTACAGAGGGGTGATGGTGTACAACCTTACAAACAGTAAAAATCACCAAATTGTACATTTTAAAAGGGTGAATTGTATAGTATGCTTTATCTCAATAAAAGTTAATTATCCTTTAAGCAAAAGAGCTCAACACTTGAAATTTAAAAGGGAAAAATGTCTTTATGGATAAGAAAAAAAGCAAGTAAACATGAGTTAAGGAAACATGAATATTACCTGATTGATGACAGGTGCAGAATTAAGAGAACAGATGCTACTTAAGGGGCCATTGACCAATATGAAGAGTGTCTTGAACTAGAGATACCTTATCATGTGAGAAATGGTGGTTCCTGAGATGGGGCCTAAAAAGAAAAGGCTTAGGGTGCACTTGTTAGTATCTTTAACTATTTGGTGAAACACCATTCTGTTAAAGGGAGACAATGTATAACAAAAGGGGGATTACTCCTGAGAACAAAAGTAGAACCAGGGAGCCCTGACTGGTGTGACTCAGTTGGCTGGGTGTTGTCTCACAAAGCAAAAGATTGCTGGTTTGATTCCTGGTCAGGGCTCACCCCTGGGTTGCAGGTTCAGTTCCTGGTTGGGGTGCGCACAAGCGGCAACCCACTGAGATTTCTCTCTCACATCGATGTTTTTCATCCTGTTTTTCTCCTTCCTTTCCTCTCTCTCTAAAAATAAATATATAAACTATTTAAAACATGTAGAATCAGGGAGTTGAAAGCCCTAGGACTTATTCCAACCACTGCAGATAATTAAGGTGAATGGGCCATTTTTACCAGAGTTGGATCTCTTTTAAGAATCCTGATAGCTTATCATCATCATTAAGATATTGAATATGCAAGTGTGTATCTCCAAGGCTTAACACTTGAACAAGTCACTTGAAATTAAATAATCATTACTGACATTATTGGTATAGTGAAAATATTATCTGTATTTCATCTTTTATTTCAACATTTAATGAGAGCAACTTTTCTCCCCAAATGTCAGCCAAATTCACTGTGGAAGAGTATACTCACTCCTCATTCCTTCACTCGATTAGTTAGCACAGGTAGAAATTCTTTAACAAATTTTTCTTTTTTTCTCCTGTAACAGTCCATGCTGGTTCCTGTCATTGGGGCACCTCTCCTCCACAACATCATTTGGGAAGTCAGGGTTCTATGTCTGGCTCTATTCTCTCCTGCGGCCTTGTGTCCATTTGTATCCCAGGGCGAAAGGGCAAAGAAGATGTATGAGAGACTTTACCACTCTAGCTAGAAAGCAATATTTTGTGTTCATTCCAGAAAAAACTGATTTGCTTACCAGAGAAGTCAGTTCTGATGGCTTCATGCCACTATCAAATGAAGTTTTCACAACACAACACCCGTGTTCCAGGGCTAATAGGTCATCAATGCAGCAGAACTCAAGTTTAGGTAGCCTTCTCTGTTCTTACTGTGAGTACATAGCTGCATGTTCTAGTGCAAAATTTCTATATTTACATTCTTTTTTTTCTTTTAAGCTTTAATGAACCACTTCCGATCAACTGTTCTATTTTCATTGAGTTGCAACCCAATGGCAGCCATGAAGATGATATTTTAATAAGCAAAGGCAGTGACATGCAAATCATGCGGAAATACATTAGCCAAGAGGACCAGCACCCTGTTAAGGAGCACTTATTGAGACAAATTGAATGAGAAGACAATCTGAGGATATAACAATTCATCACAATGACCAAGAGACTGTCAAATGTCAAGCAGTCTGTAAGCAGCAGCATGGTAGCATCTGCTAAATTGGCTTGCCACACTTAGATTTGGCTCATAGGAACCCAGAATAGACTTAGGCAGTTTGTTATTTACGCTGACAGCAAAAGAAAGATCAGTGTGGTATCAGCTCTCTGTGTCCCTAGTCCCACAGGGTGACACCAAACAGGAGAGCTAGATGACAGAAGATGGGAACCAGTGGGTCGTTCTGTTGTTGAGAAGCAAGGGCAGGGTCAGCACTTGCAGGAACCTAAGAGTGAACAGCACCCTTTTACACTTTAAGTTTTACAGAAGTTTGCCTAAGAGCTGGGAGGGCAGTAGTGAGGTCTGCAAAGCAGAAAGTTCTGTGTTCAACGGAAACTAGGGACAGATGAAAAATGACTTGTGTCTGACCCCTCCAAGATAGAGATGAGAAACACCCTCAAAACGGCTCCAGGCCATCCTGATCTCCCCTTGCTCCAGGAGGAATTTCAGGTCATTCAGGACTGTTCAGCCTTGCTTACGTGACCTTCCTGGAGGCATTCGAAGTTGCTAGGATTTGGTGGTTGTTCTCCTAGAGACCGATATCTGAATAAGAAGACAAAGCTGAATTTACTGCTGCTTATATAGTAAGGGAAAGCTATGATGGTCATGCACAGTCTCATTAAGCAGAGCAAACTGTTGATCTTGCATCAAGTTTTGGAGCAAGGTAGAGTTCAAGGACTGGCGAATATTCAGAGGCATTAGATAGGACCTGTAAGAAGCTGGCTGTTTGTTGACTGTTGGCGCTCAAAGGTGTTTGTAGTGGGCTGTTTGTGATTGGCTGGTTGTCCTTAACAGATTGTATCCCTTCTGACTGCTACTTGTTTCCAAGACTTTGAGGCAATTGTTATTTCCTAGGAGCTGGAACCTGTTTTTATTTACAAGTAAAAGAACATCTATGAAAATAGTCCTTAATCATTGTTAAAATTTGTTGCCGTATGACTGTTCTGTAAATACTCGGTTCACGTTAGGATACCCATTTAGTTGAAATGCATGATGTAGGTCTCCTATGTTCCAGGTTTGTGTCATATCACATGATTGTCAGGACCCCAGCTAAGGGGTCTCTGTTAAGTATCATGAAGATGAAAACTGTGATGAGAACAGCTTCACAATTTAGTGAGCTCATAATTTGTCCTGAGAAGCCAGTCCCACTGCGCCAGGGGATTGCAGACCTCAACTAGGTAGCAATTCCACCCATTTTCCATGGTCGCCCCGCCCCGCACCTATCTACTTAGTGATGGGACTGGGGAGGCGGGGGAGAGTAGACACGGGGAGGGGGGAACGGGGGAGCCAAAAAAGAGAAAGAGCATGAGCGTTTGCAGAGCAGGGCTCTGGGGTCCGAGGAAGTGGGTAGAACCGCGACACAGGATGGGCATTGGTAGGTTGGGAGCCTCCAGGAGACGGGAGGCGGCGCTGGGTTCGCATTGGCGCAGCGGGCGCCCCTCCTCGCCGGGCCAGTCCCGAGCGCGGGGGAAAGCAGCATTGCTCTGCGGCGGAAGGCGGAGGCGACCGTGGCGACTGAGGAAACATGGCTGAGTATTCGCGGTTGCAGAACTCCCTGGCGCTGATTCGCCTCCGAAATCCGCCGCTCAACGCAATCAGGTAACGCTCAGGTCGCCTGCCTGCTGTGCAGGCTTCGATTCGCCCCTGCTATTTGAGAGAGACCCTGACTCGAAAGGAACGACGTGTTATGTCAGGGCCTTTTACATAGGTTAACTGGGTTAATATCTTCGCAGAGAACTCTCGTTCTCATTTCACTGGAAAGCAAACCGAGGCTGAGAGGCAGGCAGTTGGCTAGAAAGTAGGGAAGCCGGACTCGCACCTGGGCTCCCTACGCCAACTTTGTGCAGAACCGCCTGCTTGCGCGCAACTTTGACTTAGGCCCACTTTCTGCTCCAAAGTACAGTGCTGTCTGGACCTTGATCTCTCACTTCTCAACTTTTAGTCCAGGCCACCCTGACAGTGTCTGACCAAAACATATAGGAATCCAACAACATGGCTTCACATTTTACAAAAAATAAAAGGTCGCCATTAATGCCAACACAGTGAGTAAAGGAGATTTGTGCCCTCGCCCAGAAATGTAATTTCTCCTGATCTATTCTAAACCTCAAGACCTTAGTGCTTTAGTAGAACATCCATGTCAGTGTAAACCCACTAAATAACATTTTCTAAAAACTGTACACTTTGTCTTCTTTTATTCCATCATAAGTACCTTTTTGGTTAAACTCCCTAACCCAGATTGTGCAATGCAGTAGCTTTTACTTTTAACAGTGAGATTAATGCTGTTTTTATAAAAATTAATGAAGTAATTATATAGGTTTGGTTCTTCTATATCTCTGAAAAAAAGTACAGCTACTGATCTGTCTAGAAGAGAGCCACCCATCCATAGAGAATAGGATTAGTAGAAATGATAATTTACAGTAAATATATAAAGTATAGAAAAAAAGACCTTTGCTTAAAAGGCTGAAATGAGGAGACCTACTAATTTTAACAGAATTTTGATCCTGCCATCAGATTTGATTTTATCGTTAGTATTAATATTATAATTTGTATTCTTAATATGAATTATTGCATTTAATAATACAAAAGCATTGCAGGAATAAAATCACACAAAGTTGATATGTTCACTTCTCATTCTCAGAAAAAAGCAAAATATTTGTTATTTTGGTTTTGACGAAGAAAACATCAGCAATATGATTACTTATCAGTTTTGGACTTGTCTGTATTCTAATTAGAATTATTAGATATTAGGACTGTCTTCCTCAACCTCTGCTCATAATGGGAAACCATGCCCATCAAGAACTTGAGGGGGAATTTCCACAGTCTAATACCCATAACTAGGGATATTTCCTTATAACTATTTTTAATGTTTATGGTATTCAACCCACTGTCACCCTCCTTGCAGGAGAAATGTTAGTATCAACCTCATAAAGTTGTTGTGAGGTTTAAATGTGCTGGAGATTATAAACTGGCATTTAACAGACGTTAGCTATTATTATTTCTATTAATCAGAGGCCTGTTACAAGTTCCTACCTACAGGTCCTGCTGCTTATAAGTCACTTCAGCTTCATCAAGATTACCCCACTTGGGAATAAATACTTTCTTGCTTTTTCTCTTTCTTTTTTTCTATCTGCTTCTGAGGTTCTATTTTAGGTAAAGTGTATATCCTAGCATGTTTACCTAGTTTAATAGGTTCCATTTTTTTTTCCTTTGTATTCTTCTTTCCCTCCTCTTTGCTTCCTTCCTATTTCTAATTTTATGTGGAAAATTATCTCTTCCTAGCCCACTGATTCTTATTTGAATATTATTTTGGCTCAGACAAATAGTTTAAGTCCTTCTTTGCTAGTTTAGCCAGGCATGCTTCCTTCAATTCAGATGAATGCCATTCCTCTTTACAAATGTAGGAGATGCCTGATTACTGGGCCTGTCTCCCAACACAGTGGCTTTCACAGTTTGTTTGTTTGTTTGTCTGTTTGTTTTTTACTGTAATTCACACAGAAGCCCTATGTTTTACATAGCAACCTAAGCCACAAAAGTGTACAAATACATAACTGAAAGCAAAGTTGCATGAAACAAACTTATTCTTACTTATCATTAGATATATTTTATTTTCTCTTTGCTTCTATTTCTTTGTTTAAAAGAAAGGTGGTCACAAGCTGCAAACGTCACTTGATGACATTCAATTTTTTTAAAAAGTCACGAAAAAGACCTCCTATAGTCACAGAAGCTAACAAGTTTTGGTCAACACTGTTGAAATGTTATCTTTACTCTAGACTCATTTCTCCATACCTGACAATATTAAGGGAAGAAAATGATTTCTGAACCTCTGGGATCTTGACATTGCTTCCAGGCTGTGGTCCCTTTTACTTGGCTAGTCTTTAGTAAAGCTGTATGTGTTACATCCATTTTCATTTTTCTTTTTTTCCCTGTGTTTTTACAAAGTTAACAAGAACATAAAAGAGATAAAAGAGTAGGGATTGGGTGAAATGGGAAAAGCCAGCCTCTTCTCAGTGGCACTGATTAAGTTCATTTGGGTTAATTGTGTAGTCATCATTTACCCA